>NC_133373.1:18455997-18643101 GCF_049309525.1 Garra rufa
ATTAGGCTATTATTATTTTAATAACTGGTTAGGGCTATATTTTTTCAAGCCTGACAATTGTAGCTACCAATTAAGTTTTGACTTTATGATTGTATTTACACCCGTGTGACGATAAACGAAAATGTTTTTTTTATAAATGAATCTAGGCTACGTGAATGATTCATTCCTCAGTGAAACACTATAGTATTATATAGTCTAGTCTATATAGACGAAACAAAATAAAATATAGGCTATGTTCAATTCAAACTTTAAAACTACAGTAAAAATCAGTCATAGCCTATATGTCAAGCATTTACAGTATCATTTCCACATAGAACGTTAAGTCAATATATCAAAATTAGGGGTAAAAACGAATATAAGCGAAAATTAAAATATATACAATAATAATAGGCTAATCATAATAGAAATTACTACTACTAGCCTACTACTGCTAATAATAATAATATGGAAAAAAGACGATCAGTTAATAGAAGGAATGTCATGTAGGCGTATTCTGTGTGACAATAAATGATTTCCAAATGAAACTACTTGAATAATTCACTCTTCAGTGAAACACTATATTTGTCTGTTAATTAGACTAAATAAATTAGGCTACAATAGATGGTAAATTCAACCTTTAAACTGCATTCCAGTGCAAACCCCAGTCATAGAACCTTACAGTATTACATTAAAAAAATTAAGTAAAGAGATCGAAATAAAAGGAAAAATAACTAATATAAACGAAAAATACAAATATTACCGAAAAATAGGATCAGTTAATGGACAAGACTGTGGGATGCATAAAATATTTCTTGTAGGGCTATTTTATTTGGTGTACTTTATGTAGCCTAATATTTATTCATGATAAACTTTTGAATGCTCTCTACATCGCGCACAGACAGCATCGCCTATTGTTAATATAATAATTTAATATTGTATTAATTTCTATAATAATTGATACAATCATTTGTTAACTCAAAATACAATATTAATAAACCTATCTAATCCTGGGTTACTATGGTCACGTAGGTTTGATTATGTACTAAACTCGTGGCCTCGAGAAATGTATGTTGTTCCCTCATCGTCACATCTCATGGCCACGACATAAGGATGACGTTCCCACGAATTAATATCTCATGCCCACGACATAAGGATGTCGTTACCTCAACAAAATGATCTCGTGGCCACGACATAATATGACGTTCCCACGAGTTAATATGACGTTCCCACGAATTAATATCTCGTGGCCATGACATAATATCACGTTCCCACGAGTTTATATGTCGTGGCCACGACAAACATAAGTGAACCGAAGGTGTCCCCTGGCGGGCACCGTACTTTCGCTTGTTTGGATGTAGAATCTAACTTGATTCCTTTTGCAAGTGACTGTGTGACAGTTGGTTGAGCTGGATCAGGAAGCGTCTTTGCAATGGTAGTTTGACCCTAAAGAATTAATAGAATTATAAACATGATTAGCATGTTACTACATATAACCACATAATGAACCAACAACATGGATGTAAAATGAACTGAAATGTGGCTATAACTTGGATGGGTTGTCTGATATAATTGGTCTGGATTCTATGATTCAATACAAAATATATTATTGTAAATTCAATCAGATGAAATGTAACAACTTTTGTTTCTCTACACAAGAGAGGTTTACTAAATTAAAACATGGACAAAAAAGCTATACACAATAGTAATATATTTCAGTCATTATTTCATTATTTCTTCAGGCTAAACTTTTATTTGTTTTTTGACAGGTTGTACTAAACACCTATGAGTTTCAGTTAGTGTATTTGATGATTATTCTTTTAAATAAAATTATAAAATGATCATTAAGTGTTCTCTGAGAGTAGCTCTGGATATGTTCATGTGTTCACGTCTTCACATAGTGAGTGAGACAGCAGACGCTTTAAAAACCATGAGCATCATGCGTACTTGAGTGTGTACTAGATCGACTAAGCAAAACAGCGCTGCTCATTCAAACAGAGACACAGAGAATATAGAATTACAATATATAGCAGTCTTTTTGCACTGTATATTCACAGACACGCACATCGCGATTTGATTTACTGCACAGATGTATTTTGATTTATTCATTCATCTATCTATCAAATCGCACATTTTACGTGGCATCTGTATTATACTGTAATTGACTGCAATTACATGACTGGATTCCGGGATTCCCTCTGCATCACAGAAATAATACGGCCTTAAGTTATAAATGGAACTTACCTTTATCTTCATGGAGGGATGGTGTTGTTGTGGCTATATTGTATGTCATTAACAATTGTTGTCGCAGCTTTAGCCTTACCCACGGTGACGTTCCGTGTGATGCACGTTTCCATATATGGACTTACTTTGTCGAAGTGGGCATGGTCCATGGAGGTTCCCCAGGATAAAGCAAACACAGACGTGCAGTGTGAGCGCGCACAACAGAGACTCCATGCTGCCTTTGTTCCCAATCCCCTTTCCCCGCGCAATTAAGAAAAATTGTAAAATGAGTAGGCAATAAAATGATCATTATAAAACAAGAATTCTTCTCCTTGGAATCTTTCCCTGTACTTTACAAACTGGTGCCGAAACCCGGGAAATTGGACTTAATTTATGAAGAGTAATGGGAGAAGATACCCTGGAAATTCAGAGGTCTCGCGAGAGCACAATTTGAATTGTCTCTGCAAGACACTCTGGCATCAAGCAATGATGCAGGTTACTGCAATACGTAAGCAATTGTGGGAACCAATCAAATCGGTGTATCTGATGTAGGCAGGCCAGAGGCGAGCTAAGCTGATGATGACAGCACTGCGACGCCCGAATCATATAGTAAACTTTGAAAGATCGCTGTCGTTACAGATGAACAACAGTTGAAACGGCTTTGTCCGCTACAATGAACGAGTTAGACTTGGCTTTCCATATGAAAGAGGAACAGAAAACCGAAAACTCAAATCGTTCCTTTGCAAGAAGGACGTTTTTGCTGTTTTGCCGACTGGATACAGCAAGAGTTTAATCTATCAGTTCACGAGTTCACGCTTACATATAATTAGCCGGAGAATAGTAGTGCATGTTTGGCGTGCTGTCCGGTGAAGGGCTCCGAGCTCGGGAGTGGCCCGAACGCAGAGTACGTTACCCCCCAATAGGAGTAGCGAGAACTCGGAGTGATGAGATGGGGTGGTGGAGGTTTACTGATAAACCATCCAGGGAATTGAGGTGAGTCAGCTGTATTTAAACCTATGGCGCTGATTGACTTGTGATGTTTGCGCTAAGCATCTGACGCGCTTCTCCCGAACTTTGTTAATGAAACATCATTTAGCTCTGCTGGTAGCTAAGCGTGTATTGTTGTGATTGGTCGTGGCGTTATCCAATTGCGTGCAGTTAGAGTTTCAAATGCATGCTTGGTGCCGCCCCTCGAGTTAGGCAGTTTTCATTGCTCGATCCCAGACCCTTAATCTTAATAGATTAGGGTCTGGATTTTTCCAGGCTAGGGAGAAGACTGAGCTGAATTGAAAATTGTTTGAAAGAAGCTGCGTGGGAAATTCGATTCTAAGTCATGGATTTAAAGCGACTAAAGATAAAGCGGGGAGTGGTCCGAACTGCAACAACAAAACTCACCCAGAAGATTGATGGTGAGTTGGAAAAAGAAGAATTATGCTTTGAGAAATTGGAGGAATTGCTCGAACAGATTCAGGACAAAGAACAGATTCTTAGAGAATATGATAAAGATGTTGAAGCAGAAACGGAAGAAGACGATTTGGAAGATGAGTTGATTGCAGTATTGGAGTATATGGATGAAATTTGTGTGCGGAAAACAAGATTGAGATGCGTGTTGCGCATGGAAGTCAAAGACAGCCAGTCTGAACAGAGTGCACATGGGTCTGCACCTCGGTCTTATAGAATGAACACAGTCAACCTTCCTAAATTGGTCATTCAGAAGTTTTCTGGGGAAATTTGTGAGTGGCAAGGATTTTGGAGTCAATACGAAACAACCATCCATGATAACGAAAGTTTGAGCAAGACTGACAAATTTAGTTATTTGAAGTCATTTCTATCTGGCATTGCAGCGAGTGCAGTAGCAGGTCTTGCTTTGTCTGATATTAATTATGATACTGCCATTGATCTGCTTAAAAATCGATTTGGCTGTAAAGATTTAGTGATTAATGCCCATATGAACAAGTTATTGAATATGACTCCCGTAAAAAAAGCGACTGATGTAAGCTCTTTGCGCAAATTATATGACGACTGTGAGATACAGGTTTGTAGTCTTGATGCACTAGGTGTTGTAGCGGACACCTATGGAAGTTTATTATGTCCAATCTTGTTGAAAATGATCCCAGAGGACATTGCACTCGAATTCACTAAATCAGAAGCCGATAATGTTCTTAAAGCAAAAGAGTTGATGGATTTTATGAAATTAGAGGTGGAAAGTAGAGAAAGAACCTTGAATCTCACTCAGAAGAAAGAAGTGTCTCAGAACGAATGGAAGGGTGCCGCTACTGACAAAGAGCATGTCAGAGCGAAGGATGAGAAGGCCCAACTTTGGAAATATGGCCTCCTCAGCCGCAGCATTCCACACGTGGAGTCCGAATGACAGTGACTGTTTGTTTTGTGGTAAGCCTGATCATAAATCTCCTGATTGCACTGAGGCTACAGTTGATATCAGGAGAGAAAAGTTAAATCGATTAGGCAGATGTTTTGTATGTCTAGGGCCCAGACACATTGCACGAAATTGTCGGGCGCACGGAATTGAATGTGTTCAGTGTGGCAAAAGGCATTACAAAACAATCTGCAATCAGCAGTCAAGAGAGACCATGGCTAAACCAGAGATAGACACTGCACAAGCTCAATGCTCAGTTTCACCAGGTGATCGTAATAGTAAAGCAGTGTTATTGCAAACGGCAAATATTTGGGTAGATACGCCAAGACAAAGCCAAATTGTCAAATGTTTATTAGATGGGGGTAGTCAACGTAGCTTTATCCGTGAAGATATTTCTAAAGCTTTGAACTTGCCAGTAACGGGTACGGAAATAATTAAGCTGCACGTATTTGGTTCTGAAAACGCCAAACGAATGACAGCCAGGAAGGTTAAGGCTAGTCTGAGAAATCTGAAAGCAAATGTATCCATTGAGGTTGAATTACTAGAAACCCCAAGTGTATGTTCATCTGATATTAAAATGGCCAGTGAAGAAAGCAGACGCTCTCTTGAAGCAAAGGGCTTCCAAGTAGCGGATCATCCTGTGAGAGGTATGGAACAAGAAGGCCTTGGAATTCTTATCGGAGGAGACTACTATTGGAGCATTGTGTCAGGAAACATAGAGAGACTGGACAATGGACTTGTGGCTGTAGAGAGCAAATTCGGATGGTTGATACAAGGAACTGTGTCCATCCCCGTAATGAGTGTGACAACAGAAACAGTGGACGTAAATGCTCTGCATCTTAGTGTTGGCGAGGAGCAAGCGCTGACTGACCAACTGCGCAGTTTCTGGGAGACCGAGTCGTTGGGTATCACGGACATCAAACAGAACCCAGAGACAGATGTGCTGTGGAAGTTCGAGCAGACAGTAAAGTACCAACAAGGTAGATATGAAGTTAGTTTGCCTTGGCGAGAAGAGAATATTAATTTGGCTACTAATTACTGTACTGCTAGAAATCGTTTAAATGGCCTAGTAAAGCGTTTTTATAATAATGATGAGTTGTATGAACAATATGATCAAGTAATTCAAGAATATTTGGCTGAGGGAATTATTGAAGATGTGACTAATGTTGAGACAGAAAACCCAGTGTATTATATGCCCCATCATCCCATAATTAAAGAAAATAGGATTACAACAAAGTTGCGAATTGTGTTTGATGCATCATCCCATGAGCGAGAAAGCCGATCACTTAATGAATGTCTCTTTACGGGACCGAATCTGAACCCTGATTTGCTAGGCATTTTAATTAAATTCAGGCAGCACAGAATTGCTATGATGGCAGACATAACAAAAGCTTTTCTGCAAATTGGCCTGAATGAGAAAGATAGAGATGTGCTTAGATTCTTGTGGTTCAAAGAGAGACCTGTCCCTAATGAGGATCTTAAAGTGGCGATTATGAGAATGACGCGTGTGCCATTTGGTGCATCACCAAGCCCTTTTTTATTGGCTGCAACTATCCGACACCACCTTAAGAAATACAAAGATAAATATCCTGAAGAAGTTAAAGTGTTGGATGGATGTCTTTATGTGGATGATTTGATAACAGGGGCAGATAATGTAAAAATTGCACTCAAATTGTCTCAGAGAGCCAAAGAAATAATGTCAAGTGCAAGTATGAAACTATGCAAATGGAATACAGATTCATCGGAGTTGCAAAACGAATGGAAACAACGAAATAAGGAGGAAATAGTGGAAATCAAAAGGCCAAATTCACTCAAAGTGCTTGGTTTAACATGGAACAGAGACACTGATGGATTCAGGTTTGAAACTAATGAATTGATTGACTTTCTGCAGAACAAAAGAGATACCAAACGAGGGGTTCTACAGGCAGCTGCGCGCATTTTTGATCCAATTGGACTTTTATCCCCGTTTACCATTCGAGTCAAATGTCTATTTCAGGAAATGTGGGAGAGAGGAATATCATGGGATGAAGATCTTCCCTCTGACATCGAGCAGACCTGGCATCAATGGTGCTCAGAAATACCTTACTTGAAAAGGATAACTATCCCACGTCGTTATGATGATAATGATATTGAAATTAAATGTGATGAAAAGAGTGTAAAGGCAACAGTTGAGCGTGAGATTCATGTATTTACAGATGCCAGTGAGAAGGCCTACTGCGCTGCCGCTTATCTGAGGTGCATAAAACGAAACGGAGAGTGTACAACCAGTCTGATCGCTTCCAAAACTAAAGTCGCTCCACTAAAGAGAATGACAATCCCCAGATTAGAGTTAATGGGAGCGCTTATTGGCGCAAGACTTGGAAAATTTATATCGAATAATCTGAATGTGAGTGACAATGAAATGTATTTCTGGACTGACTCGATGATAGTTTTTCATTGGATTAGGAGTAGTTCCAAACAGTGGAAACCGTTTGTGGAGAATCGAGTAAGTGAAATACAGAGTTTGACATCACCGGAAAACTGGAAACACTGCTCTGGAAAGGAGAACCCAGCTGATTGTGGGACTCACGGAATAAGTGCCCAAGCGCTCCAAGAGGAGGTGCTCTGGTGGCATGGGCCGGAGTGGCTGAAAGATTCAATAGAGTTTTGAGAGTCAGAGCATGGATACAGCGGTTTGTATATAATGTACGGGCACAGGAAAAACGTAAAGGATACCTGTGTACAGAGGAGATTCAACAAGCAGAACAGTACTGGATTAAGCGAACTCAAAGTGACAGCTTCCCAAAGGAAATTGATAGTCTGTTGAAAAATACTAATGTGGACAGACATTCGAAAATCATTTCACTGAAACCATTCTTGGATGAATGTGGACTTTTGCGCGTAGGAGGGAGATTGCAGGAAACGAACTGGTCCTTTACCCAGGAGCATCCCTACATCTTGCCAGGTAATGATGCATTTTCAGAACTTTTGATCAGAAAGGCACATGAGGATGTGATGCATTCAAGCCTACAAGCTACTGTACGCTGAACCAATTGCGAGAAATATACCGGATACTGAAATCGAGACAGATGACCAAGAGTTGTGTTAAGCGTTGTTTGATCTGCAGACGTGTACGCGTAAAAGCAGGCCAACAGGTTAGTGCACCATTACCAAAAGAGCGCATTAACGAGGCCCAAGCATTTGAAATTACTGGAGTTGACTTTGCTGGTCCAGTTTATGTGAAACCAGAAAACAAGAAGGCGTATATTGCTTTATTCACATGCGCCGTAACACGAGCTGTGCACTTAGAGCTTGTTTCTGATTTGACCACTGACGCATTCCTGCTTGCCTTTAAGAGGTTTATTGCCAGACGCGGCATTTGCAGTGTCATTTATTCTGATAATGCAAAAACCTTTAAGAAAGCTGAAAAGGATTTGAAATTTCTGTGGACATTGATGAACGGAAAGAAAGTGCAGGAATTGTTTGCCGACAAGAGAATTTCATGGAAGTATATTGTTGAGCGAGCCGCTTGGTGGGGTGGCATGTGGGAGCGTTTGGTGAGATCAGTTAAGACGTGCTTACGGAAGGTATTGGGCAGGTCCTTTCTCGACTTTGAGGAACTCCAAACCTTGATTTGTGAAGTGGAGGCTGTGATCAATTCCCGCCCTCTTTCCTATTTGCACACAGACAGCAGTGAACCTTCACCCCTCACTCTTGCTCATTTTCTGACTGGACAGAGGATTACTACTCTTCCCTCCTATTCGTTACAAGATTCCACTTTGAGGAAAATGACCGCCACCCAGCTCAATAAGAGATTACAGTATCGGCAGAGGTTGAGCACTCATTTTTGGAATCAATGGAAGAAGGAGTATTTGATGGAACTTCGTTCTGCACATCATGTGAGTAACCCATTAAGTCAATCTGTACCATTTAAAATTCACGAGTTCGCGCTTACATACAATAAACAGCGTAAAAGTTAAGCGTGTTTGGCGTGCTGTCCGGGAGAGGGCTCCGAGCTCGGTAATCATCCCCGAGTCCGGGGCACTTCCCCTGCCGAACCCAATAGCGCTCCCCCGAAGGCAAATAACTGCAGGACAGCAGCCAGATAACCCCCCAAAATTGCTTAACTTGGGCTGAAGGGATGCAGAACATTTAGAAGCGGACAAAGTACGGGAGGAGCTCCTGTGGGAACTGCTAGGGTAAAATAAAGAAGAAAGCTTTCTGCGGGAGTGGAATTTGGGGAAAAGGGGGTATTATGAAAGGTGCTCTCGTGGGCGTGGGTACTGCTGCGGCATAAGGGGAATAAGCGGGCAGCTCCGGCAGGGGCGTGCATTGCTGTGCATATGGGGAATAAGCGGGGGTTTCAACAGGAGCGAGCGTTGCTGCGCATAAGGGGAATAAGCAGGGGCTCCAGCGGGGGCGTGCATTGCTGCGAACATGGGGAATAAGCGGGGGCTCCAGCGGGGGCTCCAGCGGGGGCGTGCATTGCTGCGCACATGGGGAATAAGCGGGGGCTCCAGCGGGGGCGTGCATTGCTGCGCATATGGGGAATAAGCGGGGGCTCCAGCGGGGGCGTGCATTGCTGCCCATAGGGGTATAAGCGGGGGCTCCAGCAGGAGCGTGCATTGCTGCGCATAGGGGAATAAGCGGGGGCTCCAGCAGGAGCGAACGTTGCTGCACATAAGGGGAATAAGCGGGGGCTCCAGCGGGGGCGTGCATTGCTGCGCACATGGGGAATAAGCGGGGCCTTCATCAGGAGCGAGCGTTGCTGCGCATAGGGAAATAAGCAGGGGCGGGCGCCGCTGTAGGGGCGGGGGGAAGGAAGTGAGAGGTCCTGTGGGAGTGGGACGCAGAGGGGATGGTTGAAGCGGGTTAGGGATCATGTGGACGGGGATGGACTGGCGCTAAGACGGGTTGGCCGACTAGGGTTTGATGGGTTTCCTTGATGAAGGCGCAATCTGATCGTATGTAACTCTTAAAAGCTTCTGATGACCAGCGGCCGAGCACTTGGATCTGCTGTTGGGAGAGGCTTTTTTGGGCGGCTGTTGTTGCTGCGCCTATATGAAATGAATGGCTGGAGAAATTGTCAGCTGGGGTACCAGAGAGAAGCAAGACGGATTTAAGGTGCTTTTTGAACCAGAAGCGTGTGGCGGGGCGGTTGGAGTCATCTGTAAAGAGAGGGTCGGAGGGGAGTCTGGACTGGGATTTCCTGAGCTGGAGGAAGGCTAGGAGGGTTTGGAATGGTTGGAGGGGTGATTGAAGGTTAAAAATATATATGAAGTGGCCTTTCTTTGTTTGGTCTGTCTTACTTTGTTTTATGAAGTAAGAGATGGTTTCACCGTCTAGTACTGCTAGATTGGAGATAGTAGGGTGGATGGCTGGGTTGAAGCCAGATGTGATGGCGAGCTCAGAGCATCTGAGGAAACCGAAAAAAGCCAGGATAAACATTGCGTCTAATGTGCGGGCAGTATGGATGGAATGGTAACCTTTACAGAGGGTGGAGATGCATTTGGTCAAAATTTTTAAGGTGATAGGTTGTCTGGGGTCTGAGCGGCTGGGCTGGGTTTTTTGTATACCTTTGATGAGAAGGGATGTCTGTGAATTGGTTATGTGGGGTGAAGGTGAGCCATATAACAGTTTGTGGAAAAACTGGATTCCGCTCAGGTATCGTTTAATAGAGCTGGCTTGTAGGTTTTTATTGGAGTTGAGGTGGGAGATAAATGAGGTGATAGTGAGCAGGGAAAAATCGGGGAAAGGTAAACTATAGGCGGAGTGGAAATTTTTAAAACATTTCCATGCTGTAAGGTAGGATTGGAGAGTCCTGGGGGAGACGGCTTGGAGAATGGAATTGATGGATGCTTCGAGGAGAGGTCTCAAAGGGTGGTTTACGGGAATATCAGTTCTGAATAAGGAGGAACTGGGGTTGGGAGCGGGTCCGCCTCTGGAGCCAGCGATCTGAATTTCTGCCAGAATCTGAGTTCTGATGGAGTTGGAAACAGGGGGAGGTTCCTGCGCTAGAGCATTTGGAGGGGCTGGAAGGGGTGTGGCTGAGGCTAATGAGAAGGGAGAACGGGCCTGAGGAGGAGGAAAGGTGGCTACCGGGACTGGTAGTGGAGGTAAGCCTGTGCTGCGGCCGTCTCCTGGGACGGAAAGGAGGGGGGGGAAGAGAGGGGGAATGGCGTGCATCGGAGCCTGCGAGGAGAGGGGCCGGCTCGCGCTAGGGACGGCTCCTGGGGCGGAGGACAGAGAGGGGAAGAGAGGGGGAATGGGGAGCACCGGTGCTTGTGGCATGAGCGGAGGAATGCTCGTGCTATGAGTGGAAGGCGGTGCTGCGGGCCATGGGAAGGGGAGTGAAAGGAGAGGCAAAAGCTGCGGATGGGAATCGGCCGCTGGAGTGGGCGAGCTCGTGCTATCGCGGCGGCTTGTAGAGGCGATGGCCGGCTCTCTGTCGGCATGAGCAGCGAGCTCCCGCTTGGAAGATCGAGCAGGATGGCAGTGGCTAGTGACTGCAGCATCCGGGGCGTGGCCCAAGCTTGATGACGGCCTTCTGCTGCGTCCTGGCGTAAAGTAGGGGGCGCTGCGGCCCGAACGCGCTCTGCCTGAGGCCCTAGAAGGAGGGGTAGACTTTGTATTTTCCTGCGGTTGGAGAGATGCGTAGAGGGCGAGGAGATCCGCTTTGGAGGAGCGGCGTGGAAAGGCAACGCCGGAGCTGGCGAGAGCCTTGCGGAGCCCGGCTACGGTCCATTTCTCCTTGGCTGGGACGGAGGAGAGGGCTGAAGCGTAAGAGGATGCTGGGGAAGATGCCTGACGCCTGGAAGGTGGTGGAGATGGCGTGATCTGGCTTCTAGGAGTGTGAGCAGCGGCGGCGCGGGAGGGCCTGCGGCCCCGCGATGCAGCCGTGGGCTCGGTTGTTGGATCCTGCGGAGCACTGGTGGCCTGAGTGGCGACCTGGACGGTGGCTGAAGGTGCTGCAGGATCGTCGGTATCCATGGAATAATCCTCGGAGGACATTTGAATCTCGGACATATTTGCGCGATTGGGAGTGCCAATGCTGAAAACCAGAGATAGTGAAGGTAAGACTGCTTGGCTATTTAAAGGGATTCTCTTGTAGTGCTTGGATAGGGAGTGTGATTGCTGATGGTGAATTGGCCATGTTAATTATCTGTGCGAGCTCCACCCGAAATTTGTTAATAAAACATCACTTGGAGATGTTGTATTGATCTATGATTATAAGCAACCTAAGCATATGTGGAAGATGGGACGGATTGATGAGACATTTATAGGAAGAGACGGTAAAATTAGATCATGTGCTGTCCGATTGCCGTCTGGAGTTGTGTTTAGAAGACCTGTACAATTACTCTACCCTCTGGAAGTGGATGAGCATTGATTTACAAGTTCATCGGGCCGGAGTATGTTGTGGCTATATTGTATGTCATTAACAATTGTTGTCGCAGCTTTAGCCTTACCCACGGTGACGTTCCGTGTGACGTTTCCATATATGGACTTACTTTGTCGAAGTGGGCGTGGTCCATGGAGGTTCCCCAGGATAAAGCAAACACGGACGTGCAGTGCGAGTGCGCACAACAGAGACTCCATGCTGCCTTTGTTCCCAATCCCATTTCCCCGCGCAATTAAGAAAAATTGTAAAATGAGTAGGCAATAAAATGATCATTATAAAACAAGAATTCTTCTCCTTGGAATCTTTCCCTGTACTTTACAGGTGTTCGCGAATATGGGAGAACATGTTCGACGTATTTCCTCCTTTTGCGGCCACTCTTCGTCCACATTTCTTGCAAACTGGATATCCATTTTAAAGGACAACCCTGCGATCATTTTTTTTTTTTTCAAAACCGCGGATAAGCAAATGTGCACGATATGATAATCGTACATGTCAATATCGCAATAAACCGTCATACCCGTATACCGTTACAACCCTAGTCACGGCACCAGTTTTATGTAGTAGATCCAGATCTGCACATAATAAACTTCACTCTGGAGACAGCGGGGACGGCTTCAAATCACCACTTGATCCTGGAACACATGGGACACTTAATCAGACAATCACATTCACCACGCTATCCTCTCTCCGTGTTTTACACAAAATTAACCGGGAGATGAGGAGAAACTTTTTAACGTCTTGCCTCGGCAGCGTCCAATCGCGGTCAGAGGTTGACAATAATTACAACAACTTTGTCAACATTGTGTACTTCATTAAAACATAAATAAAGAAAATGGAAATAAAATTACTGGTTGAATGTTTTTCTTTCCACATGTATCATCAACAATGAATAATGTATGGAATTAATGTTCACACAAACAGCATACAGACATTCCTCAAAATATCATCAAAAACATTAAATCGGTGCGTAATCCAAATTCTAATAGATTGGTTTTCAGGGGCCGTATGTATAAAGCTTCTCAGAGTCAAATTTTAGTCTTAAGTGTTTCAAAATTCTAAGAGTGACGTAATTTTACTCTTATTTCTGGACTTAAGATAAAGAGTGATTCATAAAAGTTCTTAAGTGTTAAGACTAGGTCTCAGCTCCTAAATTATTTAAGAGAGTTGGAGAGGTCTCCTAACCTAGTTAGGAGTAACACAATGGCAGCAAAAAGGAGGAAACACACACTTTACAATACACATATGACATATTGGAGTTATATGATGATATGGAGTTGATAAAATGATACAATCGTGACCATCAAGCATTCTTTAATGTATTTATTTTTGTAATTGACCAAGTAATAAGCATAATAACTTAATCCACTCTACAAATCAATGCTCTAGCTGCAATAATATGTTTGTTTGTTTATTTATTTTCACTGGAAAATTTGAAAGATTGTAAAAATGCAGCAAAGCACTGGTGATGACACAGTAAGCAGGGTCTTAAATATTGTGACACTAACCTCACCAAACACATCAGTGGCCAGAACTGATGTGTGGAGGGTTTTAATGACCTCACATTTCACTTAAACCATCAAAATATGAAAAAACACTGATCAATGTTGCTAACTGCTTTCAATTGAAAGTAGTTAAAACAGTCACACAATGTAGCTGATGAGGATGAGGACATAATGGTGAGTTCACTGATCTATATAATATAAATATATCAGTGGGAGAGTGTTGTAATCTAAATAAGGTTTAGTCTCAAAGTCTCAAAAAGGGAAAGGACGTCAACAAATCTAGTGACAAAATCACTAAACTGTCAACATTGACATTGAATACAACATAATCAGTTATTAATTTTGTGTTGGTCCTCTCTTGTTTTTGCATGTGTTCAGAATTTCTTTGTAGAACAGCAATGCCAAAAAATATGACACATTTTACTGCATTATTATCAAAAAAATAAAAGTAAAACAATTGACTCCAAGCAAATATGCATTATGCTTACAAAATCAGTAACACTTTTTTCTCTCTCTTGGCCACAACTTAAAGGCAGTTTATTGACTTTCCAACTGACCGTCAAACCATGCTGCAAAACAAGAAACTTTTAAGTTTGTGGGCTTTCTTTGAGTTCTTGGAGCTGTTCACATCATTGCTCCAACTGTAAATGAGGAGACATGGATTTCAAAGCATCAATAATAATTTGTGATAATTTTCCACAATGCAAAGCATTTGTTTAAATACACTGAAATATTAAATAGTGTCTTAATTAAATGTTTGTACTGTAGTTCCATCAAATAATTGGTGTTGTGCTGCTGTGACTCACAGGAGCAGGCTCACTATTGGCTGATTCAGAGGTCAAGGGTGGCCATTTTGTGTTTCAATCATTGTAGTCCGTAATTTACAACGCTTAAGTCAGAACTTAAGAATCAGTCTCAAACTTTACTGAAAGTTGCTTTTAGATTCTTTATAAAAGTCTCCTACTCTTAAAAAAGTCCTACTTCTTACTAAGAATTTTTTGACACTTAAGTCAAAGTTTAAGACTACTCCTAAGTAGGGGTGGGAAAAAAAAATCGATATTGCAATATATTGTTGTGCTCTCTGTCGCAATAAATAATCGATACACCAACGGCCAATATCGATATTTTATTACAACACAAATGATTAATTTACCCGTCGTCAGTGTCACTGTCACTACCCAATATCTACCATTCTGTTTGCGGGGGGCGCTGTTCGAGTAAATAGGCGTAAAGTGGCAGAATCAGTGGCCAGTGAAGAACACAAGTTATCTTACAACATCAGAGAAGAAGCGCAGAAAAAAAGAGAAGTGAGAAGAATGGCGGAAGATAACGAAAAACAAATCAAAGACACACCCGCTAGTTGAGCATGCTGATCAGTTACGCCTGTTTCACACATACTCCGTCTGCAGTGCTTATGCGTTGAGTATTTTTATCCGCACCCATGTTAACGGATTAGAGCGTTCACACTGCACGCGGTTGCTGTGCAAGTGCATTGAGTAATACGTTGTTTATTATACGTTGAGTTTAAACGTGAATATATCTAGAATTGTATTAGTGTACTGTGATAAAAGAGTATCACTATGCTGAAAAAGCACGTTTGTATTTGAAATCAAAATAACGGATAAATGGTGTGTTTGTGGTAAACAGCCGCGGATCAGGAACGGACTGCAAACGTGTCCTGTGTGAAAGCAAAACGAGTCCGTGCTGCTTCTGCATCGCATACGTAACGCACACGGACTGCATACACACTGCAGACGGAGTGTGTGTGAAACAGGCGTTAGTGTTCCTCAAGAAGAATATGCATTGATGAGACCACTGTCCAGGTTAACATAAAGCACTTTACAGTAACTTACTACTGACGTTTCAGTATCATGGTTTACACATGTTAGTTAATGTTCATGTTGTTTTTTAATGTTCAGGCACTTTTATCTGTCTAGCTGTACAGTGTTTACATTTAAGACCAGGAGGCAGTGAGTTATTATGCAAATGCATATTTCTTTGCACAGTGTTGGAAATGTTGGCATTAATAAATGCATAAGATTTCCTTATTATGGGTATTTTTTTCTTTTTCAGTCACATATATCGTGATATATTGTTGATGAACTTTCTTCCAATATATTGAATATCGTAGATATCGTGAATCGCGATATTATCGATATCGTGGGCCACATATCGCCACAGAATTGAATCGTGAGTTACCTGTATCGTCCCACCCCTACTCCTAAGAGCATTTCTTAGAAGTTTTATACATACGGCCCCAGAATAAGGGGAATGAGAAATAACAATAGATAATAACAATAACAATAGAACATAATATTCACCAGTTCACATATATTATTATTTAAATCACTTTTCACTGTTTAAATTGAAGAACTAAACATACCTGGAACACATGGGACATTTAATCAGACAATCATGTTCACCACGCTATCCTCTCTCCATGTTTCACAATGTGCACAAACCACCGATTAATTAGTGTGTCACGTGCGTCAGGCACAGATCACATAAATTGTACAATACACATAAATACATATGTATAATCACATTTAGAACACATACTGTTTAGAATTTAACAAACTTTAGTTAACTGAACACTGTTAACACACCAAAATTAACCAGAGGTGCGTTCCGATCGACAGGGTCCCTACGCAGTGTTCACTGCTCCCTACTCCCTTAGCACGGTACATCCGTTGAAGTGGACTTCGCTGACAATAATCGCTCCTTTGGAATGCCCTGGAACGTCATCAAAGCAAATCAACGGCAGGGTCACGCAGATTATGATTTAACATAAATAAATATTGTAATTTATTTTACTTTCAAATTTAAATACATATAAAATACATATAAACGTATGTATCTAAAAAAATATAGTCCAAATGTATATGTTTAGACCGTTAACAGATTAACAGATTTTTGTGGTCTTATCTCACGCACTTTTTTTCGCCCCACACACAGCCTATATTTAACTATCCTGTGGTAACATTAAATAAAACAAGACAGAGCTTCACCTCGCCAGTTTTACTTTCATTCATAATATACAATATGCAAATGTAACATGAATCGCCATAACCATTCATAAACACTCTAATTTGTATAATAATAACAACATTTATTGCAACCGCTTCTACGGTGCCCGCCAGGGGACACCTTCGGTTCACTTATGTTTGTCGTGGCCACGACATATAAACTCGTGGGAACATGATATTATGTTGTGGCCACGAGATATTAATTCGTGGGAACGTCATATTAACTCGTGGGAACGTGATATTATGTCGTGGCCACGAGATCATTTTGTCGAGGTAACGACATCCTTATGTCGTGGCCACAAGATGCCATGATGAGGGAACGAGATCCATTTCTCGTGGCCACGACTTATTATGTTGAGGAAACAACATGCATTTCTCGTGGGCACGAGTTTTAATGCATAAACAAACCTGCGTGACCATAGTAACCCAGGATTAACCTATCAGAGATAGGTTTATTAATATTTTATTTTTAATTAAGAAATTATTATATTAATTGTTACAGAAATTAATACAATATTAAATTATTATATTAACAATGGGCGATGCTGTATATGCGAATGCTGATGCTGTCTGTGCGCGATGTAGACAGTATATTCAAAAGTTTATCATGAATAAATATTACATAAAGTACATCAAATAAAATAGCCCTACAGGAAACATTTTATCCCACAGTCTTGTCCATTAACTGATCCTCCCTCTTTCCGTAATATTTTTATTATTCGTTTATATTCGTTATTTCCCCCTTCATTTCGATCTCCTTAACGTTCTGAATGTAGGTTCTATGACTGGGATTTTTTCAGTTCAAAGGCTGAATTTAACATATATTGTATTTTATTTAGTCTAATTAATAGACAAATATAGTGTTTCAGTGAAGAGTGAATTATTCACGTAGTTTCATTTGGAAATCATTTATCGTCACACCGTAAAATAGGCCTATTTTATTTTATTTTTATTTTTAATAATTTCTATTATTATTAATTCTTATAATTAGCCCATTATTGTAGGCCTATATATTTATCTATTTTCGTTTATATTCGTTTTCCCCCTTCATTTTCATCTATTTACTTAACGTATATGGAAATGATAGGCTACTGTAAATGCTTGACATGACTGATTTTGACTGGAATGTAGTTTTAAAGGTTGAATTGAACATATTTTTATTTTGTTTCGTCTAAGATACTAGACTATATAATACTATACTGTTCACTGACGAATGAATCATTCACGTAGTGAAACGAATATAAATGAAAATAAAAATATATACAATAATAATAATAATTATAATAATGATGACGATAATAATAATACAAATACGGAAAAAAAGATCAGTTAATAGAAATGTCATGTAGGCCTATTTTACGGTGTGACGATAAATGATTTCCAGATGAAACTACGTGAATAATTTACTCTCACTGAAACACTATATTTGTCTTTTAATTAGACTAAATAAAATATATTTGTCTATTAATTAGACTAAATAAAATACAATATATGTTCAATTCAGCCTTTGAACTGCATTCCAGTAAAAATCCCAGGTATAGAACCTACATTCAGAACGTATAAGTAAAGAGATCGAAATGAAGGGGAAAATAACGAATATAAACTAATAATAGCCTACAAATATTACGGAAAGAGGAGATAATAAGACTGTGGGATGCATACATGTCTACATCGCGCACAGACAGCATCAGCATTCGCATATACAGCATCGCCCATTGTTAATATAATAATTTAATATTGTATTAATTTCTGTAACAATTAATATAATAATTTCTTAATTAAAAATAAAATATTAATAAACCTATCTCTGATAGGCTAATCCTGGGTTACTATGGTCACGCAGGTTTGTTTCACTAGTTCGCTTTTGCATATAATAAACAGCGTAAAGTTAAGCGTGTTTGGCATGCTGTCCGGGAGAGGGCTCCGAGCTCGGTAGTCATTCCCGAGCCCGGGGCACTCCCCCTGCCCAGGGAGAGGGGTCCGAGCTCGGCCTTTGGCCCGAACCCAATAGCGCTCCCCCCTTTTCTGCAGGAGAAAGAGAAAAAAAGGGGGGGTGGGAGGGATGCTGGAATCAGAGATAGCTGAAGGTAGGACTGCTTGGTTATTTAAGGAACTGTAGTAATTGGATAGGGAGAGTGGCTGATTAGGTAGTGATTGCTGATGATGAATTGGCCGTGTTAATTATCTGCGCGAGCTCCTCTGAAATTTGTTAATGAAACATCACTTCACTAGTTCGCTTTTGCATATAATAAACAGCGTAAAGTTAAGCGTGTTTGGCATGCTGTCCGGGAGAGGGCTCCGAGCTCGGTAGTCATTCCCGAGCCCGGGGCACTCCCCCTGCCCAGGGAGAGGGGTCCGAGCTCGGCCTTTGGCCCGAACCCAATAGCGCTCCCCAAAAAATGCAAGATAACTGCAGGACAGCAGCCAGGTGGCCCCCAAAAAGGCTTAACTTGCGCTGGAGGGATGCTGGACGATTAGCGGCTGGGAAGCGCGGGAGGAGCTGCTGCGGGCCCTGCAAGGGAAGGAAGCAGAGAAAACCTTAAGTGGGATGGCATTTCAGAGAAAATGAAGAATGGCGTTCTCTTGGGGGTAGGTACTGCTGCGGCGTAGGAGAAAATGCTAGGTGCTCTGGGATGGGTGGGTTTTGCTGGGTTAGAGGAGATTGAGCGGGCATTGCTGCTGCGTGGGAAGATAAGCGGGGCGCTCTAGTCAGAGCGGGCATTGCTGCGTAAAGGGGTAAGCGGGGCGCTCGAGCGTGAGCGAGCATTGCTGTGGCATGGGGAATAAGCGGGGCGCTCGAGCGTTAGCGGGCATTGCTGCAGTGTGGGAAAATGAACGGGGACTGCAGCAAGAGCAGGCATAGCGTTGCGTAAAAGGAGTAAGCGGGGAGCTCGAGCGTAAGCGGGCATGGGGAAATAGCGGGGCGCTCGAGCGTGAGCGGGCATTGCTGCAGTGTGGGAAAATGAACGGGGACTGCAGCAAGAGCAGGCATAGCGTTGCGTAAAAGGAGTAAGCGGGGAGCTCGAGCGTAAGCGGGCATGGGGAAATAAGCGGGGCGCTCGAGCGTGAGCGGGCATTGCTGCAGTGTGGGAAAATGAACGGGGACTGCAGCAAGAGCGGGCATAGCGTTGCGTAAAGGGAGTAAGCGGGGAGCTCGAGCGTAAGCGGGCATGGGAAAATAAGCGGGGCGCTCGAGCGTGAGCGGGAATTGCTGCAGTGTGGGAAAATGAACGGGGACTGCAGCAAGAGCGGGCATAGAGTTGCGTAAAAGGGGTAAGTGGGGAGCTTGAGCGTAAGCGGGCATGGGGGAATAGCGGGGCACTCGAGCATGAGCGGGCATTGCTGCAGTGTGGGAAAAAGAGCGGGGAATGCAGCAAGAGCAGGCAAAGCGGTGCGTAAAAGGAATAAGCAGGGAGCTCGAGCGTGAGCGGGCATGGGAAAATAAGCGGGGCGCTCGAGCGTGAGCAGGCGTTGCTGCAGTGTGGAAAATATCAGCGGGGACTGCAGCAAGAGCAGGCATAGCGGTGCGTAAAAGGAGTAAGCGGGGAGCTCGAGCGTAAGCGGGCATGGGGAAATAAGCGGGGCGCTCGAGCGTGAGCGGGCGTTGCTGCAGTGTGGGAAAATGAGTTGGGACTGCAGCAAGGGCAGGCGTAGCGGTGCGTAAAGGAATAAGCGGGGAGCTCGAGCGTGAGCGGGCATGGGAAAATAAGCGGGGCGCTCGAGCGGGAGCGGGCATTGCTGCAGTGTGAGAAATATGAGCGGGGACTGCAGCAAGAGCAGGCATAGCGGTGCGTAAAAGGAGTAAGCGGGGAGCTCGAGCGTAAGCGGGCATGGGGAAATAAGCGGGGCGCTCGAGCGTGAGTGGGCATTGCTGCAGTGTGGGAAAATGGACGGAGACTGCAACAAGAGCAGGCATAGCGTTGCGTAAAAGGAGTAAGCGGGGAGCTCGAGCGTAAGCGGGCATGGGGGGATAGCGGGGCGCTCGAGCTTGAGCGGGCATTGCTGCGGTGTGGGAAAATTAGTGGGGACTGCAGCAAGAGCAGGCAAAGCGGTGCGTAAAGGAATAAGCGGGGAGCTCGAGCGTGAGCGGGCATTGCTGCGGTGTGGAAAAAATGGGCGGGGACTGCAGCGAGAGCGGGCATAGCTGTGCGTAAATAAGCGGGGAGCTCGAGCGTGAGCGGGCATGGGGAAATAAGCGGGGCGCTCGAGCGTGAGCAGGCATTGCTGCAGTGTGGGAAAATGAAAGGGGACTGCAGCAAGAGCAGGCATGGCGGTGCGTAAAAGGAGTAAGCGGGGAGCTCGAGCGTAAGCAGGCGTAGGGAAATAGCGGGGCGCTCGAGCGTGAGCGGGCATTGCTGCAGTGTGGGAAAATGAGTGGGGACTGCAGCAAGAGCAGGCATGGCGGTGCGTAGAGGAATAAGCGGGGAGCTCGAGCGTGAGCGGGCGTGGGAAAATAAGCGGGGCGCTCGAGCGTGAGCAGGCATTGCTGCAGTGTGGAAAAATGGGAGGGGACTGCAGCAAAAGCAGGCATGGCTGTGCGTAAAGGAAATAGTAGAGGAGCTCGAGCGTGAGCGGGCATGGGGAAATAAGCGGGGCGCTCGAGCGTGAGCGGGCGTTGCTGTGGCGTGGGAAAATAAGCAGGGGTTGCAGTGTAGGTGGGGTGCTCGAGCATAAGCGGGCAAGCGGAGGCATGGAAAAAATTGAGCAGGGGCTGCAGTGGGAGCAGGCGTTGATGAGCGTAAGGGAATAGGCGGGGCACTCGAGCGTGAGTGGGCATTGCTGTGGCGTGGGAAAATAAGCAGGGCGCTCGAGGGTAAGCGGGCATTGCTGTGGCGTGGGAAAAAGGAGCGGGACGCTCTAGCGAGAGCGGGCATTGTTGTAGCTTGGGAAATTAAGCGGGGGCTGCAGCAAGAGCGGGCATTGCAGTGCTTAGATGGAATAAGCGGGGTGCTCGAGCGTGAGCGGGCATAGGGAAATAAGCGGGGCACTCGAGCGTGGGCGGGCACTGCTGTGGCGTGGGAAACTAAGCTGGGCGCTCTAGAAATAGCGAGCGTTGCTGCGGCGTGGGAAAATATGCGAGGGTTGTAGCGAGAGCAGGCGTTGCAGTGCGTAAAGGAATAGGTGGGGTGCTCGAGCGGGCATTGGTGTGGCATGGGGAAATAAGCGGGGCGCTCGAGCCTGAGTGGGTGCTGCTGTGGCGTGTGGGAAAGGGCGGGGCGCTCTAGCAAGAGCTGGCATTGTTGTTCTATAAGGGGAATGAACGGGGTGGTCTAGCGTGGGCGGGATTTGCTATGCTTTGGAAGAAAGCGGGGGCTTCGGAGAGGGTGGGTGCTGCGGCGGCTATGTGAAAGCATGGAGGGGGGGGTCCCGCAGGGATGGGGCGCGGGGGGGGAAGGTTGGCGTTGGAAATAGGCTGACCGATTAGGGTTTGGTGCGTTTCTCTGAGGAAAGAGCGATCTGCTCGAATGTAGCACTTGTAGGCTTCAGATGACCAGCGGCCGAGCGCTTGGATCTGCTGTTGGGAGAGACCTTTTTGGGCGGCTGTAGTTGCTGCGCCTATGCGAAATGAATGGCTGGAGAAGTTATCGGCTGGGATACCAGAGAGGAGCAAGACGGACTTCAGGTGCTTTTGAAACCAGAAGCGAGTGGCTGGGCGGTTGGCATCATCGGTAAAGAGGGGGTCAGAGGGGAGGGAGGATTGGGATTTCCTGTGGCAGAGGAAGGCTAGGAGGGTTTGGAATGGTTGGAGGGGAGTTTGGAGGTTAAAAATATAAATGAAGTGCCCCCTTTTTGTTTGGTCTGTCTTGCTTTGTTTTATAAGGTAAGAGATGGTTTCACCGTCTAGAACTGCTAGATCGGAGATGGTGGGGTGAATGGCTGGGTTAAAACTGGATGTAATGGCGAGCTCAGAGCATCTGAGAAAGCCGAAGAAAGCCAGGATGAACATGGCGTCCAGTGTGCGGGCAGTGTGGACAGAATGGTAACCTTTGCGGAGGGAGGAGATGCATTTGGTCAAGATTTTTAAAGTGATAGGTTGTCTGGGGTCCGGGCGATTGGGCTGGGTTTTTTGGATGCCTTTGATGAGAAGGGAGGTCTGGGAATTAGCTATATGGGGGGAAGGCGAGCCGTGTAACAGTTTGTGAAAAAACTGAATACCGCTAAGGTATGCTTTGATTGAGCTGGCTTGGAATTTTTTGTGGGAACTAAGGTGGGAAATAAAGGACGTGATGGTAAGCAGGGAAAAATCGGGGAAAGGTAGGCTATATGTATAGTGGAAATTTTTAAAACATTTCCATGCGGTGAGGTAGGATTGGAGGGTCCTAGGGGAGACGGCTTGAAGAATGGAGCTGATTGATGCTTCGAGGAGATGTCTCAGGGGGTGGTTTACGGGAATATCAGCTCTGAATAGGGAGGAACTGGAGTTGGGAGCGGGTCCGCCTCTGGAGCCAGCGATCTGAATTTCTGGAAAGCAAAGCGAGAAAGAGAGTCAGCGATTTGGTTCTTGGAACCGGGGATGTGTTTAGCAGTTATTATGAATTGGTCACTAGCCGAAATCCAAATCAAGCGTCTTAGCAGGGGCATGAGGGCGGGGGAATGAGAACGACCCTTATTGATGCAGTACACCGTGGCTTCGTTGTCGCAGTGAACGAGAATGCTGGTGGCGGACCACTCTTTCCCCCATAGGGAAGCAGCGACCACTAGCGGATAGAGCTCGAAAAGCGCAGAGGATGATTGCTGCTGGGGCAAATGGGTCAGCTCGAGGGGCCATGTGGAGGCGAACCAGCGGCCTTGGAGAAAACCTCCAAAGCCGACGGAGGGGGCGGCGTCTGTGTACAATTGGATATCGATAGGGGAAGATATCAGGTTGGTGTAAAAGAAAGATAGGCCGTTCCATTGCTTGAGGAAGGAAATCCATAAGCTGAGCTCGTTGCGACACGAGTCAGTTAAGGAAATCTGGTCCTCGAGGGCGTGGGCGGAGGAAGCGAGGGAGAGGAGATGAGAGATGAAGGGGCGGCCTTGGGGGATGATGCGCATGGCAAAATTTAGGTGGCCCAGGACAGATAACAGCTCGCGTTTTGAACAGCTAGAGCTGGTTATCAGGGTGGAGGCTATAAGAATTGTTCTGTCAATTTTTTCTTTAGGGAGGGAGGCCTGGAATTTTTGGGAATCTAATTTGATACCCAAAAATTCGATAGAAGTGGCGGGGCCCTCTGTTTTTTCTTTAGCGAGAGGAACCCCGAGCTCAGAAAACAGCTTTTGGGTTGTCAGGAGGTGGGCGGCTGGGACGGAGTCTGCAGGCGAGATGATTAAAAATCATCTAGGAGATGGATCAGATAAGGAATGTTGTAGTTATTGGAGAGGATCCAGCAAATTGCCTCCGACAAAGTGTCGAAAATTTTGGGGCTGCTTCTGCAGCCGAACGTGAGGCGGACGGCGAAATAGAATTTGTTTTCCCAGCGGATGCCAAATAAGTGCCAGAAATCGGGGTGGATGGGCATTACTTTGAAGGCGGAAGTAATGTCGACTTTGGCTAGCCAAGCGCCGCGACCAGCCTTTTTAATCAGCGTGATGGCTTGGTCGACGTCGTGGTAATGAAGAGAGAACTCTTCGAGCGGGATGAGGCTGTTAATGCTTGGGAATGGGGAATTATGGGGAGATGACAGGTCAATAATCAGGCGTTTTTTGCCTGAGAATTTCCTGGTGGCTATGCCGATGGGGCTGACTCGAAAAATGGGGAAGGGGGGGGTGGGAAAGGGGCCGATCATGAAGCTGGACTCGATTTCCTTTTTGATCAGGTCGTTGACGACTTCAGGTTCGGTGAGGGCGGAGTTGAGATTTGGGCAGACGAGGCTTTGGGAGGGGAGACTTAGGATGCCGGGGTGGAAGCCGTGCGTGAGACCTGAAAGGACATAATCAGCAAAATGTGAATCAGGGTGATGTAATAATTCTGCAGACAAGCAAGAAATGTTCACAGGAGACAATAAATATTTCTTTTGGCTTTTATTAGCCGCCTTGTGGACGGGGCAGACTAGGCGGGCGTGAGCGCCGCCACAAAAATTGCAGACATGCATGAAGCGACAGTGTTGTCTCGTGCATCTGCCGCTGTTAAAGTCAGCGCAGACCTGGCTGTTGGAGGCAGGTGTGCGGCGGCGAAGGGAGGGGATGGCTGGAGTGTCCATGAGGCGTGGGACGTAGCTCGTGGACTTGGGCTGGGATGGTTCGGGGCGGGGGGGGATAGATGGATTGGTGAACGGGCAGCTGAGGGTGGGGTGAGAAAAGGAGCGGCAGACTGCGCACGAGATGTTACGGCAGCCCAGGAACACCCTATTGTGGAGCTCGGAGTCGAGAGCTCCCCAATAGGGACACTGGTTCCATTGGGCTACCCGGATGGCGCATTTGGCTGAAAACAGCTTGTGATAAGTGTAAAAATGGGTGCCGCCATAGGACAGCGCGAGCTCAGCAACTATAGTGAGGTAATCACTAAGCTCGCGCCTCCTATGGGGGAAGGCGGCGCAGATGACTTCTGCGTACCGGGTAAATGCTATGGTGAATTCTGCGAAGGAGAGGATACGTGACTGGGCGGGGACAGAGCTTTTGAGGGTGACGGAAAAATCGCCGCAATTGATTTGGCGATCGGCAGGTGAAGGGAGAATGGGAGAGAGGAGGGAAAAAAGGTCCACGTCCGCACCTGCTAGGATCTGTGATCTGATGGAGTTAGGTACGGGTGGTGGTTCGTTGACCAGGGCGTTTGGAGGGGGCGGAAGGGGCGTGGCTGAGGTCAGCGAGAAAGCTGAACGGGTCTGAGGCGGAGGAAAGGTGGCTGCTGGGACAGATAGCGGGGGATAGCCTGTATTGAGGCCGTCCCGTGAGGCGAAAAATGGGGGGGGAAAAAGCGGGGGAATAGCGGGAGCCGGAACCTGAGAAGTTTGCTGCAGGTTCGTGTTAGGGAAAGCTGCTGGGGCAGAGGAGAGGGGGGGGAAGAGAGAGGGCGTGGGAAGCACTGGTGCTTGGGCCATGAGCGGGGGAATACTCGCGCTGTGGTCTGACAGCGGAGCTGCGGGCCATGGAGGTGGGAGGGGATTAAGCGAAAGGCGGGGCGGGAGCTGCTGACGAAGATCAGCGGCTGGTGGGGGCGGGTCCCTGCCGCGGCGGCGGCGGCGGCTTGAAGAGGCAGAGGCTGGCTCTTCGCTGGCGTGGGAAGCGATCTCCCGTCTGGGAGATCGAGGAGGAAGGCCGGAGCTGGTAGCTGCGGCGTGGCCCGAGCCGGGCGACGGCCTTTTGCTGTGCCTCGGCGTGGAGTATGGAGCGCCGCGGTCCGCGCGCGCTCTGCGAGCGGCCCTGGAGGGAGGCGTAGCTTTCGGTTTCTCCCTCGGTTGGAGGGATTCGTAGAGACCGAGAAGCTCAGCTTTCGAAGCGCGGCGGGGAGCGACGACGCCGGTGCTGGCGAGCGCCTTGCGGAGCCCCGCCACGGTCCATTTCCCCTTTGCTGGGGCGGAGGAGATGGCCGAAGCGTAAGATGACGCTGGCGAAGACACCTGACGCCTGGAAGGTGTTGGAGAAGGCGTGCTCTGGCGTCTAGGAGAGCGAGCAGCGGCGGTGCGAGAGGGCCTGCGGCCCCGCGATGCAGCCGCGGGCTCGTTTGTGGGGTCCTGCGGAGCGTTTGTGGGGTCCTGCGGAGCGTTGGTGGGCTCGACGGCAGGACTATCAGAGTCCGTGGAGTAATCCTCGGGAGGCGTTTGGGTCTCAGACATTGTGCAGCAATGCTGGAATCAGAGATAGCTGAAGGTAGGACTGCTTGGTTATTTAAGGAACTGTAGTAATTGGATAGGGAGAGTGGCTGATTAGGTAGTGATTGCTGATGATGAATTGGCCGTGTTAATTATCTGCGCGAGCTCCTCCTGAAATTTGTTAATGAAACATCACTTATGTATTAAACTCGTGCCCACGAGAAATGCATGTTGTTTCCTCAACATAATAAGTCGTGGCCACGAGAAATGGATCTCGTTCCCTCATCATCACATCTTGTGGCCACGACATAAGGATGTCGTTACCTCGACAAAATGATCTCGTGGCCACGACATAATATCACGTTCCCACGAGTTAATATGACGTTCCCACGAATTAATATCTCGTGGCCACAACATAATATCATGTTCCCACGAGTTTATATGTCGTGGCCACGACAAACATAAGTGAACCGAAGGTGTCCCCTGGCGGGCACCGTACGCTTCATTTCAGAGCCTTTAAAAAAACTTAAACGGCTTTTCTCCATCATTACTTCTAACTGGTGACGCGGTGCGCAATGACAGTTGGGTAGTTTTCCCCGTCCACTTCCTGTGAAGTGAAGTGCTGATGTTCCCTTATTCCCTATGCCGTTCGCAGTGCCCTTCGAACTGAACATGTTCGCTCCCTTCGGTTTGGAATCTCACTTAAGATGGCGGAATACCCTGTGAAGTCCACTTCGCAGTCCACTTACGGTCGAATGGAACGCACCTCAGGAGATGAGGAGAAACTTTTTAGCATCTTGCCTCGCCAGCGTCCAATCGCGGTCTGAGGCTGACGCAACACCCGCCCTCCCCAAAGGCATAGCGCGCAACACTGATAAGAGTCCCATTTGAACAAAACATCATAATTGAAGTCCCTACACGCAATAATGCAGTTTTGGGAAGTTCATCACAAAAATATAATAAAAACACAATAAAATTCATTCTTCTTCCCATCTGGCTACACAAGCACAACCATTAGTGCTTATTGGTTCAGACATCTTTATTTGATCACGCCTGTGGAGCCTGTGAGATTGGGACCCAAAGAAGCACCTTAGCTGTGCACACAAGACTTGGTTGGACATGGCAAGGTCCATGTCTCCAGCCACAAGAATGTTCTTTGTTTCTTGTGGGACACCTGGGGCCGGATTCACGAATATCTTCTTAAGAAATAAATTAAGAAATTTCTTAAGATAAATTCTAAGAAGTTCATAAGAATGTTCTTAAGTGCAATTCTTGAAAAAATCTTAAGAAGTTCTCAAATATGTTCTTAAGAACATCGTAATTATTTTCTTAAGAAAAAAAAAAGATACATCTATCTGAGTGAATACATGGCTGAAGACGCATTTATAAACACTTCAACATCTTTTGCGGTTTCTGCAGATTATCCTAATAATCATAATACGCACATTTTCATCATGAACTTGAGTGGCGCTCGGCTTCATGTTTTTAATGCGCCATGTTTTTGAACCGTTACTTTTAAAGGGTCTGTCGAACAGCTTTGGCGAACAGTTTTATTCACTTTTGTGTTGTTTTTGTTCCCTTGTCCGAATGAACGCTTCTGGGGCCGTATGTATAAAACTTCTAAGAAATGCTCTTAAGAGTAGTCTTAAACTTTGACTTAAGTGTCAAAAAATTATTAGTAAGAAGTAGGACTTTTTTAAGAGTAGGAGGCTTTTATAAAGAATCTAAAAGCAACTTTTAGTAAAGTTTGAGACTGATTCTTAAGTTCTGACTTAAGTGTTGTAAATTAAGGACTACAATGATTGAAACACAAAATGGCCGCCCTTGACCTCTGAATCAGCCAATAGTGAGCCTGCTCATGTGAGTCACAGCAGCACAACACCTATTATTTGATGGAACTACAAAACAAACATTTAATTAAGACACTATTTAATATTTCAGTGTATTTAAACAAATGCTTTGCACTGTGGAAAATTATTGTGGCCTGGTTTGTAAACTGGGTTTTGGTATCAGGTTTCAAAATTGTT
Source organism: Garra rufa (assembly GCF_049309525.1). Lineage (NCBI taxonomy): Eukaryota > Metazoa > Chordata > Actinopteri > Cypriniformes > Cyprinidae > Garra > Garra rufa. The sequence goes on from NC_133373.1 coordinate 18,484,235, forward strand.
CGTGGCTCCTTTAAGAGATCCCATTTCTCTGCTCGTGAGATTTCCTGTAGGCGTGCAGGTGGCTAGAACAGCCATTTTTGATGATAATTCCATGACGCAGATGAGTGCCAGGTTGTCGTGTCGGCATCGGGGAGATTTATTCAGAAATAAGGCTATCTATCTGGGTAAATATTACTGTAAAACTTTTCTTTGATGTTTGTGAGAATTCGTGACCCATGTGTGTGAATTGTTGATTTATAATTCTTAGAGGAGGTTGGATTTGGAGCTAATCTGCATAAACCTCGTGTCGGGTGATAGTGGAAATTCCCAGTGTAAGTTCGATATTTCTTGTTCTATTCATGTATTAAATCTGGAAGTATACAAATGCTATCATTCCTGTTAAACTTGTGTTTATGTGAAATTGTGTGACAGCACAGTTGAGATGACTATTAATGTGTTTCATTTATCTCTTCCTTGTACCATAGCACTACAGTATTCTTTACTTATGTGTCAATATCTTTCTCTGTACCGTGTTCGTATAAGGATTAGTATTTTTGGTGAAACCAAAAACCGGGGTTTCTTTGGTACTTTGTACGACCTGCTTAAGAGTGCAGACAACCTTTTTTTTAGTGCTCACTCCAGAGTAATTTATCAAGGAGTTTGTGCCTCGTACTGTTTTTCTTACCAGTGTTATCCAATAGGAATCACTGTCTAAAATTACATTTTGTCACATCTGAATTGGAGTAGTATGGCATTGTTATTTGTGATTATTCTGTAAATTTTAGGTGGGATTACACTGTGAATTCCTTATAGAGTAACTTAAATTTACATTGGTAACTTTGTGTTTTTTTTTGGCTATTGTCTCATTTATTATTATTATTGTTTGTGCTCTGAGGTGTTCCCATCGACCGCTGTAACCATTTTTTTTTTAAATACAAACCAGCAGTCAGATAAAACCCCTTTACAAATTAATCTGTTGCCGTGCGTGTTTTTTTTTCCCTTTCCACCCGGTTACATTTTTGGTACCAGGAGTGGGGTTATCTGACGATTGGGAGCAGTAAAGCGTCGAGCACATTTTTGTTTTTTTTGAATACGGTAGTGGCTGGTATCTGAGTTGCAGGACTCGCTGGCTGTGGTCAAGAGGGCAGTGTTTGTCCAGCTGCTGAGGACGTCGGCCGGGTTCTGTGGTCAAGGGACGGGCTAGCTGGAGGAACAGAGGACATCGCTGTCTGCTGTAGAACTGTCGGACTGTCTGCGGATCGGGAGCCAGTGACGTGTGTTCTGCGGAAGAAGAGGAGGGTGTCTTATACACATTACAAACTGCATATCCTTTGAGCTGAGAACTAAGGAACATTTAACAAAGACTTTTTGGTGGTGTAAAGGACTGTGAAAAAGACTTTTACATTTTTTTTTTTTTTACAACATGTCGCAGTCGGAGGAAGATGCTGCAGTAGTACAGGGTGCAGCTAGTGCAGAGGGCATGGGTAACGTGCAGGAACAGATACAGGAGCTCAGTAGACAGCATGCTGAAGCTATGGCAGCTATTGCCAACCTGACTAGAGAACCAACTAGGTCCTATGTGTACGTGCCCAGAGAACGCCACATTCTGCCCTTTAGTGGTGATCTTGACAAAGATGGTAGAAATGTGGATGAGTTTATCGAAGAGGTAGAGAGAGTTCTGCTTGTAAGAAACCAGACACCTGAAGACCAAGCTGATTTTGTTCTGTCCCTGCTAAAGAGTGCCGCTGTGGAAGAGGTTAGGTTAAGGAAGGGTGGTCAGTCTCTGCGAACGGAAGACATCTTTTCCTTCTTGAGGGAGGCCTTTAGGGAAAAGCGAAGTCCTGCCCAGTTATTGCAGACTTTCTATACCCGCAAACAGTTAGAAGGCGAAGACCTTCGTGCATACTCGCATGCCTTGTCTCAAATATTGAACTCTGTGTTGAAGCAGTCACCTGATGCCATTGCAAATATGAATATTGCTTTACGTGATCAGTTTATTGAGGGAGTTAAAGATGCTGCACTAAGGAGGGAGCTTCGCAAGTTGGTGAGGGACAAGCCGCAGTCTACTTTGATTGAAGTAAGAGATGAAGCTTTAATGTGGTCTCTTGAAGATCCTAAATTGCGTGCTAGCAAAGTAGCCCTTAACCGGAATGTAACTTCTGAAGCCACAGAAGCCCAATGTGCGGCTATGGTACAGCCTGTAAAAAGCTCGGTGACGCTTGATGATGTTTTAAAGGTAGTGGCAGAGCAAGGCAAAGCCATCGGAGAGTTAACTCAAGCTGTTCAAAGATTGACTCTACATTGCACCCAGCCTGATTCTGTAAATCGGACTAGATCTAAGATGCAGCCACGTTTTGCTGACGACGGCCAGCCAATCTGCTTTAAGTGTAATGGGGTGGGGCACATTGCCAAAAACTGTGTGAGAAAAAACAAACCAGTCGCTAAGGAGGATGTTTTACCCTCCATGCCACAGGGAAATGCACACCCTCGGTCGCTGTGAGCCAGGCGATGCGAGGGCAATCTATTGGCTCAACTCAGATCTCAGATCGTGACCGACTACTTGAACATGCTGTAGGGAAGTGTCCTGTAGTTGACTTGAAAATTGGAGGGGTGGGTGTTTCATGTTTACTTGACACCGGGAGTCAAGTCAGTACAATTACAGAGCATTTCTTTAGAGAGCACTTAGCGGGTGAAGACAAAGATATGCTTTCCACAACTGGTTGGCTGAAAATCACAGCCGCCAATGGATTAGACATCCCGTATCTGGGCTATCTTGAGTTAACTGTTGAAACAATGGTGTAGTGGACCACGGATTCCAGGGCCCTGTTTATGGCGAGGGCCCCTCCCTGGCCACAATAGTGGACAAAGGTTTTCTACATTTTGATTGGATCTTGGTGGACTAACATAAGCAAACTGTCCAACGCCATCAGATAAGGATGTCAGGACAACTGCCAGACACCTCTTAGAGGGCAAGAAGAGACCTTTGGGACAAAACCCCTGGAAGGACAGAACTTCCTATTGGTCAAGATGCAGTTTCTACCCTTCACCCACCTTGAGACTGTTTTCTAAGGTTTGGTCCTGTGACGGTCATAAAAATTCCTTAGGATCTCCAGATACAGCACGCAGTGGGGGAAACAAAGAGAGATCACAAAGATCCATCCAAATCCATTCATAACTATGTTTTCAAACCTTGAACTGATGCGAACCATAACACACACATCTTATACTTATTCAGAGAAATAAGTATTCTCACTGACAGCGATGTGTAGTGCAACATCTTACACAAACTCAGCTGTTAATGGACAAATGAATGCATGCATGACAGTTCAATCTTTTCCCATCATGTTTGGACTTAATGTGTTCATTACATGACCAAATGTTTTCTGATTGTGTTTTGGAAAATGGGAAATGCACCAGTAAAACATTATTGACACCTTTTTTAACTTTGTGTTTGGACTATGCAAATGACTTCCACAAGAGGAAAGAAGGGTGGGCTACCCCATGTCCCCCGCTCTGATGGAACCAACCAATCACAGCATGGAAATGGAGAAGCACCAAATTGCAATCTCCTCCTCATCGGAAAGTTATAATAGGTACCTCTCCAAAAGACACTCCTTGTACTGAGTCTGAGTCCCGTCGGGGAAAGACATAACAGTTACACAAAGTTCTGAGTCTGCGGCCTGTGAAGGAAGAGACACTAACAGAGCAACAAAGTTCTGAGTCTGAGGCCCGGCAGGGTAAGACGTTAACAGATCAAACTTCGTCCTGAGTCTGCAGCCTGTGAAGGAAGAGACACTAACAGAGCAACAAAGTTCTGAGTCTAAGGCCCGGCAGGGTGAGACACTAACAGAGCACCAAAGTTCTGAGTCTCCAGCACGTCCAGGGGACGGTAACAGATCAAACTTCTTTCTGAGTCTGCGGCCCGTTACTGGGAAGGCAGCAACAGATACCTCCATTCTGAGTCTCCAGCTCCACAAGAGAGAGACACTAACAGACACAACCATTCTGAGCCTACTGTCCAGAGAGACAGAAACAGACGCTCCACGCTTCAAGTCTCCAGCTTTGAGGCAGCAGCAGATACGACCACGTTCTGTCTGTGAAGAAAGAGATATTTTCCACGTTCAGAGTCTTCGTCCAGCGAGGCAACAACAGATGCAGCACGTCCTAAGTCTCCATCCGAGAGAGACAAAGCGGATTGAACAAGTTCTGAGTCTCTAGCCCAGAGAGGCAGAAGACCAACAGACATTTGCAACAAGGTTGAGCTCCAGCAAGCAAACCTTCACTTCAGGTACCTTTGCTTGCGTGTTCCAAGCTAAGGGCCTTCAGCACCTACACCAGGGCCACATCTGCGTGTTCCAGATCTTAGGACCCTTTGGTGCTCCAGGAGAACAGCATCCTCCAGCGCTTCATGCTCAAGGCTGTCGAAACGGATTCCTGCTCCTTTTCCCACTGACTGCTCCCAGCACAACCAGTGGAAGAATTCACCGCTACCGGACTGCTCAATCAACCACAGAGAACGTAAATATCACTTCCAATCCTCTTCCAGAGACCTTGGCATTGTTGTGTACTATCAGTATATGATTTTTCTAATTTACATTAGATATTGTATAGCTGATTGCAGTTGATAACAAATAATAGCTCATTTATTTGTTTGATGCAAAATAAGGTTCTTCACCTTATTTGTTTCAGAGTAGCAACAGTTTATCTTTCCATAAGATAACATAGCTATGACATAGTAACACCCAACTGAATCACATTTTATGCATCTTATGCACTTTATTCCTTTTGCATTTATTGTATTCATTTAATAGTTGATTACTCTTGTCTATCATTTGTTAATAAATTTATTTTATTACACTTGTGTCTTCCTTGTGTTGATAATACAGTGAGAGGTTCTACAAGCTAGATATCCCACCAATCTTTCTTATGTGATGTACTCATTACCACACATTAAGTGACATGTGATCCAAGAATCATTACGTCATCTGTGACGCGAGTACCCATCACTACACTATTTCGCTTTTCTAGTGGGCGAAAGCAGAACTCACTTCATAATTGGCGTCCCTAGGTGGACCAAGTTAAAATGAGATGAGTCTCCTGTAAAATTCACTACAATGGGTATCACCTTACCAGAGTGTGGGTTTTTGGTAGTCCGGCACACGCAAAGCTCTTCTGCTGTGCCAGTTCTCATTGGCATGAATATCATAGGCCGATGTAGACAGTTAGTTCATGCCGAGTTCGATACCACCTTAGGTGGGGAATTACAGTCTGACTGGAGAGAAGTCTTCCAGCAGATGCAAAGTGCCAGTAGACTGGAGAGACGCATTGTTGCACGGGTAGCTGGAAAAGAGACAGTGCATATTCCTGCTTGGTCAGTTTCAACCTTGATGGTCAAAGGGAAAAAGACTATGCTGCCTGGGGGTTATTCAAACCTGCTGTTAGAGCCTGGAAACTCACAGTTACCTGGGGGTTTGATAGTGGTACCTTCGTTGGTCTCTGTGGCGAAGCCATTGTTTCCAGTACAAATTGTAAATTTCTCCACAGAGGATGTATGGTTGCAGCCCCGCACCCGGCTGGGTACTCTCTGTCCTGTTGAATCATTAAGTCCAACTGATGGTTGTGAAGTAAAGTTTCAGAGAATCTCGGCGGGAGTGGAGGAGATAACTGTAAACACAGAAGAGAGACAGGTATTAGTAAATACTTTACCAGACTTTCTTAACAAGATACAGTTAGGTGGTACAGCTGAGCAACAGATGGAGCTTAAAGCATTGCTGTCAAGGTATGTTGATGTGTTTGCGTTGGATGATGAAGAACTAGGGTTTTCCGACAAAGTGCAGCATGAGATTAATCTGGTAGATGATGTACCAATTTCTCAGCCCTATAGGCGGATCCCACCTACCCAGTATAGTGAAGTCAGGGAGCATATCACTAAACTTCTGAAGAAAGGAGTTATTAAGCCCAGCAGCAGTGCTTACGCGTCGCCTATAGTACTGGTAAGAAAGACGGATGGAAGTCTTCGATTGTGCGTCGATTACAGACAATTAAATTCAAAGACAAAGCGAGATGCCTTTCCCTTGCCTCGCATTGACGAAAGTTTTGATGCATTGCAAGGTGCAAAGTTTTTCTCAACCATTGATTTGGCGAGCGGGTATCATCAGGTGGCTGTGCGTGAGCAAGACCAACCGAAGACAGCGTTTACTACCCCGTTTGGTATATTTGAATATTCGCGTATGCCTTTCGGTGTCTGTAACGGGCCATCGACGTTCCAGCGTCTAATGCAATCTACTATGGGAGATTTGATCTTCCAGATCCTACTGGTCTATTTAGATGATATACTTGTATATTCATCTACTTTTCATGAACATCTCCAGAGACTAGATGTTGTGTTTAGTAGATTGAAGGAAGCAGGGCTCAAAGTCAAGCTTGAAAAGTGTCGCTTACTCCAAGGAGAGGTAAAGTTCTTGGGTCATCAAATTTCAGCACAAGGCATTTGGACTGACCCTGAGAAAGTCGAGGCTGTGAAAAGCTGGAAAACTCCTAGTACAGTAAAGGAGTTAAGGTCCTTTCTAGGCTTCTGTAGTTATTACAGAAAGTTTATTGAAGGTTTTTCCAAAATTGCCGGCCCTCTTCATGATTTGGTCAATGTGTGCCTGAGGCAGCAGGGTATGGTGAGAAAGTCTGAGTTTTGTTCGATGTGGTCCGCAAAGTGTCAGACAGCCTTTGAACTGTTAAAGGAAAAGTTTACATCTGCTCCAATCTTAGGTTATGCAGACTTTTCCCTTCCATTTATAGTGGAGACAGATGCTAGTAATGAGGGACTCGGTGCAGTCCTCTACCAGCAGCAAGGTGATTGTAAAAGAGTTATCGCCTATGCTAGTAGAAGGCTGCGTAATGCGGAGAAGAATGACCGGAACTATAGTAGTAGGAAGCTTGAACTCCTAGCTCTCAAATGGGCTGTTTCTGAAAAGTTCCGGGGGTATTTGTTGGGCTCGAAATTTGTAGTTCTCACTGATAACAATCCAATATGTCATCTGAAAACAGCTAAATTGGGTGCCGTTGAACAAAGATGGGTGGCCCAGTTAGCCATTTTCGATTTTGAGGTTAATAATGCTGCTGCTGATGCCCTTTCTAGGCAGCCATTAGCAGGGGAGCCTGTTAATCCTGAGGACATGGAATATGATGACTGTGTAACCATTTGTAGCGTGGTCAACAAAGGTACATCCTTAGACCCGGAATTGTTGGCAGCTGGTGATCAGTGCTGTAAGGTTAGACAGATCAGAGCTGTGGAGCATGAACCCAGAGGGGAAGGTGCTAATGCTCAGGGGGGAACATTTGCTCTTCCAGGTTATACCAAAGATCAGTTAAGGGATTTCCAGCTAAAGGATTTGATTCTAAGCTCTTTCAGGTGGTTTTGGGATCATAAGCGTAAGCCCACAAGTCAAGAAAGGCGCAGCCTACCTAAGCCTGTGTTGTCGCTGTTAAAGCAGTGGAAATACATTAGGGAGTTAGATGGGTTGCTTTATCGCTTCGTGAATGATCTTCGTTTCGGTGAGTGCCAACAGCTACTGTTGCCTGCCTGTTTAAAAGATCAAGTTCTTGAAAGTGTCCATGATAAAATGGGACACCAAGGTATCGAACGCACACTCAACCTGTTGAGGCAAAGGTGCTTCTGGGTTGGCATGTATGAAGAGGTCGAGAGCTGGGTCAAAAAGTGTCAACGCTGTATTTTAACCAAGATGCCGCAGCCGAAAATCCATCCCCCAATGAAGCCATTCTTAGCTTCAAGGCCTTTAGAAGTGGTGGCGGTGGATTATACCGTGCTCGAACCTGCCTCGGATGGTCGCGAGAATGTCTTGATTGTCACTGATGTTTTTACTAAATTTACACAGGCGTTCCCCACCAGAGACCAGCGAGCGGACACTACAGCCAAAGTTTTACTTAAAGAATGGTTTATGAAGTATGGTGTGCCAGAGAGGTTACACTCAGATCAGGGAAGAAATTTTGAAAGCGAGGTGATAGCTGAGTTGTGTCGACTGTATGGAGTGAGGAAAACGCGCACAACTCCATACCGCCCACAAGGCAATGCACAGTGCGAACGATTTAATAGAACACTTCACGAGCTGTTAAGAACACTTCCTCCCGAAAAGAAAAAACGGTGGCCAGAACACCTCCCTGAGTTGATCTATGCATACAATGTAACCCCTCATGCAACAACTGGGTACTCACCCTATTTCTTGCTGTTTGGTGTGGAGCCGCATCTTCCTGTTGATGCTCTTCTAGGCCAAGAACAAGCTGTAGATAGAAGGCAGGATTGGTTAGTCATTCACCAGAGCCGACTCAGAGAAGCTCATGAAAGGGCAAGAGAGTACGCGGAGCAGAAGGCTGCTGAACGACTGGCTCCGTTAAATGACAAGGTTTACTGTCCTACCGTTAGTGTTGATCAAACAGTGTATTTGCGTCACCGACCCATGGGCAGAAACAAGATACAGGATGCGTGGGCTCCTACAGTATATCGGGTTGTAGAAGTACAGGGCACCACGTATACGGTTGAGCCCCTGGAGGGAGGTCCACGTAGAAGAGTCCACCGAGTGGACTTGCGCCCTTGTGTGAACCCTGCTGTTGAGCCAGCAGCAACAGAAGTTAGGTTAGAAGCTCCGACAGCGCAGGTTTCACCTGAAAAGGGGGAAGTTGAAAGTGTTGACCCAGAGTGTGTAGTGTTGGAGGAGGTCACCTGGCCTGGTCTGGGAGAAACAAGAAATGTTGATTTCTACGAACCAGTAGATGAACCGTTAGCTGCTGAATCTGATCGTGTTCAGGATGGTGGGGAGCAGCATGCTTCTGAGATGGAACAATTAATGGAACCTGATGCTAATCCTCCATTAAATAAAGATTTGCCTAGAAGGCCTGTTCCCACACCCAGAAGGACTAATCGTTCAAATGCTGGTATGCATTCTAACCTATTTCATGTGCCAAGATCGGCATGTAATTCCGTTTCACTCAGTCCTGAAGTTTTTTCCCAGGTCTTGACAAGCCTTGGTACTGTGTTCTTCAGAGAAGCTGTGAAGGAAGTTAAGAATATGCAGTAAGCCATTGAGGACAATGATTTCTTAGCAGGGGAGGATGTGGCCTGGTTTGTAAACTGGGTTTTGGTATCAGGTTTCAAAATTGTTCGTGGCTCCTTTAAGAGATCCCATTTCTCTGCTCGTGAGATTTCCTGTAGGCGTGCAGGTGACTAGAACCGCCATTTTTGATGATAATTCCATGACGCAGATGAGTGCCAGGTTGTCGTGTCGGCATCGGGGAGATTTATTCAGAAATAAGGCTATCTATCTGGGTAAATATTACTGTAAAACTTTTCTTTGATGTTTGTGAGAATTCGTGACCCATGTGTGTGAATTGTTGATTTATAATTCTTAGAGGAGGTTGGATTTGGAGCTAATCTGCATAAACCTCGTGTCGGGTGATAGTGGAAATTCCCAGTGTAAGTTCGATATTTCTTGTTCTATTCATGTATTAAATCTGGAAGTATACAAATGCTATCATTCCTGTTAAACTTGTGTTTATGTGAAATTGTGTGACAGCACAGTTGAGATGACTATTAATGTGTTTCATTTATCTCTTCCTTGTACCATAGCACTACCGTATTCTTTACTTATGTGTCAATATCTTTCTCTGTACCGTGTTCGTATAAGGATTAGTATTTTTGGTGAAACCAAAAACCGGGGTTTCTTTGGTACTTTGTACGACCTGCTTAAGAGTGCAGACCTTTTTTTTTAGTGCTCACTCCAGAGTAATTTATCAAGGAGTTTGTGCCTCGTACTGTTTTTCTTACCAGTGTTATCCAATAGGAATCACTGTCTAAAATTACATTTTGTCACATCTGAATTGGAGTAGTATGGCATTGTTATTTGTGATTATTCTGTAAATTTTAGGTGGGATTACACTGTGAATTCCTTATAGAGTAACTTAAATTTACATTGGTAACTTTGTGTTTTTTTTCGGCTATTGTCTCATTTATTATTATTATTGTTTGTGCTCTGAGGTGTTCCCATCGACCGCTGTAACCATTTTTTTTTTAAATACAAACCAGCAGTCAGATAAAACCCCTTTACAAATTAATCTGTTGCCGTGCGTGTTTTTTTTTCCCTTTCCACCCGGTTACATTATCACAAATTATTATTAATGCTTTGAAATCCATGTCTCCTCATTTACAATTGGAGCAATGATGTGAACAGCTCCAAGAACTTAAAGAAAGCCCACAAACTTAAAAGTTTCTTGTTTTGCAGCATGGTTTGACGGTCAGTTGGAAAGTCAATAAACTGCCTTTAAGTTGTGGCCAAGAGAAAGAAAAAAGTGTTACTGATTTTGTAAGCATATTGCATATTTGCTTGGAGTCAATTGTTTTACTTTTATTTATTTATTTTTTGATAATAATGCAGTAAAATGTGTCATATTTTTTGGCATTGCTGTCCTACAAAGAAATTATGAACACATGCAAAAACAAGAGAGGACCAACACAAAATTAATAACTGATTATGTTGTATTCAATGTCAATGTTGACAGTTTAGTGATTTTGTCACTAGATTTGTTGACGTCCTTCCCCCTTTTGAGACTTTGAGACTAAACCTTATTTAGATTACAACACTCTCCCACTGATATATTTATATTATATAGATCAGTGAACTCACCATTATGTCCTCATCCTCATCAGCTACATTGTGTGACTGTTTTAACTACTTTCAATTGAAAGCAGTTAGCAACACTGATCAGTGTTTTTCTCATATTTTGTAATGCAAGGTCATTAAAACCCTCCACACATCACTTTTGGTCACTGATGTGTTTGGTGAGGTTAGTGTCACAATATTTAAGACCCTGCTTACTGTGTCATCACCAGTGCTTTGCTGCATTTTTACAATCTTTCAAATTTTCCAGTGAAAATAAATAAACAAACAAACATATTATTGCAGCTAGAGCATTGATTTGTAGAGTGGATTAAGTTATTATGCTTATTACTTGGTCAATTACAAAAATAAATACATTAAAGAATGCTTGATGGTCACGATTGTATCATTTTATCAACTCCATATCATCATATAACTCCAATATGTCATATGTGTATTGTAAAGTGTGTTTCTCCTCCTTTTTGCTGCCATTGTGTTACTCCTAACTAGGTTAGGAGACCTCTCCAACTCTCTAAATAATTTAGGAGCTGAGACCTAGTCTTAACACTTAAGAACTTTTATGAATCACTCTTTATCTTAAGTCCAGAAATAAGAGTAAAATTACGTCACTCTTAGAATTTTGAAACACTTAAGACTAAAATTTGACTCTGAGAAGTTTTATACATACGGCCCCTGGTATGTGTGTGCACTGCTACAGCAAACGCGTCCTGCACATATGCGCTAAATACGGCCAAAGATTATGTTGTATTTATTGGCCAAGTAAAATAAAAATGTTAAATCAAATCTCCCTATCTGACTCGATTTTGTAGAGTTGCTACTAAGTTTTGATGTCGGCAAAAAGTAGGGTCATACACTACACTCATATACAGTCATTGCTGTCACTTCAGCGAACTCGTGCTCATCTCTAATAATACTCCTAATATGTATTATATGTAGCTAGTAGTGTTGCAATGCTTAAATATAACAGTTAATTTGAAATAACCCAATAAATTAATTAAATAATTCATACTATTTGGGATTTAAGACAAGTCGCGGGCTATCCTAACTTTAAGAAGTTATTTACGATTGTTTTTAAGAAGATTCTTTTCAAGAATTTGAATTTTCTTAATTTTTGTCTTAAGAACAATCTTAAGTAAAAAGATAAGAATATTCTTAAGACGATTTTTTTTGGGAATACAAAATATTCTTAACTTTTTTCTTATTTTAAAAAATAAGAAGAAAATGGCAGTTAAGAAAACAATTCTTCTTAAGAATGTTTCGTGAATCTGGTCCCAGATTCTGAACTCTTAAACCAGGTTGAAAGGCTGCGGAAACTAGACATCCTGCCCTCCACATTCTGGAAGAGAAACTATCAGAGTTAATGTAGATGGAGTTAAATGATACGCTATCCCATTGCTCTAGAAAGAGTCACTTTCCCCATTGAATGTGTCGAAGGATGCATCGAACTACTACACTGATTCAGTGTTACTTTTACTCTCTATAGATCTGGGCCCGTATTCATAAAGATTCTAAGAATCCTCTCAGAAAGCTTTTATTTTAGCTTAAAAACTCCTACGTAGGAGTTTTAGCTTAAGAGTGATTCAGGATCAATCTAAGAGCAACTCTGAGCAAAGAAAAGACAAAAACTTTTATCTTAGTGTGGAGGCGGGGTCGACCCCGTTGCTAGCGATGACACAGCATTTTAAAGACTGTGATTGGTTGGTTGTCCAAGAAGGATGTAAAGGACCATTAAATCTGATCATCATCATAAATCACTGTCATCTTTACCTCCGTCCGAAGAGGGCGCTGTTGTCATGGAATAGCGCTGTGTCTGTGTACAGTGGTGAACTTGGTAACACTTTACAATAAGGGTACATGAATAATCATGTACTAATGCCTAAATTAATACTTAGTTCATCACCTACTAATGATTATTCAAGGAATTAACTAATTATGAACTAACAAAGGGCTATCCTTAACTACAACTGGAGTCATACGGATTCATGGATGAATAACGGCAGCCTTAACTAAATGTTAGTACATGTTTGATAGTTAATGCATTAATTAACATTTATGGGTAAACTTAATCTTTAGGAAAGAATGAGAAATACTCTGGCTTTGAAATTAATTTAAGTTATTTAATACTATCATAATTTGAGCATTTGACATCTTCAGCTTTGTCTTAAACATTATTGGGTGTCAAAGGATTAGTTGATCCTCTTCATCAAGTGTAGAAAATACTAAATACACTAATGCCTGATCTTGTCTGTTTTATGTTCTCCTCTTTCCCTTTAAACTCACCCTATTGATTTATACACAGAATAATTAAAAATAAAAACCCAAAACCCACAAAGAACATTTGTAGAACAATTCCTAAAGAAATGCTCAAACTAGAAAGAGTTCACTCTCCATCCAGACAGAGCCGTGAAGATCCTGCACCTCCGCTCTCTGACTTCTTGAAAATCCACACGGCATCTTGGCACAGCATAACCAGGCTGATACTCACTGTGTTAGTACATGTGTATTTGATAGGAAGTATATCATAAATCATGAGCTGAGTTTAGTGAGTAATTAACAGTGAATTCATTATGATTAGGCCCTCTCAAGTAAAGTCATGTCAAAATCAACCTTAACTAGCCATTAGTTAATGTTAGTGCATGGGTAGTTAAGAGTGAATTCATTATGATTGGGCCCTCTCAAGTAAAGTCATGTCAAAATCAACCTTAACTAGCCATTAGTTAATGTTAGTGCATGGGTACTTAATAAAAAGTTATTAATGATGAAGTGACACAATGACACATTAACAAATCATCAAATTACATAACATTAAACATGCTGTAAGAGTGTCCCTGTTCATTTATACCACCAGTACAACAAACAGTGTTTTTTTTAGTCACTTTATTTTTCATTGACATAATTTCACATATATGGACTCAAAAGAAAGTCCAAACATAATGTTACTTCTAAAGACACACAGAAGGTTAAATATTTAGCTTCCAGAAACTTAAAAACGTTTAATTAACGTGTATAAATAAATAATAAAAAAAACGCAGATGCAAACATGCCTTTAATCCGGTTTTCAAAAGCAGATGGACATTACCGAAACAACAAACCTTATGCGCTGAGCGAGTGCCTCGAGTACGCCACTAATTAGTGTCCCACTTGAAACAAACCTTACATACTGTAGTCCCCTTTATTTGAAATTATTAAATTATTGTTCGTTGAAAGTATTAGTGCCATTAATTAGACAGATATATTAAACCACATTTAGAAAATAGACCAATAGCTAATACTTTCAATGATCAATAATTAAACCATTTCAAATAAACGGAACTACAGTATGTAAGGTTGTTTCTGGAGGGACACTCATTAGTGGCGCACTCTAGGCACTCGCTCGGTGCGTAAGGTTTGTTCGGTAATGCCATTTTAATTTAATGTCGTCTGCTTTTGTAAACCAAATCAAAGTTATGTTTGCATCTGCATCTGCATTTCTTTTGTGTGGAAAGTTAGGCATATTAAATAACAGCATGGTTTTGAGCTTTTGGACATAAAATATTTGACCTTCTGTGTGTCTTTAGAGGTAACATTATGTTTGTACTTTCTTTTGAGTCCATATATGTGACCCTGGACCACAAAACCAGTCTTAAGTCGCTGGGGTATGTTTGTAGCAATAGCCAAAAATACATTGCATGGGTCAAAATTTTTGATTTTTCTTTTATGCCAAAAATCATTAAGAAATTAAGTAAAGTTCATGTTCCAAGAAGATTTTTTGTAAAATTCCTACTGTAAACATATCAAAATGTAATTTTTGATTTGTAATATGCATTGTTAAGAACCTAATTTGGACAACTTTAAAGGTGAGTTTCTCAGTCTTTTTGATTTTTTTGCATCCTCAGATTTCTGATTTCAAATAGATGTATCTCAGCCAAATATTGTCCTATCCTAACAAACCATACATCAATAGAAAGCTTATTTATTGAGCTTTCATATGATGTATAAATCTCAGTTTTGTCAAATTTAACCTTATGACTGGTTTTGTGGTCCAGGGTCACATATGTGAAATTATGTAAATTGTTAGTTGTACTGGTGGTGTAAATGAACAAGGAGGACACTCTTACTGCTTGTTTAATGTTTAATATTTCGTCATCTGCACATTGTCTTGCCCATAATTGCACATTTCATTTTTTTTAAATATTTATTATATTCTATTGCTATTTCTAATATTTTACGGTTATTTTTTATTGTTTATTTGTACAAAATGCAAATTTCTTTTTACAACTAAAGTTAATCTTATTATATTCTAATTTGTTTAATTATCTTATTTCTCATTCTATACTAAAACTTCCTTATAAAATGTGTGGGTTATTAGCAGTCGTATAAGCATTTCACTTTATATGATACTGTGTATGTGACAAATAAAATTTGAATTTGGTATGTAATTTGATGATTTGTTAATGTGTCACTTCATTACTAACTCATTATTTACTTCCCATGCACTAACATTAACTAATGGCTTGTTTATGTTGATTTTGACATGACTTTACTTGAGAGGGCCCAATCATAATGAATTCACTCTTAACTACCCATGCACTAACATTAACTAATGGCTAGTTAAGGTTGATTTTGACATGACTTTACTTGAGAGGGCCCAATCATAATGAATTCACTGTTAACTACTCACTAAACTCAGCTCATGATTTATGATATACTTCCTATCAAATACACATGTACTAACACAGTGAGTATCAGCCTGGTTATGCTGTGCCAAGATGCCGTGTGGATTTTCAAGAAGTCAGAGAGCGGAGGTGCAGGATCTTCACGGCTCTGTCTGGATGGAGAGTGAACTCTTTCTAGTTTGAGCATTTCTTTAGGAATTGTTCTACAAATGTTCTTTGTGGGTTTTGGGTTTTTATTTTTAATTATTCTGTGTATAAATCAATAGGGTGAGTTTAAAGGGAAAGAGGAGAACATAAAACAGAAAAGATCAGTCATTAGTGTATTTAGTATTTTCTACACTTGATGAAGAGGATCAACCAGGGGCGGCTGGCCCATGGTGGGCGATAGTGCATCGCCCTCCTTGAGCCACACGAAAAAAGAAAGGAGAAAAAGACTCTTATTTTGCTAGTCCTAGTCTGCATATTACGGTACAATCAACAGCCTGATGTCACTTTCCAACCTAAAACCCCGCCCCCTTGGGGCGATCTCAGTCAGATTGAAAATCGCCCCAGCCGGTCTCATAGAGTTATATTGTGAGATTTTTTTTTTCAAATTTTGAACCCTACAATGCATTTCAATGGGCACCGGGAGGGCTCGCCCCAACGTGATTTCGTAATACGCACTGATGCATGCTCGAAGATGTACAGCACGCACGCGTAGCGAGACGTCTGGTCTGAATGCATCGGCCATGCTTTCAATGGAGAGGGAACTTGTCAGGAACATGCCTGATTTTAATGAGAGGGTAATTGATCACTTTGCCTGCTTAAAAGAGAAGCGAGCAAAATTTCAATACAAGTGATGTGTGTTATTAAATGGGGAATTGTTTATGTTATCACGGCCGTAGCCAGCTATGAGGTCACCGAGGTCCGGACCTCGGTCATTTTTTATATTCAAAAATAAAATGTCAAGCTCTTCGAATGATTTAGAGGGCAAACTAGTAGATGACAATGTGTCTCTTGATGGCCATGGTGGAAGTGTTTCAGTGTATTTGAGACCATTGCGATAAATTTAATATAGCTATTCAAAATACTGTACAGTTTGTACAATTCATGCCTGATGTTGCCATCTAGGAACAGGGAAACCAAATCAAACAATGCAATGTAATGCTGTAAAGTTGGCTATCTGAATTTTATCATAATTTTACCCATTAAAGCGGTTATCTTTGCCAAAATCGGAACAGTTGCCCCCCCAGAGATATTTGTCAGGAGCCGCCACTGGGATCAACTAATCCTTTGACACCCAATAATGTATTAAATAGTTAAATAGTAGTATTAAATAACTTAAATTAATTTCAAAGCCAGAGTATTTCTCATTCTTTCCTAAAGATTAAGTTTACCCATAAATGTTAATTAATGCATTAACTATCAAACATGTACTAACATTTAGTTAAGGCTGCCGTTATTCATCCATGAATCCGTATGACTCCAGTTGTAGTTAAGGATAGCCCTTTGTTAGTTCATAATTAGTTAATTCCTTGAATAATCATTAGTAGGTGATGAATTAAGTATTAATTTAGGCATTAGTACATGATTATTCATGTACCCTTATTGTAAAGTGTTACCGTGAACTTTGTACGTGAAGCGTCAGTCTGATTAACGCGAATGGAGAAGAGACGTGAACTTTACACGCTGTCTAAAAGTTTAAAAAGTTTTTCCCTACCTCTTAGCTCCTGGCTGATAAAGGGCACAAGGTATTGTTTTAATTTCATTTGCAAGGTTTTAAAGTGTTTAGCAGCCTCGTTAGTGTTATTGTTTCTCTTGGTTTGCATTTCAAAAGGATTGTTTACAGAAATTCAGGTCTTTTTTTTTGGTCATTTTATGTTATGTTTTTCTCTCTAAATTGAAATCGGCAGTTGTACTAAAATTAATTCATAGTTAATTCATTTCATATTGCACTTTAAAATGAGATTGTAGTAGTCATTCAGGTAGCACTTTAAAAGAAGTTTGTCAAGTGTTAAAATAATTCATATTATTCAGACTACAGTAAGCAAAGGTTATTACCTGTATATTAAAAATGTGATTGTCACATTGTATTAATTGTGTACACCAATTTGATTGCAAGTGTGTGTTCATTAGTTTGTAGGTTTATAATGAGCATTTTTGCACATTTTGTGGCCAGATGTCTAATGAGTTTGTTTGTTTGTGTTTATGCAGCTCTTACGGTGTTTTTTGGAAATAAATATTTTATAAACATCAGTTCCTGGAGAGTAAAGTGCATATGTTCAGCTGGGAATGCTACAAAGGAAATAAAAGAGTACTTTTAAGTGTAGGGTCTAGTTTAAGCCTTCACTTTGAAATTATAGGCATCATTTTTCCTGTTTTACCGCAACACACATATTATGTAAGTTTATATATTTTATATGTTTATATATATTTTTGTTTACCACGCTGTTAATGTTGTATTTAATGTATTTGATAGGTAATGAACAGCAGCACATTAAGGTTGTGAAAGTGCTGTAATTGTTTGTGTGATCTCTTTGCTTATAGAAGGTTGTGAACATACCCAAATTATTACTGCTGCATAGTTGCATTGTTTCCAGTTGCCAAATAAGTTCATGTAATAAATGTAGAGATTTCTTCCATTTCTGCACTATGGCATTTCTGCACTATGTCAAAGATGTTAGTATGTCTCTAATAAAATAAGTCACAAACATTATCTCTGCACAATCTCATGTGTAGCATCAGTGAAATCACTGTCATGCATTGTGTGCAAATATTGCATTGCCCTCCTCATGTTTTGTCAGTGTTATCCACTGCTAAAGAAACTCTTAAGCCTCTTAAAAGTCCTCTTCCCTACTCCTAACAATTTGGACCTTAAGACCTCTTTTAAGGGTTAAGATTCTTTCTGAATTACTTTTTTCTTTACTAGGATTTTTTCTTTAATTTTAAGGGAAAACGCCCACTTTTCTAAGAATTCTCTTAGAATTTTGTCACTAGGAGCAACTCTTTGCACTAAGATTCTTTATGAATACGGGCCCAGGACCATGTGAAATCCGAGCAGTGTTTGTTTAACGCTAGAGATTTTACTGTGTAATCATGCAAGCAGCAACATGTGTTTGTCCTTATTAAATCATTTATTAAAATTTTCTTGTCTTGGTCTACTACAAACACAAACCAATTTTAAAAGAAATGTGATATTTAACACATACACAAATTTTATAAAAATTTCATAAAAGCTTGGGCCGGCCCTGTTCTACGTTTATGAGCAACATAGATTCTAGGCTTACGAGCAACGCAGAATCTACGCCCACATGCAATACAGTTTCAGCTCCCACAAGCAATGCAGGATCTACACTCACTAATGACACAGTTTCAGTGCTCTCAAGCACCGCCATTTCAGGCTGTTTATGAACCCTCTGCCTGTCCTGTCACAGCCAAAAGGGCTGCCCCTGAACTTTCAGCCTGTCCTGTTACGGTCAAGGAGGCCGTCCATGAACTCTCTGCCTGTCCTGTCACAGCCAAAAGGGCTGCCCCTAAACTTTCAGCCTGTCCTTTTATGGTCAAGGAGGCCATTCATAAACTCTCTGCCTGTTCTGTCACAGTCAAATGGGTTGTCCCTGAACTCTCTCCTCACCCTGGGGGGGGATCACGCTCAGACTAGGTTCAAGGCATCCGTGCCTAGTGTGAGTACACCCTTAAAGCTGTGGACCCTTGGTGTGCGAGATTGACTGAGTTTCTTCTATAAATCTCCCCTTTTCAACTGTATTCAATCATGTATTTTCTTATATTAATGGGGCCGGTTGCACCAGCTGGACGTACACCCGGTTGTAAGACTAGGCTGGACATAAAAAGTGCTTTAAAGGGATAGTTTACCCAAAAATTAAAATTTGATGTTTATCTGCTTACCCCCAGGGCATCCAAGATGTAGGTTACTTTTTTCTTCAGTAGAACACAAACGAGAGAAACTGAACAGTATTTATATAATTTTTTTTACCTTTGATACACAGCCACGTCCAACTGTCCTGAGCACAAGCTCATCATCTGGCACGTTACCTGTGTAAGCGCTCTGGCGTAGTATACGCAAACGGCGGAAGGGGAAATCAGTGAAAAGTCAACAGTCCCCGATGAGTTTGCGCAAGCAAACGTAATCTTTTAGCTTTAAATCGGTTTAAATAATCTGGATGCAAGTAATTACCATTTTGAATAGCCTCTATACCCACAATCTCTGTGCACTGTGTAAACAATGAGTGTCGTATACATACGACAGATCGCTTCCAGCGTTTGCGTCACACCAGAGCGCGTACACATGTAACGTGCCGGATGATGAGCTCGTGCTCAGGACAGATGGACGTGGTGTGTATCAAAGGTAAAAAATGATATAAATACTGTTCAGTTTCTCGCAAAAACCGATTGTTTTGTGTCTTAGGGCATCAATTTATCGTCATGAGTCGCAGGGTGTAATTTGGATTTGTCTGTGCATGTTTTTTGTTACTTTTAAAGGTTTGGTGCCCATCTACTGCCATTATATGGCTTACAGACTGCACCGGGTTGAGTTAAACATCTTTGTTTGGGTTCTACTGAAGAAACAAAGTCACCTACATCTTGGATGCCATGGGGGTAAGCAGATAAACATCAAATTACTTTTATTTTTGAACTATCCCTTTAAGTCGTGCATAGAATTAATACTGGTTGCACCATCTAGGCGTTGTGAATGAGATTGAATGAGAGCAAAAAAGTGATCGGTTAACATATCTTACCCGTCGTAATATTGAAATACATAAATGTGAGTGTTATGGTCTTTACTCATATGCAGCTGCGGGCTGTAAACACTTTGCACATATTGCGTTAACGTTACCATTCTTAATGCAGTTATAACTGTTCCAAAACGATTTAAAATAATTGTACATGACATCTTAATCATTAACAGACACTGTTTTAAACCATCTATCGTTACAAAGCTAAGCTTAATGTAGTTTTACTACAACGTACACATTTTTTAAATAGACAATCACCTTTATGCATTGTTCATAAAAAATGTGCGATTATGAATTATATTGAGACAGATGTACATAGAGAAGATGACATAACCATGTTCTCTGAGAGTGTAAGATACACTTTAGCCGCATTCATCGTGAAACGCGCTAACTTTAGCACATTATTTAAAAGGCTATTAGCAAAGATTCATATAAAAAGAAATTACACTCACTTCTTCTGGTGGAGATAAAGAAGGAACACGAATAGTTACAGATCCTCGTTTTTAAAGCAGTATGGTGAGAAATGATTCGCGTAAACATGAACCCATTTAGGTAGATGTCTAACTTTTGACTCTGGGCGGGTCTATGCTAAAACACTGCTGTCCATCAACTATCGCAGGAGCGGCCTCTGTCGGTGTTACGCCACAACAACAGGCATCTGAGAACGGCTCGATATGAGAAAGGGCAAATTATTTTACTTAATTAAAAGAAAACTTCTGGGTGAATCTGTGGTTGTGTACACACACTCCCAACACACATTTCAGTTCAAACAGCTTGTAAAAGTGCATGTGGCACCGGATGACCCCTTTAAGTCCATTCATTACTTGTAATGCTCCTGCCATCCAATAATCACAGTAAGTTTTGTGCTTTGTTACT
The DNA here is from genome assembly GCF_049309525.1 of Garra rufa. NCBI lineage: Eukaryota > Metazoa > Chordata > Actinopteri > Cypriniformes > Cyprinidae > Garra > Garra rufa. Next base: position 18,505,160 of record NC_133373.1, read on the forward strand.
TTATTCAGAAAAAAAGCTTTCAAATTCTGTCAATTTTATCACAAAATACACACTATAAATGTGGATTTTTAGTCACAGAAAGACAAGTAAAAGATGTGAGCAATGTCACGTAAAGTCACACTCTACTTCAGGAAAGACATTCATTGAACATAAACTCGATAGTCAGCTAGAAAAAAATAACTCTATAGAGAGAAGCATTGTATTACAATTATTATATTTTACTTAACCTGTTGACTTCATTTTTAATGTTTGTTTAAAGAAATCTGTCATAGGAATGTGCAGAGAGGCTTCTGATATACAATGCGGACTTGTAGGAAATGTTTACTCAACAAAATCGTGGCATGGTGATTGGCTTGTTATGATATCTTGAGCTATTTAGTTTTATAGAAATTGCAGTGTGAATGTTGTCTCAGCTATAACTGTGGGATAATGTGTCAGCGTGGACGTGCATCGTCTACTCTGGGCGTAGTTGCGCCTGATTGTAGTTTTAGGGTGTGTTCACAATTATAGTTCAGTTTGTTTGGTTCATTTGGTCTAGACCAAAAAGGAAAAAGATACATCTGGTCCTGGTCTGCTTAGCGTTCACACTGGCATATTTTAACCTAAAGATACTGAACCTAAATACGTAGTGATACGTTCACAACCTGATTGGTCGGGTTGAATGATGTATATTTCGTGACGGAACTCACCGAACACTCCAAACAAAAGGAAAATGTGCGTTCAACTTAAAGCTGCACTGTGGCTGTATGACATCACAGTACCTGTAGTGTTTGTATGTAGTCCTGTTCCAGGTTTACTGTTCAGCACCCTACCTCTGACGTAAGCACATAGGCACGTCGAGAGTGACGAAGTAACCTAGGCTGTGTAATTGCCATGGAGCATGTGATTGTCATAGGAAGTAAACTGCACGTTTGATAACAGCTACTGTATATGCGTCTTTCTTTTCTTATACCAAAGAATGCTACAACTTGGCAACGAGTGATAAACAGATCTGAACCCAAATGCATAAAAAAAAAAAAAAACACAGACCATAAAAATGACGACTCTCCCACATTTTCCAATGTTCGATTTCCACTCCGAACCCAGCTCAGTCGACTCGCAATGGAAAAAATGACAGAGTCGATTCAACAATTACCTAAAAGTGTTCAACATTGGAGAGGACAAGGAGGTGTTTGACATTTTTGAAACGCTGCCAGAAACTGGAGAAGATTATGCGATGGCACTACGAGACGGCACAATGACGCTTCAACAGTAACTAGACACAGGAAGAGCTCAAGAAACAGCAGATTTACAAGCAGCAGGCATAGAAGAGATGCATGCAAAGTCGTCCAAATCAATAAGTAAAACAACTCTTAACAAACACAAGCAAAGAAATTATAAAACAAATACTCGGTTTGGAAACACGACATGCAACAATTGCGGAGGACATTTTCCACATGAAGGTGGACAGAAAAATTGCCCAGCAAAAGGAAAAATTTGCAAAGGCTGTGGAAAGCTAAATCATTTTCAAAAATGCTGCAGGTCAACACGCTATACAACCAGTAACTCAAATCCATGGAAGCCTAAATTTCAAAAGGTAAACACTGTACATACAGATAACACGGCGTGCAACACATGTCCTGCAGCATCAGCAAGTTCAGATGAAGAATACGTATGTCATACACACAGTTCAACATTCACAACAACCTCAGTTACAAGTGGAGATCGCAGGAGTGCCAGTGAAGGTCATCATCGACTCTGGTGCAAGTGTAAATATTGTCAATGCCATTGCATATCACAAGCTAAAACGCAACATCACAATAAACCCATCTTATGCAAAGATTTTTGCATATGGCTCGTCCACTCCACTGCCACTGAAAGGAAAGTTTCAAGCCAAAATTAACTCCAGCAACCAAGACACAGTAACCACATTCTACTTGACAGTCACTCCGGTTCTCTGCTGAGCTACAGCACCGCAACAGAACTTGTAATTCTTCAAATAGTCAGCGCAGTGTCTAACCAACCAGCTGTCCACTGTCAATCAACTACTAGAAGAGTACAAAGACCTTTGTCAAGGCGTCAGAAAGCTAAAAGATCTTCAAGTGAAGCCACACATAGATGAGTCTGTAAAGCCAGCCACACAACCACACAGACGAATTCCGTTCCATATCAGAAAGAAAGTAGAACAAGAGCTTGAAAAACTTGAAAAACAAGGTATCATTGAAAAAGTCAGTGGTCCAACGCCCTGGGTATCACCCATAGTTGTGACACAGAAACCCATATGCGTGGACATGTGACTGCCCAATTGCGCCATCCAAAGAAAACGTCATATCACCCCGACCGTGGATGATCTGATACATGATTTAAATGGAGCTGTATGTTTCACAAAACTGGATCTGAATGTTGGATATCATCAGCTTGAACTACATCCAGACTCCAGGTACATAACGACATTTACAACTCATGTAGGGCTCTGGAGGTACACTCGTTTGAATTTTGGAATTAACTCAGCTGCCAAGGTTTTCCAAAATGCAATTCAGCAAGTTCTTCATGGCATCCCAAAATGAGTGATGACATCATAGTCTACGGGAAAACACGAGAAGAACACAACGCCAGTCTGCAAGCTGTATTCATAAGACTCAGAGAGAAAAACCTCACTCTCAACGAAGATAAGTGTGAGTACAGCAAGAAGAAACTAGATTTCTTTGAATATGTGTTTTCGGAGAAAGGAATTTCTGCAGATCGAAAAAAAATAGCCTTCGAGAACCTTTCAGGCCCCCCAGAATGTGTCCGAAGAACGCAGTCTGCTTGGAATGACAACATACTGTTCACGTTTCGTTCAGGACTATACAACAACCACACAGCCGCTGCATGAACTTATTCGGAAAGATCACATTTGGAACTGGGGACCGGAACAATAAGCAGCACTGGACAAGCTGAAATCTCAACTCATCCAGAATGCTACAATGTCATACTTTGATCCAAGGAAGACATCAACACTTCTTGTTGATGCAAGTCCAGTTGTTCTTGGTGCGATATTGAGTCAGCCAGGCACAGACAGGTCTGGTGACAAAGTAATTGCGTATGCCAGTAGAGCACTCACATCTGTAGAACAACGCTATTCACAAACAGAAAGAGAAATACCTCTATGGCTCACACTTCACAGTCATTACAGACCACAAACCATTGGAGCTCATTTTCAATAACCCTTGAGCATCTCCACCAGCCAGGCTTGATCGCTGGAGGCTGAGATTGCAACAGTACACATTTACAGTCCAGTACAAAGCGGGGAAAGGCAATCCTGCTGATTACATGTCGAGGCATCCTGTGGATGGACAACACACAGACTGTTCAGAAAATGCAGAAAGTTACGTCAACTTCATAATTGACAACACAGTTCCAAAAGCAATAACCTTGGATGAAGTACGACGTGAAACAGGAAAAGACTCCATCCTGCAGACAGTGATAAAAGAGCTGAAAGGAAAAGTCTGGACACACGTGAAACAGACCATGTCAGATGTAGAACATGTAAAGCTAAAAGCATTCCATAAGCTGAGACATGAGCTCACAGTCAATGCACTGCAAGACATTGTCCTCAGGGGAAACAGACTCGTGTTACCTGCCTCTCTGTATCAAAAAGCCATCCAACTTGCACATAAGAGAAAAGGTATGGTTCCCCGGTATCGATGCAGAAGTGGAGAAAGCTGTGCAAAGATGTATTCCATGTCAAGCAGCCACACTCCAACGTCATACAGAACCGCTTAAGATGTCTGATCTTCCAGCAGAGCCATGGATGGAAGTCTCTGTGGATTTTACTGGTCCCTTTCCGTCTAGTGACCACTTGCTGGTAGTAGTTGATGATCATTCCAGATATCCAGAAGTGGAGATAGTCAAGTCTACAGCAGCCAGTGCTGTGATTCCCAAACTGGATAAGATATTCTCAACCTTTGGCATACCTAAAATAGTCAAAACCGACAATGGCCCACCGTTCAATAGTCACTGCTTTGCGGATTTAAGTGTGTATCTTGGTTTCAAACAAAGAAAAGTAACTCCATATTAGCCTAAAGCGAACAGAGAAGTTGAACGGTTCATGCGAACACTCAAAAAAAGACAATCATGACCACGACTGCAGAAGGCAAACCATGGAAGCAGTGCCAGTATAGTTTAAGAAATTACACCACATGGAACCATTACTTACTATTCGGCAGAAAGATCAGTATCCACAGGGCAGGCAAAAAACTGACCTCAGCGATACTGGCCACATTGCAAAACAACGAATGAAAAGATATGCAGATCTTCGGAACAGAGCGAAAGAATCCAAGATCAAAGCAGGTGACTCTGTACTCTGCTGACAACCCGTGACAGGAAAGCTGACAACTCTGTATGAGATGAAACCGTACAAAGTGATCAAGGTCAAAGGGTCGATGGTGACAGCAAGTCACCCAGGAAGATGCATTACGAGAAATTCTTAATTTTTCAAAAGACTTCCATCTCATCTCACGGTTGAGCAGAATGAAACCTCTGATGACAAAGATGACATCAGAGCACAAACACCAGATTCAGATGTGCTCCCGGACAATGAACCGCAAGGCACACGGCACACTACCATCAATCAGAGACACTCTGAATTTTCAAATACCCCTTGATTATTCCCTTAGACCAAGTCATAGAGCCCCAAGATATCTTATTGATGAAATTTGAAATGTTGTTTTTTCAACATGCTACTACTTGTAGTTCATAAGTATTGATTCGCTTTGTTGAACATTCCTGTTCTCATGTTTTAACAGTGGTAGCTTGAGGTAATATAAAGGACCTTAATCCTAGTTTGTAATTTGATTATATAGAATGTAATCTGCAATTTAGGATTCTGTGTTGCAAGTACATTCACTGTAAAATTTGTCGTTGTGAATTTACAATAAATAATTGGATACATTTTGCATGACTTTCACACTAAGGATTACAGCAATATACTGTGAAATATACTCACAGCAATTTACTGTAATTTTATATCTGTGATATTACAATGAATTGTAAAAGCACAACTGTATACTGTAACTTCACAGCTTCAATGACAAAGCAATTACTGTCATATTACAGTATATTACTGGGAATTACAACCTTTTGCAGTACATCATTACAACAAGGCCCTGTACTTTTACAGTGTGTACTGTAAAAGTAATGTACAAGTTGAAAATAATTTACAATATACACTGTGGAAGTCATGCTAAAATTTCAGTAATTTACTGTAAAAGTAATGCAGATGAAGCTTCCATTTACTGTGTGTCACAACATGCAAGGAGGCAGACACGAAGGTAAGTATAAAACATCAACGGTAAGTTTATTGACAAGTTGGTAAATGATATGCAGCAGGTTGGAGAATGATATGCAGCAGGTTTTGAGATAATGGTTCTTATCTGAATGAGTCCAATGCACAGGTAAGCCAATCCAAGGAAAACACTGGAGACACACAGAGTTCAAGACAGTCATGGAGAGCGATGAGGCAGGGTAGTGATCTGTAGACCAGACGCTGAATGACTGAAATGTCCGGGTATTTATAGGAGTGCGGTGATTGGAAACAGGTGGATTCAATACTCAGGTGATTGTGAGCGAGTGTGTGTGTCTTCGGGGGGCATGGTTAGCAGGCTTGGTTGAGGATGCACTCTGACACTGTGAATTTACAATCATTGTACAATTAACCCCCTCCCCCCAACAAACAACTAGGTAAAGTCAATGTTAGCCCAATGGCATATTTATTTAAAAAAAATCAATGTACAGGTACATGTACCCAAAATGCAGAAAATGCAGAGAAATTGTGCAAACTTGCAATTCAACTACCTGTGTCACAATAACAGTAATAAATCCATCTTAAAATACAGAGAAATTTTGCAAACTTGCAATTCAACTACCTGTCTCACAACTATTCAGCTAGCTGTGTCACAATAACAGTAATGGACAGGATGGGAATGAGGCCTTCATGGCAAGATAAGCGATAACGGAATGTCGTAAAGGGGTCAGGCGCTCCTCGCAGTCTCAAACATTATAATGAGTCCACACGCAACAGCACTGTGTAAAAATCTTGTAGTGCAAAGTTGTCTTGAAAAATTACAAAAAGAACAAGGCTACTCAAAATTGAGCCTGACAACTACCGCTGCAAAAAAAAAAACTATGATGCCCACTCAAAGTCAATAAGTTTCTTCAAAAGGGTGCTCACATGAGGGTTCATTGTTGTCCGCTTCTTGGTCTTTGAGCCTCTTTCAGGATTGATGCCCAGGAACCACCTGTTAATAAGCAAAGATAGTTTCAGTTTTAAATAGACTTACAGTATGTATTGCAGACAGCATTTATCAAGGTGTGATTTTTTGCTGTGCTTTTTCCCCACATCAAACCCTAATAGATTTATAATCCAAACTTGTTAGATCTTACTCTCACCATACTTTTTTTTTTTTGCCATTTTTACCCAAGGTGCCTCAGGTTAGGTTTGCCTGAGGCAAAGTGATTGATTTTCTACTATGATTTTCTACTATTTTCTACTATTCTTCACGCAATTGGCCAGTTGATAAATTAAAACCAAACCCTGTTGAAGTATGACAAACATCCTTTTCAATTAAGGGCATGAGAGCATTTTGTTCTGCTTTTAAAGAAAATTTCATCTACTTTATTCAATACATTCACATTTTGCAATCATCATCAAAACAGTATTATTACAGTAATAATCATCAAAATCATCATCACATAGCCTGCCCCAAAACAAAATAAATAGCTGTGATTGGACAGGCAGGTATTTGTCAGCATAACTTGTGTAGAAACCCAGACTGATCTGCAGAGCGAAATTGAATGAGTTCGCGAGATCAGGATGGTCTCACCAGGCTAACCTCAGGTACCTCGTTTGTCAGCATTTTAAACCTCAAAACAGTCATTGAGTTGGAAGCCTGTACTATAATGTGAATTACAACATTAAATGTGATCTTTATAAAATACCTTTGAATGAACTCCAGCGTCAACGATCCAGCGGCAGGATACTCGAGGTTGTAGTGTATTGACTATATATAAGTTGCAATAAGTGAAGCCCCTTTAAGACAGCAAAGATGGGGAGGGGCATGTTAAGTGAGACCCACTAGGAAAAGGGGAAGTTTTAGTCAGATTACTTGAGGTGCTGGCCAAGTTGTATGTTCTGTTCTGTGCTGCATCTACTCAGTAAAGAGTTTCCGAACACCTCAGCCTCTTGTCATTCAAGTATCTTACACTGGCGACGAGCGGATTCGGACCGATTGTGTGCAGATAAGTTTAAAGCGCAGCTCTGAAACTAAAAGTGAAACCTGCAGCCATGTCGATGCTCGGCCGTATCGAAGAGTTTGATGAATGCTCAAGTAATTCTTTTGAAGAATATATAGAAAGACTGGAATGTTTTTTTCCATGCAAATGATATTGAGGACGACGCGAAGAAACGCTCTGTGCTGCTTAGTGTGTGTGGCGCAAAAACATATTCCACGTTACGTTCTGTTATAGCCCCAACGCAGCCCTCTACAGTGACTTTTGCAAACATTGTGGCTGCATTAAAACGTCATTACAGCCCAGCGCCGTCCGAGATCGTTCAGCGATTTCACTTTCATAATTGTAAACAGAAGCCTAATCAAAGCATTTCTAACTACATCGCTGAACTTAGACGTCTCTCCGTCCACTGCTCTTTTGGGGATCAGTTAGACGCAATGCTGCGTGATAGAATCGTATGCGGGGTTTTGGATGAAGCGCTGCAACGACGCCTACTGGCGGAACCTACGCTCACATTTAAAGAGGCAGAAGAAAGAGCATTAGCTGCAGAAACAGCATTATTAAATGCTCGCCTGCTTCGTAAGCAACAACATGAATTACTGCCTCAGGATGATGTTCATTATGCAGCCCATACACACGCATCAGCACACAAGGTGACAACTAGTGAAAATCAAATCCCTGACAAACCATGCTACAGGTGTGGCGGCCAGCATTTTCCTCAAGCCTGTAAATTTTCAACTGCTGTATGCCATTATTGTAAAAAAAGAGGACACATTGCTCGAGTGTGTTTAACCAAGACAAGACATGGTAACAACAAGGAGGCATCCAGTGTCACAGCGGAGCGACCTACAAACACTGTAACTTACGACCAGCCAAATGAGTATCCTGTTTTCAGTGCAACTGCCAATTCAAACAAAGGGGGGCAAAAGCCATATTTGGCCACTGTGATACTGAACAAACAAGCACACACAATGGAAGTGGATTCAGGAGCAGCATGCTCCTTGATTAGTGAGGATACTTATCACTCACTGTGGCCCTCTCAACCTCCTGAAATGCATGCAGACAGCGGAGTGTTAAAGCAGTGGTCACAAGCAACTTTGGAAGTAAAAGGGAGGATATTTGTGGAAGTGCTGTACAAAGGGACACAAAACACCCTGCCTTTGTTCGTTATCGGGGGCCAGGGCACTAGTCTGCTGGGACGAGACTGGTTTGATGCCCTTAGGATATCAGTTGAAGGGGTGCACAGCGTGCAGTTTCAGGCCATGGAGGAAATACTGACTGAATAGGTATTTCAGGACATTGGGGTTTGCAGAATGCCCCCAATCTCAATTGACATTGATTCCACGGTGACACCACGTTTCTTCAAAGCCCGACCAGTTCCCTTTGCTTTACAGCTTGATGAAGAGCTAGATAAATTAGTGGCTCAAGGGATTTTTGAACCGGTGCGGCATGCAAAGTGGGCCACACCCATAGTGGCTGTAGCAAAAAAAGATGGGGGTCTGAGGATTTGTGGTGATTGTCGCTGTACTGTCAACACAGCTGTTAAGCCTGATGTGTACCCTATTCCCACAGCATCTGAGCTGTTCTCAAAACTGGCAGGAGGAGTAGTCTTCACGAAACTTGATTTGAAACAAGCTTATCAGCAGCTCCCATTGGATGACGAAGCAGCCGACTTACTGACTATTAACACTCACCGCGGACTTTTCCGGGCTCGACGTTTACAGTTTGGAGTGTCAACAGCTGTTTCAATATTTCAAAGATTTATGGATACTTTGCTCGCAGGCATCCCAGGTGTCCAACCGTACCTGGACGATATCCTAATTTCAGGCAAGACCATGGAGGAACACAATGCACGGCTAAGAGCCGTATTAAAGTGTTTTGCGGAAGCGGGGTTGCGACTAAAAAAAGAGAAAAGTATCTTTGCAGCAAACCAAGTGGAATTCTTGGGATTTCATGTGGATAAAGACGGCATTAAACCAACCTGTGAAAAAGTGGACGCTATCCAAAAGGCTCCGTCTCCACGGAACAAGACAGAGCTTCAGGCATTCTTGGGGCTTCTTAACTTTTACAGCTGTTTTCTTCCTAACAAAGCCACCGTCCTGGAGCCTCTGCATCGTCTTCTTGACCAGTCCGCCCCTTGGCGGTGGGAAGCAAAGCATGAGATGGCGTATGCTCAGGCGAAACAGTTGCTGCAAACGGATAAGGTGTTGGCGCATTATGATGAAAAGAAACCCCTAGCAGTGGTTTGTGATGCTTCACCCTATGGCCTCGGGGCTTTATTGTTTCACTTGGAGGGTGATGGCCAGGAAAAGCCCATTTGCTTTGCCTCCAGAACAATGACCACCACGGAGCGGAATTATGCCCAGATCGATAAGGAAGCATTGGCAGTAGTTTTTGCTGTCAGGAAGTTTCACCAGTATCTAGCAGGCCGCCATTTCATGATTTTTACAGACCACAAGCCCCTACTTGGACTCTTGCACCATTCCAAGCCCATGCCGGTTATTCTATCACCACGGATGCTGCGTTGGAGTTTGATCATGGGAGCTTATGATTATGAGTTGTGCTATAGGCCTGGAAAGCAAATGCGAAATGCTGATGCCCTGAGTCGCTTACCTCTACCCGCACCTGACGCTGTTACACTTCCACCATTGGAAGTATTGTTACTGGAGATGGTCCCAGATGCACCCATGCATGCTGAAAAAATTGCCAGCTGTACACTTAAGGACCCTGTCATGTCACGGGTGCTACGTTGGGTACTGCATGGGTGGCCAGCTGAGACACCCGATAGCCGGTTTAGACCATTCGTCTCGCGCTGCCATGAGCTCTCCGCGCATAAGAACTGTGTGCTTTGGGGAAGTCGCGTGGTTGTTCCTAGTTCAGCGCGGAGGGAGGTACTGGCTATGCTACATGATGCACACCCGGGCATCGTACATATGAAGGGACTCGCGAGGAGTTATGTGTGGTGGCCGGGCATGGATGGAGAAATAGAGGAAACTGTCAAGGCATGCAGAACCTGTCAGATGTCACGTCATGCACCCACTAAAGCAAAAGTACATCCTTGGGAGTGGACAACGAAAAGATGGTCCCGCCTGCATATTGACTTTGCGGGTCCTTTCCAAGGCAAAGTATTCCTCATAGTAGTGGATGCACACAGCAAATGGCTGGAGGTATCCCTGATGAGTTCTATGTCATCGTCAGCAGTTATTAACACATTGAGGCTGCTTTTTGCAACACATGGATTGCCCGATGTCATAGTTTCAGACAATGGCACTGCCTTCACGTCCTCAGAGTTCCAAGAGTTTGCGGACCGCAATGGCATTCATCACATCACTACAGCACCTTATCATCCAAGTTCGAATGGCCAAGCTGAACGTATGGTGCAAACAACCAAAGAGGCCCTGTCTCGCATCACCAAGGGCGAGTGGCAGACCCGTCTGGCTCGTTTCTTGCTGTCACAACATATCACGCCAAATTCATCAACTGGAAAAAGTCCTGCTGAGTTGCTCATGAATCGGCGACTAACCACTGCTCTGGATCGTTTGCATCCTGACCATGGAGAAGATATGCTTCGCAAGCTGGAGCTGAATGCTGCAAAGGGCCGCGGCACTGTTAGAGAGTTTAGGCCGCATGACTTGGTGTACATGAGAAGTTACACCAAGGATTCTAATAAGTGGACGCCGGGGGTCATTACTGATGTCACAGGCCCCTTGTCATACAGGGTCAGAACCGGTGATGGGCAAGTGCACAGACGGCATGTTGATCAGCTGCTAGACAGGGTGACACCCTCATGGAGCCCATCCGGGCCCGAGCCAGAAGGCTACACCGTCTCTCTACCAGAACCCTCTGGGACTGAAATGCCTAAGTTACAGCCGCCAGCAATGGAGATGGAAAATCCTGGGGAGGAGATTGCCAGGGATGAGAGCATGTCAGAGTCCCCTCGTTCTAGGAGGTACCCTGTAAGAGAGCATCATGCCCCAAAAAGATTTTCAGACTTTGTGGACTGGGGAAAAGGGGTGTAGTGTATTGACTATATATAAGTTGCAATAAGTGAAGCCCCTTTAAGACAGCAAAGATGGGGAGGGGCATGTTAAGTGAGACCCACTAGGAAAAGGGGAAGTTTTAGTCAGATTACTTGAGGTGCTGGCCAAGTTGTATGTTCTGTTCTGTGCTGCATCTACTCAGTAAAGAGTTTCCGAACACCTCAGCCTCTTGTCATTCAAGTATCTTACACTGGCGACGAGCGTCCTCCTTCAGCTGTCAGCGCAAGACTGTCCGTTGGCCTTTGGTCATCTTCTACAACATCCTGGACGTGTCAGCATTCAAACGTTGGAAGTGGAAGAGCTGGGAAGAGCTCTCATCACGCCTGAGATCCAGAGACGCACCTGTCCACATCGATCTCCAGCGGCTTCAGCTTTTGTTGAGTCAGTGCAAGCTGGTGGATCCAGAGTCAGTTCCACAGAAAACGAAAAAGTGAGCAGAGATGTCGGGAAAAAAAGGAAGAAATGTGATGTGTGCCCATCCAAACGTGACAGCAAAACCAGAACCATGTGTGTGAAGTGCAAGAAATTCGTATGCAGAAAGCATGCACTTGCTGTGTGCTCATCTTGTCTTGAGTAATTCCTTGAATTTATGAATTTAGTCTACAGAACAAAAAATGACCCAACTTAGGCAAAAAGTGAATGTTTTTTTCATTATACAGCAATATTAAATTGTTCAGTTCTGATGTTTTGAGCAGCAAATGCAAAACAACAAAAACAAGTTAAAACAAACCAGCAAAAAAAGTCAGCATACTTTGTATTTTCAAAATTTGTCAAAACAAAACTGTAAAAAAAAAAATAGAAATAAAAATGTTTTGGAAACATATTCATACATCATATGTTCCATTTGATGAGTATTCATATTAAAAGTTTACTGTTAGTACCTGAGTCTTTGTTGTTTTCATAGTGTGATTTTTGGCAAATTGTATTGAATCCAGTTAGGGTCAATTTGACCCAGACCGTACAGGAAGTAACTGAAATCGAACAGTACATGAGAGTAAATATCATTCAGCTGAACTGTGGACATTAGACACTTCATGACTTGTTTTAGTATTGCAATAAATGCATGTCCACTGCTGAGCCCTGGGTTATGACTAATTCCATGGGCAATGCAGACAAATTACAATTTAAAATCTGTCAGAGCTACAAAAATATTGTACATTTTCATATTTTTACAATGAAGCTTCATATTATGAGAAAGCTACTTTCATTGACTTCAATATCCTGCAGTCATTGCAAAATTAGCTTCCTCCAATTTAAATGGCAAGAATTGAAAACAACAGTGAGGAAATCGATTCTGAACCAGGAATCGAAATTGATTCCAAAAATTTCGGAATCAAACAACCCTACACAGAACAATGGCCGCAGCCCAGCCCTCCACCGCAGCTCCTCCTCAAGCAATGCCTGGGCCCGCAGCCCAAGCCAGCGTTTGGCCGCTTCGTCTGCCAATCGCAGCCCTGGCCACCAACCTCTTTTCTCGTGGAGTTTGCAGCCCAAGCAAGCGCTTGGCCACCAGTCTCAGCTCCGCCGCCCGCCCCCGGCAGCTCGGGGCTCGCAGCTCAAGCGAGCGCTTGGCCACAATGGCCGCCTCACACAGCCCCGCCTCTAGCTGCAGTCAGCTCGGATCTCGCAGCTCAAGCGAGCACCTGGCCGCACTGGCTGTCACACACAGCCCCGCCTCCAGCTCATGTCAGCTCGAATCTCGCAGCTCAAGCGAGTGCTTGGCCGCACTTGCCGCCTCACACAGCCCCGCCTCCCGCTGCCGTCAGCTCGGAGCTCGCAGCTCAAGCGAGCACCTGGCCGCACTGGCTGTCACACACAGCCCCGCCTCCCTCTGCCGTCAGCTCGGGGCTCGCAGCTCAAGCGAGCGCCTGGTCGCACTGGCTGTCTCACACAGCCCCTCCACCAGCCTCCTACAGCTCACTCCTCCAACCACAGTACTCGCTCTTCACTGCAACACCAATGCCCGTGCCATCAAATGCCACAGCTTCAGAGCCTCCCCAAGTGGCCCACAGCATCTGAGCACAGATACTGGCAGAAATTCAGGATGCTGGCTCCAGAGGCGGAACAATCCCCAACTCCAGTTCCTCATTATTCAGGATTAAGATTCCCCTTAACCACCCACTGAAACCCCTCCTCGACGCATCCCTCAACACCATCCTCCAAGCATTCTCTCCATGAACCCTCCAGTCATACATAACTGCGTGGAAATGCTTCAAAGCTTTCTACCTCTCATACAACACACCCTTCCCGGATTTTTCCCTACTCTCAATCACCTCATTCATCTCTTTTCTCGACAGGATCAAGGGACTCCAAGCCGGGCCCATCAAGGGCTACCTGAGCGCATTCAATTTTTCCACAAGCTGATGTTTGGGGCACCCTCTCCCGAAATAAATAACTCACAAACCTCTTCAACGATCCAGGCCCACCCGGCCCTACCCTAGACTTCCCATAATGCTAGACATCCTCACACACACTCCGCACCAGTTACCAGCCTCTCAGTACTGCCCGGACAGTCGATGCCATGTTCATTTCAGCCTTCTTCGGGTTCCTCAGATGCTTGGAACTCACCATCTCTTCTAAATTTGATCCAAATACCAACCCCCCCATTTCAGATTTAACAGTACTCGATAACGGTACAATTTCCTTCCTAATTAAACAAAGCAAGACAGACCAAGCCAAAAAAGGCCACCTCATCTACATCTTCAACCTCCCTTCTCCAATCCAACCCTACCAGTCCATCCTTCAGTTTCTCTGCCTCAGAAATACCCAGGCTAAATCCCCCCGCGAGCCCTTGTTCTTAGACGAAGCCAAAAGACCTGCTAATAGCTTCTGGTTCCAAAAACATCTCAAGTCCGTCCTGCAATCATCAGGCATCCCAGCAGGAAATTTCTCAAGCCACTCTTTTCGCATCGGGGCAGCAACATCAGCAGCCCAGAAAGGCCTCTCCAAACAGCAGATCCAAACCCTAGGAAGATGGACATCAGAAGCCTTTCAGAGCTAAATCAGAACTAGCCAGTCACATATCAAAGAAGCCCACAAAACCCTCATCGGCCCATAAGCCATCCAAAGTAACCTTCCCACTCCAGGTCTCCCTATCCCCCCCCCCGCCTGGTGCAATGCTAGGAGTCTTGATCTCCCATCGTTGCCATGAGAGCCCTCCCAGGCGGGTGTTTTCTCCCTCCCGGCCCGGCGGGCCTAACCCTACACCTTCCCCTGCCTAGTGCAACACTAGGAGTCTTGATCTCCCATTATTGCCATGAGAGCCCTCCCAGGCAGGTTCTTTCACTTTCCCTTCCCGCCCGGCTGGCCAGACTCTATGCCTCCTCCCCCCGCCTGGTGCAACGCTAGGAGTCTTAATCTCCATAGCTGCCATGAGAGCCCTCCCAGGCGGGCTTGTCTTTCCGCCTCCCGCCCAGCGGGCCAAACGCTATGCCTTCCTCTGTCCGATGCAATGCTAAGAGCCGTGATCTCCCATCATTGCCACGAGAGCCCTTCGAGGCAAGTTTTCCATTCCCGCCCGGTGGGCCAAACTCTACGCCTCCTCCCCCCGCCTGGTGCAATGCTAGGAGTCTTGATCTCCTATCATTGCCATGAGAGCCCTCCCAGGCAGGTTCGTTCATTTTTCCCTTCCCACCCAGCGGGCGGGCCAAACGCTACGCCTTCACCCTGCCTGGTGCAATGCTAGGAGTCTTGATCTCCTATCATTGCCATGAGAGCCCTCCCAGGCAGGTTCGTTCATTTTCCCCTTCCCACCCAGCGGGTGGGCCAAACGCTACGCCTTCACCCTGCCTGGTGCAATGCTAGGAGTCTTGATCTCCTATCATTGCCATGAGAGCCCTCCCAGGCAGGTTTTTCTCTCATCCCCCCCACCCAGGGGCTAAACTCTCCCTTCCCCCCGCCTGGTGCAACGCTAGGAGTCTTGATCTCCCATCGTTGCCAAGAGAGCCCTCCCAGGCGGGCTTTTCATTCTGCCTCCCCGCCGGTGAGAGCCCTCCCGGTCGGGCCTACATACTCGCTGCCCACAAGCGAGACTCATCTATCCAACGCCGCGTGCCATAATCTCCCGCCTATCATCTCAGTAGTCCTTCCGACCCCAAAGCAATAAGCATTGTGTTCCTCCATGCTCTCGCCCTATGACTGAGCTGGATACACACGATTATTGTTTTGTTTGTTTGGGGGAAGAGCATGCAGTTCTGGCGTTAGAGAAAGGCGGCTGCGAGCATTGTGACCAGCATACTGTCAAAATGCTTCGTGCCCGTCTGAACTATTTCCAGTCTGCACCCACATTAACATCGTGGGGCTCGCATATGGATTTGGTTCACGAGCAAGAGACGGGTCCGTCCCTTTCGCTTGCCGTGTCACCAGATCCGCACATTCCTCCTCGTGATATCGAAGCGCGCTCCGGTGCTTCTTCGGTTCACGAGGGGGATGAATTCTCTCTTGGTTCGTCAGAGCACGAGCAACCACCTTCTGAATATTCCTCTCGCGGATGTAAATCCACTGAGGAATTGATTGAGGTGATTACTCGTGCCGTGGCCAGGTTGCAGCTTGACTGGCCACGCGAACAAGAGACCCCCAAACGCAGTAAGCTTGAGGATAGGTTTCTGTCCGGTGGCAAAGGGGAGAAAGCTCAACATCAGTTTCTCCCCTTTTTCGAGGACCTCCATGACGAGCTGTCTAAGTCATGGAGTAAACCTTATACTTCTCGTGTGTTTCTGCCCTCGACGTCGACTTTTTCGACTATCGTGGGTGCAAATGCACGGGGGTATTCGGAGATGCCCCGGGTTGAAGAGACGCTTGCGAGCTATCTCTCCCCCGCGTCGGCAACTTCGATGAAGAAACCTACCCTCCCCACTAAACCATGTCGAATTACATCAACTTTAGTGGGAAAAGCTTACCAAGCTGCAGGTCAGGCTGGTGCTGCTCTGCACACAATGGCTGTGTTGCAAGCGTACCAGGCTGACCTTTTGAAGGACTTGAGTGTGGGCAGTACCATCGACGAGGAAGCGTTCTCGGAGCTTCGTCGAGCCACAGACCTGTCTCTCCGTGCGACCAAGCAAACGGCCCGTGCTATCGGTCGCTTAATGAGTGCTTTAGTCAGCACGGAGAGGCACCTGTGGCTGAATCTAACAGGAATTAAAGAAAAAGATCGTATATTCCTGTTGGATTCTCCTGTTTCTCCCTCTGGCTTATTTGGCGACTCTGTTAATTCAGTAGTCGCCAGATATAAAGAGGTGAAGAAGCACGAGGAAGCATTCGGCCAATTCCTTCCTCGCCGCACTCAAGGGGAGGGGCTGTCTGCCACCCAGTCCTTCAAAACCCAGGGAAGTCCAAAAGCTGAGCGTGGCTGAGCGCGCCCCCCCTCGTGGGAATTGGAGGGTTCGCCACGTTCAGCAAAATCCCAAGCCGGACCTCAGGACTTTCATTAACAAAAAGAAGAAGTCCTAATGGTCCGGCAACCAGTGGGGTAGCCCCCCCCTCGCGGAAGGGGGCGCAGTTAGATCTTGTCGCCCCTTCCTAATAACATCATAAAACTCTCCTTCCCCGCCACTTCGTGTGTTTCGGGGGGCAGAAGTTTCCAGTGAAATGTTGGATGTTCCGTTGCTTCCAGCTGTCATCCTGGACGCGGAACATCTGACACCCCCTCAAAAGGAAGTATCAAAATTATACCACTCTCAGAGAGTCTGGAAGCATGAAAATCTCTGTCAGGCATCTCCCTTTGGGTGCTAAAGACAGTAAAATACAGAATTCAATTCTGTCATCATCCTCTGCGTTTCAACGGCGTGGTTTCTCACTTCCGTGAAGCCGGAGTTGATGCACGTATTGTCACAAGAGCTACAATCTCTTCTGAGCACAGAGGCCATATAACATGTTCCTCTGCCAGAGAGAAAGTCAGACTGTTACAGCAGATACTTCCTGGTTCTCAAGTAAGATGGGGGACTGCGTCCAATCTTAGATCTTTGAGGCTTAAACCATTCAGTCAAAGCACTCAAGTTCAAGATGTTAATTATCAATTTGGTTGTGAATCAAATTCAACATTGCGTTTGGTTTGTCACAATCGATCTGAAGGACGCATATATATATTTCTTTCATAGAAATATTGCCACATCACAGGAAATTCCTGAGGTGCGCTTTAGGGGGCAAAGCGTACCAATTTCGGGTTCTTCCATTCGGCCTAGCCTGGTCACCCGCACATACACAAAATGCATGGATGCAGCACAGGGCCCCATTACGACTCCTGGGCATTCGCATTTTGGACTGTATAAACAATTGGTCAATTCTGAGCACAATCGCGAGAGATGGAGATCCATCACGATACATCGTGTTAGCTCATATGATTTTTCTAGGGTTGAGACTCAACACCAAGGAAAGTGTTCTTTCTCCTACCTTGAGAATGACTTATTTCGGAATCTTTTGGGATTCGGTTACGATGTGGGCGCAGCAGCCTCCCGCTCGAATCGAGACCATTCAGTAGACCATGACCAAAGTCAGGCCAGGCCAAGAATGCACTGTTCGTCAGTGCCAACAATGTTAGGTTTCATGGCATCAGCATCCACGGTGATTCCCTTGGGGCTGTTGCACATGAGACAGTTTCAGTTGTGGTTAAAAGCCGAAGGATTTTATCCAAGAGCCAATCCTTTAAGGCAAATAAAAGTGGCGCGCCGTAATGGCTTCGTACACTAACTCTGTGGTTCAGACCCCGGTATTTAACTTTGGGTCCCACTCTAAGGGCTCCTTGTCGTCGCAAAATGCTAACGACGGATGCCTCCCTGATGGGCTGGGTAGCGGCCTTAAGTGGTCGTCCAGCTTAAGGGGCACGGGAGGGCCGTCAGCTCGTTTGGCACATCAGCTGCCTCGAGTTGATGGCTATATTTCTGGCTCTGAAATATTTTCTCCTTCAATTAAGAGGCTGTTATGTCCTAGTGCGGGTGGACAACACAGCGGCAGTCTCTTACTTAAATCACCAGGGAGGTCTACGCTCTCGCAACCTAACAGGATAGCGAGACAGATCTTTCTCTGGGCCCAAGGAAAGTTCCTGTCACTCAAGTCAGTGTACATTCCAGGGCACCTGAACGTGGGAGCAGATTTACTGTCCAGACAGACACTTCCATCAGGGGAGTGGAAACTCCACCCAGAGATAGTGAATCAGATCTGGAACAGTTTTTATCAGACGGAAGTGGACCTCTTCGCCTCTTTTCAGATAGCGCAATGTCCCCTCTACTTCTCTCTAAGTCACCCAGCTCCCTTGGGTCTGGATGCGATATCACACACATGACGCAAATTGCGCCTGTATGCGTTTCCTCCAGTCTTTCTCTGCTCCCAGGGGTTCTAGCCAGGGTTCGCCAACAAGGGATTTGCCTCCTGTTGGTGGCATCATGTTGGCTGAACAAAACATGGCTCTCAGAGGTAATATCTCCCTATCCCTAAGGAGGGATCTTTCTATCTCAGGCGGGAGGAATGAAATTCCATCACAGGCCCGACCTGTGAAATCTTCATGTTTGGCCCCTGAGGGGGACCAACTGAGGGACACTGGGCTTTCACCTGCCGTTGTTGAGACCATCCTAAGTGCTAGGGCTCCCTCCACTAGGAAAAATTATGCCATCAAATGGGGTGTTTTTGAAAGTTGATGTGTAAACACAATTTCAATCCAGTTAACTGCCAGGTTGCTTCAGTACTGGACTTCATGCAAGACACATCATCAGCAGGTACATGTCCTGCTACTCTTAGGGTTTATGTGGCCGCTCTTTCGGCTTGCCACGTCCTGATTGATGGTGCACCGCTTGGGAGACACCCTCGGATCTCTCGCTTCCTCTGCGGAGCCAGACGACTGAGGCCTCCAGTAAAGGCCAAGATCCCTTCCTGGGACTTATCTACAGTCCTGGGGGGTCTGGTTGGACCCCCCTTTGAACCTTTGGAGTCAGCGTCTGATAAACTTCTGACTTTTAAAATGGTTTTTCTATGGCAATAACCTCTTTAAAGAGAATTGGGGATATGCAGGCTCTGTCTATCTCGTCATCCTGCTTAGACTTTGCCCCAGGAATGGTGAAAGTGATTTTGCATCCTCATCCTGATTACCTGCCCAAGGTTCCATTCTCGGCTGTTCATCCGGTCATTCTTGAAGCCTTCTGTCCTCCACCGTTTTTAACGCCGGAGCAGAAGGTATCTCATAGACTGTGTCCAGTCCGTGCTCTTCAGGCTTACGTCCACCGCACTAGCCAGTGGCGTAAGTCAGAGCAACTTTTCATCTGTTATGGTGTCCATAACAGAGGGGCAGCTGCCTCCAAGCAGACTATGTCTCATTGGGTCAGGGATGCTATTGCTCTTGCCTATGAGGCGCGCGGTCAAGCTTCGCCTATAGGTCTAAGGGCTCACTCCACCAGAGGGGTCGCCTCGTCCAATGCGTTGGCAAGGGGTGCTCCCCTGCTACAAGTTTGTGATGCGGCGGGCTGGTCCTCTCCGCACACATTTATAAGATTTTATAGTTTGGATGTTCATGCCACTCCGGGCTCTCACGTCCTTGAGTCGACATCGCAAGCTAATGTCTAGGCCTCCTTGCGTTCTTGTGAAACACACCTGCACAGCCATAGGGGTCCAGACATGTTCAAGCACGGCGGCGTGGGTATTCTCGTTCCCATAGCGCTTTAGCAAGCGCAGCATCGAGTGTAGCTCTCAAAAGGGAACTTTCTGGGTTACTTTTCAGTAACCTTGTTCCCTGAGAGAGTGGAACGAGATGCTGCGCTATCATGCCGTGCTGAAGATGTCCAGCAGGACTGCTCTTCAGACAAAATATCCTGACGATGCACCTGCGGCTCATCTATTTATAGCCTCGTGTCACGTTGCGCTCTGATGACGTCATCAACCGAGGCTATAATACCTCCGGGTCAATTCTGTTGACGTGTTACACACATTATTCACAGCTGGTCACGAATAGAGACGTTCCCATAGCGCTTTAGCAAGCGCAGCATCTCGTTCCGCTCTCTCAGGGAACAAGGTTACTGAAAAGTAACCCAGAAAGTTTTCTGACATTTCAGGCTCTAACTCCAAAAATCATGCAAAACACTTCTAACACCTTCAGATATGTTTCTCTGTGTTGCAAAATAGGTTTTATTCATGCACAGACTGCAATTTTAAAGTGGGACAGAGATTCAGCTTGCATTGCTGGAACCAAGTTTGTTCTGCACTGAAACGCTGTTTTCTGACATTTCAGGGTCTAACTTCAAAAATCATGCAAAACACTTCTAACACCTTCAGATATGTTTCTCTGTGTTGCAAAATAGGTTTTATTCATGCACAGACTGCAATTTTAAAGTGGGACAGAGATTCAGCTTGCATTGCTGGAACCAAGTTTGTTCTGCGCTGAAACGCTGTTTTCTGACATTTCAGGCCCTAACTTAAAAAATCATGCAAAACACTTCTAACACCTTCAGATATGTTTCTCTGTGTTGCAAAATAGGTTTTATTCATGCACAGACTGCAAATTTAAAGTGGGACCGAGATTCAGCTTGCATTGCCTGAACCAACTTTGTTCTGCGCTGAAACACTGTTTTCTGACATTTCAGGGTCTAACTTCAAAAATCATGCAAAACACTTCTAACACTTTCAGATATGTTTCTCTGTGTTGCAAAATAGGTTTTATTCATGCACAGAATGCAAATTTAAAGTGGGACCGAGATTCAGCTTGCATTGCTTGAAACAAGTTTATTCTGCACTGAAACGCTGTTTTCTGACATTTCAGGGTCTAACTTCAAAAATCATGCAAAACACTTCTAACACCTTCAGATATGTTTCTCTGTGTTGCAAAATAGGTTTTATTCATGCACAGACTGCAATTTTAAAGTGGGACAGAGATTCAGCTTGCATTGCTGGAACTAAGTTTGTTCTGCGCTGAAACGCTGTTTTCTGACATTTCAGGCCCTAACTTCAAAAATCATGCAAAACACTTCTAACACCTTCAGATATGTTTCTCTGTGTTGCAAAATAGGTTTTATTCATGCAAAGACTGCAATTTTAAAGTGGGACCGAGATTCAGCTTGCATTGCTTGAAACAAGTTTATTCTGCACTGAAACGCTGTTCCCTTTCGATACTTTCACTCGTACTGCGTCTGTAAAGACGCTATGGGAAAAGCTCCTTTTCTCCTGAGACTGAAGCATTTCAATAACGCAGTGTAACTGCACGGCCATTGGTTCGTGCAGTGTTAAAGAAACGAACCAATGGCTCGGCAGCGGAGATGCACAAACCTATGGCGATGATTCGCGCCCGATCGCGCCAAAAGGGGCGGAGCATCTGGCTATATAAGCGAGCATTTCGCCATAGGGAACTCAGATCCTTCTTCTTCAGCGACGACTTCTGATCTTCGCAGAGACTGACTACGCAGACTTCGCTCAAGCAAGCCTCTTCTTCGCCGTTGACGAGCCTCGCAGCGGATCTTCACTGCTCGGCGGATTGACGCTCCGGAGCTGATTCCCTGCTGCTATCCGGCGAATATCTAAAAGAGCAAATTAGAGCAAATTTCTACGGCGTTGTTCCAAATGCCACGGCGTTTTTGTCGCTCGTGCAGAGCCCCTCTGCACGCCGCTGACACTCACGCTGAGTGCGTCTCGTGCCTGGGTCACGCCCACGCTGAGGCTGCGCTCAATGAGACGGAATGTTCCCACTGCGGGAATATGAGTCTCACTTCCCTCCGCTCGCGGCTAGCTTTCTTTTCAGAGAGCGACGCCGCTTCTCGCGCCCTCCCGCTTACTTCCTCGCAAGAGCCTGCTAGGAAGAAGCAGCGGGGCAGGAGATCTAAGAGCGCGGTGACAGGCGAGCTCACGCCGGCTCAGACCCCGCGTGCCTCGCCTTCACCACACGGAGAGGAATCGCCAGTTCTCTTCCTGCATCCTGACCAGCGTCCCTCTGCGGCTGCGAGCGATCTGGTCTCCTTCGGAGGAAGTGAATGCGAGGATGACAGCATGTCATTGGCCGCATCTGACGCAGAGGAGTTGTCGGGCTCTTCCCATGACCCCGCCCCCTTGCCGTCTGCGCAATCCAGCGCCGCCAGCGCCGGTATGGACGCCGAACTGTTCCGTGTCCTATCTAAAGCTGTTGAGGAGCTGGATCTTCAATGGTCTCCCCCCGAGGAGCCATCTAGGAGCCGGCTGGATGAATGGTTCCTGCCGGGGCGCCGCCAGGCCCCTCGTCAGCGAGCTTCACCATTCTTCCCCGAAGTCCACGACGAAATATCTAAGTCCTGGCGTGCTCCATACTCCGCCCGCCTTCATACTTCCTCTTCTGCTGCCCTCACCACGGTAGATGGCGCTGAGGAAAAGGGCTACGAGAAGCTGCCCCCGCTGGACGAGTCAGTTGCTGCGCACCTTTGCCCGCCCACCGCTATCGGTTGGAAGGCGAGGGCGTCACACCCGTCTAAGCCGTGCAGGACGACCTCTACCCTCGCTGGACGAGCGTATTCGTCTGCTGGACAGGCAGCTTCAGCGCTTCACTCTATGGCGGTACTCCAGGTGTACCAAGCAAAGCTCCTCCGCGGTCTGGACGAGTTGAACCTGGACGATTCCCCGCTCAGAGAGATACGTAGCGCTACGGATTTGGCGTTACGCGCCACGAAGATGACGGCTCAGGCGATCGGGCGATCGATGGCCAGTTTAGTGGTGCTGGAGCGCCACTTGTGGCTTAACTTGACGGAGATCAAGGACGCGGATAAGGTCGCCTTCCTTGACTCCCCCATCTCGCCGACCGGCCTGTTCGGCCCAGCTGTCGAGGGTTTCGCGGAGCGCTTCACCGCGGCGCAGAAATCGTCCCAAGCTATGCGACATTTCCTGCCCAAACGCTCGAGCTCTGCAACGGCTCCTAGTCGCCCCAAGCCGGCGCCGACTCAGCAGCCTGCGAAAGCCACGCCCCCAGCTGCGCAACCAGCGCCTCAGACGGAGCTCCGTCCTCGGTCACGCCCAGCCAAGCGCTTTCCCTTCCCTAAGCGTCAGGGACCTCGGCCAAGAGTGGTGCTGGACCAGGCGCCGCCAGCGTCTTCCTGATCTCAACAGCAGGAAGAGGGAGGGGCCAAGTCTCGCAGCAGCCGGACCAGCCCCCAAAGTGCCTCTTTTAAGCCCTTCTACACTCCGTTCTGTTCCGAGTGTAAGGGAACTCATGTTTGTAAAAAATGTAGCTGTAACTCACGGGCCCTTTATATCAGCGCCCTTACAGCAAACCGCTGTGATAGCGGGAAAAATAAAAAACAAACATTTTCAAGAAAAGAGCAAATTTCCTCTTCCAATGCTTTCAGACAGCATACAGCTGTGCGAACCATTGCAGCCCCTAGCGACACGATCCGCGGCATGGCAAGCCATCCCCGGAGTGTCAAAATGGGTTTTGGGTATAATAGAACGAGGCTATGTACTCCAGTTCGCTCGAAGACCTCCTCGCTTTCATGGTGTGATCACCACCTCAGTTCGCAGCAAAGACGCAGACGTCTTGCGATTGGAGGTAAAGAATCTGTTGGCCAAGGGCGCCGTGGAAACGGTCCCCCCAACACAGAGCGAGTCAGGTTTTTACAGCCGTTACTTCCTCGTTCCAAAGAAGGATGGCGGTCTACGCCCCATCCTCGACCTCAGACAGCTGAATCGCGCCCTCATGAGACGGCCGTTCAGAATGCTTACACTAAAACAGATCCTCTCGCAGATACGCAAAGGGGACTGGTTTTGTTCACTAGATCTGAAGGATGCATACTTCCACATTCAGATCGCCCCCCATCACAGGCAATTCTTGAGATTCGCCTTCGAGGGAGTGGCATATCAATATACAGTCCTTCCGTTCGGACTGTCGTTAGCCCCTCGCACGTTTACAAAGTGCATGGACGCAGCACTTTCCCCTCTGAGACAGATGGGAATCCGCGTCCTGAACTATCTGGACGACTGGCTCATCCTAGCCCAGTCAGAAAGCGAGCTAACACACCACAGAGCCTTAATCCTCAGCCACTTAGAGTGCCTAGGACTCAAGGTCAATTTTGCCAAGAGCGTGCTGTCTCCCAGCCAACGCATTGCGTTCCTGGGAGCAGTTTTCGACTCATGTCAAATGAAGGCAGCAGTTGCGCCGCAGAAAGCCCAAGCCATTCGCAGGCTCGCGGCTTCCTTCAAAATAGGAGCCCTTCGCCCTCTCAAGGTTTTTCAGAAGATGCTCGGCCTTATGGCCTCAGCATCTCCAGTACTTCAGTTGGGTCTGCTTCAAATGCGCCCCCTGCAGTTCTGGTTGAAACCAAAGGTTCCTCCTCAAGCGTGGCGTTTGGGACGCCAGCGCATCAAGGTAGATCGGGCCTGTATAGCAGCCCTGGCTCCTTGGAGGTGCGCTCAATGGATGGAACAGGGCGTTCCCCTGGACTTGGTGGTCAGAAGGAAAGCGGTCTCGACAGACGCCTCCAACTTAGGTTGGGGGGCGCTGTGCGACGGCCAGCCTGCTTTCGGCCTATGGTCGAAAGCGGAGAGTCACCTTCACATCAACTGCTTGGAAATGCTAGCAGTGTGTTTAGGCCTTCACACCCTTCTACCTGCGCTGAAGGGTCACCATGTCTTAGTCCGTTCGGACAGCATGACAGTGGTGTCCTTCATAAATCACCAAGGGGGCCTCTCGTCGAGACGTCTATTTACGATGGTAGAACGTCTCCTGAAATGGGCTCAGCTGCACTTCCGCTCTCTAAGAGCGACGCATGTGCCAGGCAAACTGAACCAGGGAGCAGACATGTTGTCTCGGAGCAACGTCTCCTCAGACGAATGGACGCTTCACCCTCACACGGTTCAGCAAATATGGGCTGTCTTTGGCAGGGCGCGAGTAGATCTTTTCGCCTCAAAAGACAATCATCACTGCCCAATTTATTTTTCGAAGGAACAGGACGCATTGACCCAAGAATGGCCCAATCTCCTGTTATACGCATTCCCTCCTATCGCTCTGCTGCCACAGGTCATCAGGCGAGTGCGGGAACAGAAACTCAAAGTCCTGTTAGTGGCTCCATTCTGGCAGAACCAGCATTGGTTTCCAGATCTTCCCAGGATGCTCTCAAGAGCACCATGGCCCGTGCCACTGAGACGAGATCTCTTAACACAGGCGAACAGAATGATTTGGCACCCCCAACCGGAATTGTGGGCGCTGCACGTTTG
Organism: Garra rufa; assembly: GCF_049309525.1. Taxonomy (NCBI): domain Eukaryota; kingdom Metazoa; phylum Chordata; class Actinopteri; order Cypriniformes; family Cyprinidae; genus Garra; species Garra rufa. The sequence continues at coordinate 18,530,587 of NC_133373.1, forward strand.
GGCTCTAGACGGGAGCCTTTAAGTCTCCCTGAGTCGGTTTTGAGTACTATTTCACAAGCTAGAGCACCCTCTACGAGGCGGCTCTACGATCTCAAGTGGTCTGTCTTTTCCGCCTGGTGTTCCACCCGCGGTACGGACCCAATTTTATGTGACATATCTGTGATATTGTCCTTCTTGCAAGAGCTGTTGGATAAGGGGAGATCCCCTTCCACGCTCAAGGTCTATGTTGCAGCTATAGCGGTATTCCATGACCTTGTAAATGGTCAATCTGTGGGAAGGAACGACTTGGTCGTTCGTTTCTTAAAGGGGTCAAGGCGGATTAATCCCCCTCGCCCCATCACGGTTCCGTCTTGGGACTTACCCACAGTGTTGAGGGCCCTGAAGGGCCCTCCCTTCGAACCGCTTCAGTCCATAGGCCTTCGCCCCCTGACGTTGAAGACTGCCCTGCTATTGGCATTAGCATCAGTCAAACGCATGGGTGATTTACAGGCGCTCTCTGTGAGCCCCGTTTGCTTGGAATTCGGGCCAAATGACTCTAAGGTCATCCTGAAGCCAAAGCATGGGTATGTTCCCAAAAGTCTCTCTACACCCTTTAGAGACCAGATTATTTCCCTTTTGGCTCTTCCTCCTACGGAGCAAGACCAGGGATTTAACCCTCTCTGCCCTGTCAGGGCTCTGAGATGTTATATAGAGTGTTCTGCCCCTTTTAGGCAGTCAGAACAGCTGTTTGTATGTTTTGGTGGCCGCACCAAGGGGTGTTCGGTCACAAAACAGAGATTATCCAAATGGATTGTGGAAGCCATCACGCTGGCTTACTCCTCTTTGGGCCTACAATGTCCCATGGGAGTAAGGGCCCATTCGACGAGGGGCATCGCCTCGTCTTGGGCGTGGTCTAGTGGAGTTTCCATTGCAGAGATTTGTGCGGCGGCAGGCTGGGCCTCACCGTCCACATTTGCTAGATTTTATAACTTGGACGTTCCAGTCTTACAGACTCGGGTCCTTTCCACATAGTGGTATGTGTTACCAGTATGTTATATGTAGTGCGTCTTGGCCTCTGTGGAGCTCCAAGTGTACTTATTCCTTGGAACGGATGTTTGTCAGGCTATCTGATCGAACAAATTGGCCCTTATTAGCCCTTTAGTGCTAGGGTCATGTTAGTCGTTCCTCTACCTTAAGCACGGCGGGATTGTACTGGTTCCCCATAGCGTCTTTACAGACGCAGTACGAGTGAAAGTATCGAAAGGGAACGTACTCGGTTACTTTCGTAACCTCGGTTCCCTGAGATACGGGAACGAGTACTGCGTTGCTGGCCGTGCTAGGTAGCTGCACGACTCAGTCGTCGCTTCAGTCGAAGTACCTGAGTTCCCTATGGCGAAATGCTCACTTATATAGCCAGATGCTCCGCCCCTTTTGGCGCGATCGGGCGCGAATCATCGCCATAGGTTTGTGCATCTCCGCTGCCGAGCCATTGGTTCGTTTCTTTAACACTGCACGAACCAATGGCCGTGCAGTTACACTGCGTTATTGAAATGCTTCAGTCTCAGGAGAAAAGGAGCTTTTCCCATAGCGTCTTTACAGACGCAGTACTCGTTCCCGTATCTCAGGGAACCGAGGTTACGAAAGTAACCGAGTACGTTTTCTGACATTTCAGGGTCTAACTTCAAAAATCATGCAAAACACTTCTAACACCTTCAGATATGTTTCTCTGTGTTGCAAAATAGGTTTTATTCATGCACAGACTGCAAATTTAAAGTGGGACCGAGATTCAGCTTGCATTGCTTGAAACAACTTTATTCTGCACTGAAACGCTGTTTTCTGACATTTCAGGCTCTAACTTCAAAAATCATGCAAAACACTTCTAACACCTTCAGATATGTTTCTCTGTGTTGCAAAATAGGTTTTATTCATGCACAGACTGCAAACTTAAAGTGGGACCGAGATTCAGCTTGCATTGCCTGAACCAACTTTGTTCTGCGCTGAAACGCTGTTTTCTGACATTTCAGGGTCTAACTTCAAAAATCATGCAAAACACTTCTAACACCTTCAGATATGTTTCTCTGTGTTGCAAAATAGGTTTTATTCATGCACAGACTGCAAATTTAAAGTGGGACCGAGATTCAGCTTGCATTGCTTGAAACAAGTTTATTCTGCACTGAAACGCTGTTTTCTGACATTTCAGGGTCTAACTTCAAAAATCATGCAAAACACTTCTAACACCTTCAGATATGTTTCTCTGTGTTGCAAAATAGGTTTTATTCATGCACAGACTGCAATTTTAAAGTGGGACAGAGATTCAGCTTGCATTGCTGGAACCAAGTTTGTTCTGCGCTGAAACGCTGTTTTCTGACATTTCAGGCCCTAACTTCAAAAATCATGCAAAACACTTCTAACACCTTCAGATATGTTTCTCTGTGTTGCAAAATAGGTTTTATTCATGCACAGACTGCAATTTTAAAGTGGGACAGAGATTCAGCTTGCATTGCTGGAACGAACTTTGTTCTGCGCTGAAACGCTGATTTCTGACATTTCAGGCCCTAACTTCAAAAATCATGCAAAACACTTCTAACACCTTCAGATATGTTTCTCTGTGTTGCAAAATAGGTTTTATTCATGCACAGACTGCAATTTTAAAGTGGGACAGAGATTCAGCTTGCATTGCTGGAACCAAGTTTGTTCTGCGCTGAAACGCTGTTTTCTGACATTTCAGGGTCTAACTTCAAAAATCCTGCAAAACACTTCTAACACCTTCAGATATGTTTCTCTGTGTTGCAAAATAGGTTTTATTCATGCACAGACTGCAATTTTAAAGTGGGACAGAGATTCAGCTTGCATTGCTGGAACCAAGTTTGTTCTGCGCTGAAACGCTGTTTTCTGACATTTCAGGGTCTAACTTCAAAAATCATGCAAAACACTTCTAACACCTTCAGATATGTTTCTCTGTGTTGCAAAATAGGTTTTATTCATGCACAGACTGCAATTTTAAAGTGGGACAGAGATTCAGCTTGCATTGCTGGAACCAAGTTTGTTCTGCGCTGAAACGCTGTTTTCTGACATTTCAGGCCCTAACTTCAAAAATCATGCAAAACACTTCTAACACCTTCAGATATGTTTCTCTTTTTGCAAAATAGGTTTTATTCATGCACAGCACAGACTGCAAATTTAAAGTGGGACCGAGATTCAGCTTGCATTGCTTGAAACAAGTTTATTCTGCACTGAAACGCTGTTTTCTGACATTTCAGGGTCTAACTTCAAAAATCATGCAAAACACTTCTAACACCTTCAGATATGTTTCTCTGTGTTGCAAAATAGGTTTTATTCATGCACAGACTGCAATTTTAAAGTGGGACAGAGATTCAGCTTGCATTGCTGGAACCAAGTTTGTTCTGCGCTGAAACGCTGTTTTCTGACATTTCAGGCCCTAACTTAAAAAATCATGCAAAACACTTCTAACACCTTCAGATATGTTTCTCTGTGTTGCAAAATAGGTTTTATTCATGCACAGACTGCAAATTTAAAGTGGGACCGAGATTCAGCTTGCATTGCCTGAACCAACTTTGTTCTGCGCTGAAACGCTGTTTTCTGACATTTCAGGGTCTAACTTCAAAAATCATGCAAAACACTTCTAACACCTTCAGATATGTTTCTCTGTGTTGCAAAATAGGTTTTATTCATGCAAAGACTGCAATTTTAAAGTGGGACCGAGATTCAGCTTGCATTGCTTGAAACAAGTTTATTCTGCACTGAAACGCTGTTTTCTGACATTTCAGGGTCTAACTTCAAAAATCATGCAAAACACTTCTAACACCTTCAGATATGTTTCTCTGTGTTGCAAAATAGGTTTTATTCATGCACAGACTGCAAATTTAAAGTGGGACCGAGATTCAGCTTGCATTGCTTGAAACAAGTTTATTCTGCACTGAAACGCTGTTTTCTGACATTTCAGGCCCTAACTTCAAAAATCATGCAAAACACTTCTAACACCTTCAGATATGTTTCTCTGTGTTGCAAAATAGGTTTTATTCATGCACAGACTGCAAATTTAAAGTGGGACCGAGATTCAGCTTGCATTGCTTGAAACAAGTTTATTCTGCACTGAAACGCTGTTTTCTGACATTTCAGGGTCTAACTTCAAAAATCATGCAAAACACTTCTAACACCTTCAGATATGTTTCTCTGTGTTGCAAAATAGGTTTTATTCATGCACAGACTGCAATTTTAAAGTGGGACAGAGATTCAGCTTGCATTGCTTGAAACAAGTTTATTCTGCTCTGAAACGCTGTTTTCTGACATTTCAGGCTCTAACTTCAAAAATCATGCAAAACACTTCTAACACCTTCAGATATGTTTCTCTGTGTTGCAAAATAGGTTTTATTCATGCACAGACTGCAATTTTAAAGTGGGACAGAGATTCAGCTTGCATTGCTTGAAACAAGTTTATTCTGCACTGAAACGCTGTTTTCTGACATTTCAGGGTCTAACTTCAAAAATCATGCAAAACACTTCTAACACCTTCAGATATGTTTCTCTGTGTTGCAAAATAGGTTTTATTCATGCACAGACTGCAATTTTAAAGTGGGACAGAGATTCAGCTTGCATTGAGGGAACCAAGTTTGTTCTGCGCTGAAACGCTGTTTTCTGACATTTCAGGCCCTAACTTAAAAAATCATGCAAAACACTTCTAACACCTTCAGATATGTTTCTCTGTGTTGCAAAATAGGTTTTATTCATGCACAGACTGCAAATTTAAAGTGGGACCGAGATTCAGCTTGCATTGCCTGAACCAACTTTGTTCTGCGCTGAAACGCTGTTTTCTGACATTTCAGGGTCTAACTTCAAAAATCATGCAAAACACTTCTAACACCTTCAGATATGTTTCTCTGTGTTGCAAAATAGGTTTTATTCATGCAAAGACTGCAATTTTAAAGTGGGACCGAGATTCAGCTTGCATTGCTTGAAACAAGTTTATTCTGCACTGAAACGCTGTTTTCTGACATTTCAGGGTCTAACTTCAAAAATCATGCAAAACACTTCTAACACCTTCAGATATGTTTCTCTGTGTTGCAAAATAGGTTTTATTCATGCACAGACTGCAAATTTAAAGTGGGACCGAGATTCAGCTTGCATTGCTTGAAACAAGTTTATTCTGCACTGAAACGCTGTTTTCTGACATTTCAGGGTCTAACTTCAAAAATCATGCAAAACACTTCTAACACCTTCAGATATGTTTCTCTGTGTTGCAAAATAGGTTTTATTCATGCACAGACTGCAATTTTAAAGTGGGACAGAGATTCAGCTTGCATTGCTGGAACCAAGTTTGTTCTGCGCTGAAACGCTGTTTTCTGACATTTCAGGCCCTAACTTAAAAAATCATGCAAAACACTTCTAACACCTTCAGATATGTTTCTCTGTTTTGCAAAATAGGTTTTATTCATGCACAGACTGCAAATTTAAAGTGGGACCGAGATTCAGCTTGCATTGCCTGAACCAACTTTGTTCTGCGCTGAAACGCTGTTTTCTGACATTTCAGGGTCTAACTTCAAAAATCATGCAAAACACTTCTAACACCTTCAGATATGTTTCTCTGTGTTGCAAAATAGGTTTTATTCATGCAAAGACTGCAATTTTAAAGTGGGACCGAGATTCAGCTTGCACTGCTTGAAACAAGTTTATTCTGCACTGAAACGCTGTTTTCTGACATTTCAGGGTCTAACTTCAAAAATCATGCAAAACACTTCTAACACCTTCAGATATGTTTCTCTGTGTTGCAAAATAGGTTTTATTCATGCACAGACTGCAAATTTAAAGTGGGACCGAGATTCAGCTTGCATTGCTTGAAACAAGTTTATTCTGCACTGAAACGCTGTTTTCTGACATTTCAGGGTCTAACTTCAAAAATCATGCAAAACACTTCTAACACCTTCAGATATGTTTCTCTGTGTTGCAAAATAGGTTTTATTCATGCACAGACTGCAATTTTAAAGTGGGACAGAGATTCAGCTTGCATTGCTGGAACCAAGTTTGTTCTGCGCTGAAACGCTGTTTTCTGACATTTCAGGCCCTAACTTCAAAAATCATGCAAAACACTTCTAACACCTTCAGATATGTTTCTCTGTGTTGCAAAATAGGTTTTATTCATGCACAGACTGCAAATTTAAAGTGGGACCGAGATTTAGCTTGCATTGCTTGAAACAAGTTTATTCTGCACTGAAACGCTGTTTTCTGACATTTCAGGGTCTAACTTCAAAAATCATGCAAAACACTTCTAACACCTTCAGATATGTTTCTCTGTGTTGCAAAATAGGTTTTATTCATGCAAAGACTGCAATTTTAAAGTGGGACCGAGATTCAGCTTGCATTGCTGGAACCAAGTTTGTTCTGCGCTGAAACGCTGTTTTCTGACATTTCAGGCCCTAACTTCAAAAATCATGCAAAACACTTCTAACACCTTCAGATATGTTTCTCTATGTTGCAAAATAGGTTTTATTCATGCACAGACTGCAAATTTAAAGTGGGACCGAGATTCAGCTTGCATTGCTTGAAACAAGTTTATTCTGCACTGAAACGCTGTTTTCTGACATTTCAGGGTCTAACTTCAAAAATCATGCAAAACACTTCTAACACCTTCAGATATGTTTCTCTGTGTTGCAAAATAAGTTTTATTCATGCAAAGACTGCAATTTTAAAGTGGGACCGAGATTCAGCTTGCATTGCTTGAAACAAGTTTATTCTGCACTGAAACGCTGTTTTCTGACATTTCAGGGTCTAACTTCAAAAATCATGCAAAACACTTCTAACACCTTCAGATATGTTTCTCTGTGTTGCAAAATAGGTTTTATTCATGCACAGACTGCAAATTTAAAGTGGGACCGAGATTCAGCTTGCATTGCTTGAAACAAGTTTATTCTGCACTGAAATGCTGTTTTCTGACATTTCAGGGTCTAACTTCAAAAATCATGCAAAACACTTCTAACACCTTCAGATATGTTTCTCTGTGTTGCAAAATAGGTTTTATTCATGCACAGACTGCAAATTTAAAGTGGGACCGAGATTCAGCTTGCATTGCTTGAAACAAGTTTATTCTGCACTGAAACACAGTTTTCTGACATGTCAGGGCTAACTTCAAAAATAATGCAAAACAATTCTAACACCTTTAGATATGTTTCTCTGTGTTGCAAAATAGGTTTTATTCATGCACAGACTGCGATTTTACAGTGGGACAGAGATTCAGCTTGCATTGCTGGAACCAAGTTTGTTCTGCGCTGAAACGCTGTTTTCTGACATTTCAGGCCCTAACTTCAAAAATCATGCAAAACACTTCTAACACCTTCAGATATGTTTCTCTGTGTTGCAAAAAAGGTTTTATTCATGCACAGCACAGACTGCAAATTTAAAGTGGGACCGAGATTCAGCTTGCATTGCTTGAAACAAGTTTATTCTGCACTGAAACGCTGTTTTCTGACATTTCAGGGTCTAACTTCAAAAATCATGCAAAACACTTCTAACACCTTCAGATATGTTTCTCTGTGTTGCAAAATAGGTTTTATTCATGCACAGACTGCAAATTTAAAGTGGGACCGAGATTCAGCTTGCATTGCCTGAACCAACTTTGTTCTGCGCTGAAACGCTGTTTTCTGACATTTCAGGGTCTAACTTCAAAAATCATGCAAAACACTTCTAACACCTTCAGATATGTTTCTCTGTGTTGCAAAATAGGTTTTATTCATGCAAAGACTGCAATTTTAAAGTGGGACCGAGATTCAGCTTGCATTGCTTGAAACAAGTTTATTCTGCACTGAAACGCTGTTTTCTGACATTTCAGGGTCTAACTTCAAAAATCATGCAAAACACTTCTAACACCTTCAGATATGTTTCTCTGTGTTGCAAAATAGGTTTTATTCATGCACAGACTGCAATTTTAAAGTGGGACCGAGATTCAGCTTGCATTGCTTGAAACAAGTTTATTCTGCACTGAAACGCTGTTTTCTGACATTTCAGGGTCTAACTTCAAAAATCATGCAAAACACTTCTAACACCTTCAGATATGTTTCTCTGTGTTGCAAAATAGGTTTTATTCATGCACAGACTGCAAATTTAAAGTGGGACCGAGATTCAGCTTGCATTGCTTGAAACAAGTTTATTCTGCACTGAAACGCTGTTTTCTGACATTTCAGGGTCTAACTTCAAAAATCATGCAAAACACTTCTAACACCTTCAGATATGTTTCTCTGTGTTGCAAAATAGGTTTTATTCATGCAAAGACTGCAATTTTAAAGTGGGACCGAGATTCAGCTTGCATTGCTGGAACCAAGTTTGTTCTGCGCTGAAACGCTGTTTTCTGACATTTCAGGCCCTAACTTCAAAAATCATGCAAAACACTTCTAACACCTTCAGATATGTTTCTCTGTGTTGCAAAATAGGTTTTATTCATGCACAGACTGCAAATTTAAAGTGGGACCGAGATTCAGCTTGCATTGCTTGAAACAAGTTTATTCTGCACTGAAACGCTGTTTTCTGACATTTCAGGGTCTAACTTCAAAAATCATGCAAAACACTTCTAACACCTTCAGATATGTTTCTCTGTGTTGCAAAATAGGTTTTATTCATGCAAAGACTGCAATTTTAAAGTGGGACCGAGATTCAGCTTGCATTGCTTGAAACAAGTTTATTCTGCACTGAAACGCTGTTTTCTGACATTTCAGGGTCTAACTTCAAAAATCATGCAAAACACTTCTAACACCTTCAGATATGTTTCTCTGTGTTGCAAAATAAGTTTTATTCATGCAAAGACTGCAATTTTAAAGTGGGACCGAGATTCAGCTTGCATTGCTTGAAACAAGTTTATTCTGCACTGAAACGCTGTTTTCTGACATTTCAGGGTCTAACTTCAAAAATCATGCAAAACACTTCTAACACCTTCAGATATGTTTCTCTGTGTTGCAAAATAGGTTTTATTCATGCACAGACTGCAAATTTAAAGTGGGACCGAGATTCAGCTTGCATTGCTTGAAACAAGTTTATTCTGCACTGAAACGCTGTTTTCTGACATTTCAGGGTCTAACTTCAAAAATCATGCAAAACACTTCTAACACCTTCAGATATGTTTCTCTGTGTTGCAAAATAGGTTTTATTCATGCACAGACTGCAAATTTAAAGTGGGACCGAGATTCAGCTTGCATTGCTTGAAACAAGTTTATTCTGCACTGAAACACAGTTTTCTGACATTTCAGGGCTAACTTCAAAAATAATGCAAAACACTTCTAACACCTTTAGATATGTTTCTCTGTGTTGCAAAATAGGTTTTATTCATGCACAGACTGCGATTTTACAGTGGGACAGAGATTCAGCTTGCATTGCTGGAACCAAGTTTGTTCTGCGCTGAAACGCTGTTTTCTGACATTTCAGGCCCTAACTTCAAAAATCATGCAAAACACTTCTAACACCTTCAGATATGTTTCTCTGTGTTGCAAAATAGGTTTTATTCATGCACAGACTGCAAATTTAAAGTGGGACCGAGATTCAGCTTGCATTGCTTGAAACAAGTTTATTCTGCACTGAAACGCTGTTTTCTGACATTTCAGGGTCTAACTTCAAAAATCATGCAAAACACTTCTAACACCTTCAGATATGTTTCTCTGTGTTGCAAAATAGGTTTTATTCATGCAAAGACTGCAATTTTAAAGTGGGACAGAGATTCAGCTTGCATTGCTGGTACCAAGTTTGTTCTGCGCTGAAACGTTGTTTTCTGACATTTCAGGCCCTAACTTCAAAAATCATGCAAAACACTTCTAACACCTTCAGATATGTTTCTCTGTGTTGCAAAATAGGTTTTATTCATGCACAGACTGCAAATTTAAAGTGGGACTGAGATTCAGCTTGCATTGCTTGAAACAAGTTTATTCTGCACTGAAACGCTGTTTTCTGACATTTCAGGGTCTAACTTCAAAAATCATGCAAAACACTTCTAACACATTCAGATATGTTTCTCTGTGTTGCAAAATAGGTTTTATTCATGCACAGACTGCAAATTTAAAGTGGGACCGAGATTCAGCTTGCATTGCTTGAAACAAGTTTATTCTGCACTGAAACGCTGTTTTCTGACATTTCAGGGTCTAACTTCAAAAATCATGCAAAACATTTCTAACACCTTCAGATATGTTTCTCTGTGTTGAAAAATAGGTTTTATTCATGCAAAGACTGCAATTTTAAAGTGGGACAGAGATTCAGCTTGCATTGCTGGAACCAAGTTTGTTCTGCGCTGAAACGCTGTTTTCTGACATTTCAGGGTCTAACTTCAAAAATCATGCAAAACACTTCTAACACCTTCAGATATGTTTCTCTGTGTTGCAAAATAGGTTTTATTCATGCACAGACTGCAAATTTAAAGTGGGACCGAGATTCAGCTTGCATTGCTTGAAACAAGTTTATTCTGCACTGAAACGCTGTTTTCTGACATTTCAGGGTCTAACTTCAAAAATCATGCAAAACACTTCTAACACCTTCAGAAATGTTTCTCTGTGTTGCAAAATAGGTTTTATTCATGCACAGACTGCAATTTTAAAGTGGGACAGAGATTCAGCTTGCATTGCTGGAACCAAGTTTGTTGTGCGCTGAAACGCTGTTTTCTAACATTTCAGGCTCTAACTTCAAAAATCATGCAAAACACTTCTAACACCTTCAGATATGTTTCTCTGTGTTGCAAAATAGGTTTTATTCATGCACAGACTGCAAATTTAAAGTGGGACCGAGATTCAGCTTGCATTGCTTGAAACAAGTTTATTCTGCACTGAAACGCTGTTTTCTGACATTTCAGGGTCTAACTTCAAAAATCATGCAAAACATTTCTAACAACTTCAGATATGTTTCTCTGTGTTGAAAAATAGGTTTTATTCATGCAAAGACTGCAATTTTAAAGTGGGACAGAGATTCAGCTTGCATTGCTGGAACCAAGTTTGTTCTGCGCTGAAACGCTGTTTTCTGACATTTCAGGGTCTAACTTCAAAAATCATGCAAAACACTTCTAACACCTTCAGATATGTTTCTCTGTGTTGCAAAATAGGTTTTATTCATGCACAGACTGCAAATTTAAAGTGGGACCGAGATTCAGCTTGCATTGCTTGAAACAAGTTTATTCTGCACTGAAACGCTGTTTTCTGACATTTCAGGGTCTAACTTCAAAAATCATGCAAAACACTTCTAACACCTTCAGAAATGTTTCTCTGTGTTGCAAAATAGGTTTTATTCATGCACAGACTGCAATTTTAAAGTGGGACAGAGATTCAGCTTGCATTGCTGGAACCAAGTTTGTTGTGCGCTGAAACGCTGTTTTCTGACATTTCAGGCTCTAACTTCAAAAATCATGCAAAACACTTCTAACACCTTCAGATATGTTTCTCTGTGTTGCAAAATAGGTTTTATTCATGCACAGACTGCAATTTTAAAGTGGGACAGAGATTCAGCTTGCATTGCTGGAACCAAGTTTGTTCTGCACTGAAACGCTGTTTTCTGACATTTCAGGCTCTAACTTCAAAAATCATGCAAAACACTTCTAACACCTTCAGATATGTTTCTCTGTGTTGCAAAATAGGTTTTATTCATGCACAGACTGCAATTTTAAAGTGGGACAGAGATTCAGCTTGCATTGCTGGAACCAAGTTTGTTCTGCGCTGAAACGCTGTTTTCTGACATTTCAGGCCCTAACTTCAAAAATCATGCAAAACACTTCTAACACCTTCAGATATGTTTCTCTGTGTTGCAAAATAGGTTTTATTCATGCAAAGACTGCAATTTTAAAGTGGGACCGAGATTCAGCTTGCATTGCTTGAAACAAGTTTATTCTGCACTGAAACGCTGTTTTCTGACATTTCAGGGTCTAACTTCAAAAATCATGCAAAACACTTCTAACACCTTCAGATATGTTTCTCTGTGTTGCAAAATAGGTTTTATTCATGCACAGACTGCAATTTTAAAGTGGGACAGAGATTCAGCTTGCATTGCTGGAACCAAGTTTGTTCTGCGCTGAAACGCTGTTTTCTGACATTTCAGGCCCTAACTTCAAAAATCATGCAAAACACTTCTAACACCTTCAGATATGTTTCTCTGTGTTGCAAAATAGGTTTTATTCATGCAAAGACTGCAATTTTAAAGTGGGACCGAGATTCAGCTTGCATTGCTTGAAACAAGTTTATTCTGCACTGAAACGCTGTTTTCTGACATTTCAGGGTCTAACTTCAAAAATCATGCAAAACACTTCTAACACCTTCAGATATGTTTCTCTGTGTTGCAAAATAGGTTTTATTCATGCACAGACTGCAAATTTAAAGTGGGACCGAGATTCAGCTTGCATTGCTTGAAACAAGTTTATTCTGCACTGAAACGCTGTTTTCTGACATTTCAGGGTCTAACTTCAAAAATCATGCAAAACACTTCTAACACCTTCAGATATGTTTCTCTGTGTTGCAAAATAGGTTTTATTCATGCACAGACTGCAATTTTAAAGTGGGACAGAGATTCAGCTTGCATTGCTGGAACCAAGTTTGTTCTGCGCTGAAACGCTGTTTTCTGACATTTTTCAGGCCCTAACTTCAAAAATCATGCAAAACACTTCTAACACCTTCAGATATGTTTCTCTGTTTTGCAAAATAGGTTTTATTCATGCACAGACTGCAAATTTAAAGTGGGACCGAGATTCAGCTTGCATTGCCTGAACCAACTTTGTTCTGCGCTGAAACGCTGTTTTCTGACATTTCAGGGTCTAACTTCAAAAATCATGCAAAACACTTCTAACACCTTCAGATATGTTTCTCTGTGTTGCAAAATAGGTTTTATTCATGCAAAGACTGCAATTTTAAAGTGGGACCGAGATTCAGCTTGCATTGCTTGAAACAAGTTTATTCTGCACTGAAACGCTGTTTTCTGACATTTCAGGCCCTAACTTCAAAAATCATGCAAAACACTTCTAACACCTTCAGATATGTTTCTCTGTGTTGCAAAATAGGTTTTATTCATGCAAAGACTGCAATTTTAAAGTGGGACCGAGATTCAGCTTGCATTGCTTGAAACAAGTTTATTCTGCACTGAAACGCTGTTTTCTGACATTTCAGGGTCCAACTTCAAAAATCATGCAAAACACTTCTAACACCTTCAGATATGTTTCTCTGTGTTGCAAAATAGGTTTTATTCATGCACAGACTGCAAATTTAAAGTGGGACCGAGATTCAGCTTGCATTGCTTTAAACAAGTTTATTCTGCACTGAAACGCTGTTTTCTGACATTTCAGGGTCTAACTTCAAAAATCATGCAAAACACTTCTAACACCTTCAGATATGTTTCTCTGTGTTGCAAAATAGGTTTTATTCATGCACAGACTGCAAATTTAAAGTGGGACCGAGATTCAGCTTGCATTGCCTGAACCAACTTTGTTCTGCGCTGAAACGCTGTTTTCTGACATTTCAGGGTCTAACTTCAAAAATCATGCAAAACACTTCTAACACCTTCAGATATGTTTCTCTGTTGCAAAATAGGTTTTATTCATGCACAGACTGCAATTTTAAAGTGGGACAGAGATTCAGCTTGCATTGCTGGAACCAAGTTTGTTCTGCGCTGAAACGCTGTTTTCTGACATTTCAGGCCCTAACTTCAAAAATCATGCAAAACACTTATAACACCTTCAGATATGTTTCTCTGTGTTGCAAAATAGGTTTTATTCATGCACAGACTGCAAATTTAAAGTGGGACCGAGATTCAGCTTGCATTGCTTGAAACAAGTTTATTCTGCACTGAAACGCTGTTTTCTGACATTTCAGGGTCTAACTTCAAAAATCATGCAAAACACTTCTAACACCTTCAGATATGTTTCTCTGTGTTGCAAAATAGGTTTTATTCATGCACAGACTGCAAATTTAAAGTGGGACCGAGATTCAGCTTGCATTGCTTGAAACAAGTTTATTCTGCACTGAAACGCTGTTTTCTGACATTTCAGGCCCTAACTTAAAAAATCATGCAAAACACTTCTAACACCTTCAGATATGTTTCTCTGTTTTGCAAAATAGGTTTTATTCATGCACAGACTGCAAATTTAAAGTGGGACCGAGATTCAGCTTGCATTGCCTGAACCAACTTTGTTCTGCACTGAAACGCTGTTTTCTGACATTTCAGGGTCTAACTTCAAAAATCATGCAAAACACTTCTAACACCTTCAGATATGTTTCTCTGTGTTGCAAAATAGGTTTTATTCATGCAAAGACTGCAATTTTAAAGTGGGACCGAGATTCAGCTTGCATTGCTTGAAACAAGTTTATTCTGCACTGAAACGCTGTTTTCTGACATTTCAGGCCCTAACTTCAAAAATCATGCAAAACACTTCTAACACCTTCAGATATGTTTCTCTGTGTTGCAAAATAGGTTTTATTCATGCAAAGACTGCAATTTTAAAGTGGGACCGAGATTCAGCTTGCATTGCTTGAAACAAGTTTATTCTGCACTGAAACGCTGTTTTCTGACATTTCAGGCCCTAACTTCAAAAATCATGCAAAACACTTCTAACACCTTCAGATATGTTTCTCTGTGTTGCAAAATAGGTTTTATTCATGCAAAGACTGCAATTTTAAAGTGGGACCGAGATTCAGCTTGCATTGCTTGAAACAAGTTTATTCTGCACTGAAACGCTGTTTTCTGACATTTCAGGGTCTAACTTCAAAAATCATGCCAAACACTTCTAACACCTTCAGATATGTTTCTCTGTGTTGCAAAATAGGTTTTATTCATGCACAGACTGCAAATTTAAAGTGGGACCGAGATTCAGCTTGCATTGCTTTAAACAAGTTTATTCTGCACTGAAACGCTGTTTTCTGACATTTCAGGGTCTAACTTCAAAAATCATGCAAAACACTTCTAACACCTTCAGATATGTTTCTCTGTGTTGCAAAATAGGTTTTATTCATGCACAGACTGCAATTTTAAAGTGGGACAGAGATTCAGCTTGCATTGCTGGAACCAAGTTTGTTCTGCGCTGAAACGCTGTTTTCTGACATTTCAGGCCCTAACTTCAAAAATCATGCAAAACACTTCTAACACCTTCAGATATGTTTCTCTGTGTTGCAAAATAGGTTTTATTCATGCAAAGACTGCAATTTTAAAGTGGGACCGAGATTCAGCTTGCATTGCTTGAAACAAGTTTATTCTGCACTGAAACGCTGTTTTCTGACATTTCAGGCCCTAACTTCAAAAATCATGCAAAACACTTCTAACACCTTCAGATATGTTTCTCTGTGTTGCAAAATAGGTTTTATTCATGCAAAGACTGCAATTTTAAAGTGGGACCGAGATTCAGCTTGCATTGCTTGAAACAAGTTTATTCTGCACTGAAACGCTGTTTTCTGACATTTCAGGCCCTAACTTCAAAAATCATGCAAAACACTTCTAACACCTTCAGATATGTTTCTCTGTGTTGCAAAATAGGTTTTATTTATGCAAAGACTGCAATTTTAAAGTGGGACCGAGATTCAGCTTGCATTGCTTGAAACAAGTTTATTCTGCACTGAAACGCTGTTTTCTGACATTTCAGGGTCTAACTTCAAAAATCATGCCAAACACTTCTAACACCTTCAGATATGTTTCTCTGTGTTGCAAAATAGGTTTTATTCATGCACAGACTGCAAATTTAAAGTGGGACCGAGATTCAGCTTGCATTGCTTTAAACAAGTTTATTCTGCACTGAAACGCTGTTTTCTGACATTTCAGGGTCTAACTTCAAAAATCATGCAAAACACTTCTAACACCTTCAGATATGTTTCTCTGTGTTGCAAAATAGGTTTTATTCATGCACAGACTGCAATTTTAAAGTGGGACAGAGATTCAGCTTGCATTGCTGGAACCAAGTTTGTTCTGCGCTGAAACGCTGTTTTCTGACATTTCAGGCCCTAACTTCAAAAATCATGCAAAACACTTCTAACACCTTCAGATATGTTTCTCTGTGTTGCAAAATAGGTTTTATTCATGCACAGACTGCAAATTTAAAGTGGGACCGAGATTCAGCTTGCATTGCTTGAAACAAGTTTGTTCTGCACTGAAACGCTGTTTTCTGACATTTCAGGGTCTAACTTCAAAAATCATGCAAAACACTTCTAACACCTTCAGATATGTTTCTCTGTGTTGCAAAATAGGTTTTATTCATGCAAAGACTGCAATTTTAAAGTGGGACCGAGATTCAGCTTGCATTGCTTGAAACAAGTTTATTCTGCACTGAAACGCTGTTTTCTGACATTTCAGGGTCTAACTTCAAAAATCATGCAAAACACTTCTAACACCTTCAGATATGTTTCTCTGTGTTGCAAAATAGGTTTTATTCATGCAAAGACTGCAATTTTAAAGTGGGACCGAGATTCAGCTTGCATTGCTTGAAACAAGTTTATTCTGCACTGAAACGCTGTTTTCTGACATTTCAGGGTCTAACTTCAAAAATCATGCAAAACACTTCTAACACCTTCAGATATGTTTCTCTGTGTTGCAAAATAGGTTTTATTCATGCACAGACTGCAAATTTAAAGTGGGACCGAGATTCAGCTTGCATTGCTTGAAACAAGTTTATTCTGCACTGAAACGCTGTTTTCTGACATTTCAGGGTCTAACTTCAAAAATCATGCAAAACACTTCTAACACCTTCAGATATGTTTCTCTGTGTTGCAAAATAGGTTTTATTCATGCACAGACTGCAAATTTAAAGTGGGACCGAGATTCAGCTTGCATTGCTTGAAACAAGTTTATTCTGCACTGAAACGCAGTTTTCTGACATTTCAGGGCTAACTTCAAAAATAATGCAAAACACTTCTAACACCTTTAGATATGTTTCTCTGTGTTGCAAAATAGGTTTTATTCATGCACAGACTGCGATTTTAAAGTGGGACAGAGATTCAGCTTGCATTGCTGGAACCAAGTTTGTTCTGCGCTGAAACGCTGTTTTCTGACATTTCAGGCCCTAACTTCAAAAATCATGCAAAACACTTCTAACACCTTCAGATATGTTTCTCTGTGTTGCAAAATAGGTTTTATTCATGCACAGACTGCAAATTTAAAGTGGGACCGAGATTCAGCTTGCATTGCTTGAAACAAGTTTATTCTGCACTGAAACGCTGTTTTCTGACATTTCAGGGTCTAACTTCAAAAATCATGCAAAACACTTCTAACACCTTCAGATATGTTTCTCTGTGTTGCAAAATAGGTTTTATTCATGCAAAGACTGCAATTTTAAAGTGGGACAGAGATTCAGCTTGCATTGCTGGAACCAAGTTTGTTCTGCGCTGAAACGTTGTTTTCTGACATTTCAGGCCCTAACTTCAAAAATCATGTAAAACACTTCTAACACCTTCAGATATGTTTCTCTGTGTTGCAAAATAGGTTTTATTCATGCAAAGACTGCAATTTTAAAGTGGGACCGAGATTCAGCTTGCATTGCTTGAAACAAGTTTATTCTGCACTGAAACGCTGTTTTCTGACATTTCAGGGTCTAACTTCAAAAATCATGCAAAACACTTCTAACACCTTCAGATATGTTTCTCTGTGTTGCAAAATAGGTTTTATTCATGCACAGACTGCAAATTTAAAGTGGGACCGAGATTCAGCTTGCATTGCTTGAAACAAGTTTATTCTGCACTGAAACGCTGTTTTCTGACATTTCAGGGTCTAACTTCAAAAATCATGCAAAACACTTCTAACACCTTCAGATATGTTTCTCTGTGTTGCAAAATAGGTTTTATTCATGCACAGACTGCAAATTTAAAGTGGGACCGAGATTCAGCTTGCATTGCTTGAAACAAGTTTATTCTGCACTGAAACGCAGTTTTCTGACATTTCAGGGCTAACTTCAAAAATAATGCAAAACACTTCTAACACCTTTAGATATGTTTCTCTGTGTTGCAAAATAGGTTTTATTCATGCACAGACTGCGATTTTAAAGTGGGACAGAGATTCAGCTTGCATTGCTGGAACCAAGTTTGTTCTGCGCTGAAACGCTGTTTTCTGACATTTCAGGCCCTAACTTCAAAAATCATGCAAAACACTTCTAACACCTTCAGATATGTTTCTCTGTGTTGCAAAATAGGTTTTATTCATGCACAGACTGCAAATTTAAAGTGGGTCCGAGATTCAGCTTGCATTGCTTGAAACAAGTTTATTCTGCACTGAAACGCTGTTTTCTGACATTTCAGGGTCTAACTTCAAAAATCATGCAAAACACTTCTAACACCTTCAGATATGTTTCTCTGTGTTGCAAAATAGGTTTTATTCTTGCACAAACTGCAAATTTAAAGTGGGACCGAGATTCAGCTTGCATTGCTTGAAACAAGTTTATTCTGCACTGAAACGCTGTTTTCTGACATTTCAGGGTCTAACTTCAAAAATCATGCAAAACACTTCTAACACCTTCAGATATGTTTCTCTGTGTTGCAAAATAGGTTTTATTCATGCACAGACTGCAAATTTAAAGTGGGACCGAGATTCAGCTTGCATTGCTTGAAACAAGTTTATTCTGCACTGAAACGCTGTTTTCTGACATTTCAGGGTCTAACTTCAAAAATCATGCAAAACACTTCTAACACCTTCAGATATGTTTCTCTGTGTTGCAAAATAGGTTTTATTCATGCACAGACTGCAATTTTAAAGTGGGACAGAGATTCAGCTTGCATTGCTGGAACCAAGTTTGTTCTGCGCTGAAACGCTGTTTTCTGACATTTCAGGCTCTAACTTCAAATATCATGCAAAACACTTCTAACACCTTCAGATATGTTTCTCTGTGTTGCAAAATAGGTTTTATTCATGCACAGACTGCAATTTTAAAGTGGGACAGAGATTCAGCTTGCATTGCTGGAACCAAGTTTGTTCTGCGCTGAAACGCTGTTTTCTGACATTTCAGGGTCTAACTTCAAAAATCATGCAAAACACTTCTAACACCTTCAGATATGTTTCTCTGTGTTGCAAAATAGGTTTTATTCATGCACAGCACAGACTGCAAATTTAAAGTGGGACCGAGATTCAGCTTGCATTGCTTGAAACAAGTTTATTCTGCACTGAAACGCTGTTTTCTGACATTTCAGGGTCTAACTTCAAAAATCATGCAAAACACTTCTAACACCTTCAGATATGTTTCTCTGTGTTGCAAAATAGGTTTTATTCATGCACAGACTGCAATTTTAAAGTGGGACAGAGATTCAGCTTGCATTGCTGGAACCAAGTTTGTTCTGCACTGAAACGCTGTTTTCTGACATTTCAGGCCCTAACTTCAAAAATCATGCAAAACACTTCTAACACCTTCAGATATGTTTCTCTGTGTTGCAAAATAGGTTTTATTCATGCACAGACTGCAAATTTAAAGTGGGACCGAGATTCAGCTTGCATTGCCTGAACCAACTTTGTTCTGCGCTGAAACGCTGTTTTCTGACATTTCAGGGTCTAACTTCAAAAATCATGCAAAACACTTCTAACACCTTCAGATATGTTTCTCTGTTGCAAAATAGGTTTTATTCATGCACAGACTGCAATTTTAAAGTGGGACAGAGATTCAGCTTGCATTGCTGGAACCAAGTTTGTTCTGCGCTGAAACGCTGTTTTCTGACATTTCAGGCCCTAACTTCAAAAATCATGCAAAACACTTATAACACCTTCAGATATGTTTCTCTGTGTTGCAAAATAGGTTTTATTCATGCACAGACTGCAAATTTAAAGTGGGACCGAGATTCAGCTTGCATTGCTTGAAACAAGTTTATTCTGCACTGAAACGCTGTTTTCTGACATTTCAGGGTCTAACTTCAAAAATCATGCAAAACACTTCTAACACCTTCAGATATGTTTCTCTGTGTTGCAAAATAGGTTTTATTCATGCAAAGACTGCAATTTTAAAGTGGGACCGAGATTCAGCTTGCATTGCTTGAAACAAGTTTATTCTGCACTGAAACGCTGTTTTCTGACATTTCAGGGTCTAACTTCAAAAATCATGCAAAACACTTCTAACACCTTCAGATATGTTTCTCTGTGTTGCAAAATAGGTTTTATTCATGCAAAGACTGCAATTTTAAAGTGGGACCGAGATTCAGCTTGCATTGCTTGAAACAAGTTTATTCTGCACTGAAACGCTGTTTTCTGACATTTCAGGGTCTAACTTCAAAAATCATGCAAAACACTTCTAACACCTTCAGATATGTTTCTCTGTGTTGCAAAATAGGTTTTATTCATGCACAGACTGCAAATTTAAAGTGGGACCGAGATTCAGCTTGCATTGCTTGAAACAAGTTTATTCTGCACTGAAACGCTGTTTTCTGACATTTCAGGCCCTAACTTCAAAAATCATGCAAAACACTTCTAACACCTTCAGATATGTTTCTCTGTGTTGCAAAATAGGTTTTATTCATGCAAAGACTGCAATTTTAAAGTGGGACCGAGATTCAGCTTGCATTGCTTGAAACAAGTTTATTCTGCACTGAAACGCTGTTTTCTGACATTTCAGGGTCTAACTTCAAAAATCATGCAAAACACTTCTAACACCTTCAGATATGTTTCTCTGTGTTGCAAAATAGGTTTTATTCATGCACAGACTGCAAATTTAAAGTGGGACCGAGATTCAGCTTGCATTGCTTTAAACAAGTTTATTCTGCACTGAAACGCTGTTTTCTGACATTTCAGGGTCTAACTTCAAAAATCATGCAAAACACTTCTAACACCTTCAGATATGTTTCTCTGTGTTGCAAAATAGGTTTTATTCATGCACAGACTGCAAATTTAAAGTGGGACCGAGATTCAGCTTGCATTGCCTGAACCAACTTTGTTCTGCGCTGAAACGCTGTTTTCTGACATTTCAGGGTCTAACTTCAAAAATCATGCAAAACACTTCTAACACCTTCAGATATGTTTCTCTGTTGCAAAATAGGTTTTATTCATGCACAGACTGCAATTTTAAAGTGGGACAGAGATTCAGCTTGCATTGCTGGAACCAAGTTTGTTCTGCGCTGAAACGCTGTTTTCTGACATTTCAGGCCCTAACTTCAAAAATCATGCAAAACACTTATAACACCTTCAGATATGTTTCTCTGTGTTGCAAAATAGGTTTTATTCATGCACAGACTGCAAATTTAAAGTGGGACCGAGATTCAGCTTGCATTGCTTGAAACAAGTTTATTCTGCACTGAAACGCTGTTTTCTGACATTTCAGGGTCTAACTTCAAAAATCATGCAAAACACTTCTAACACCTTCAGATATGTTTCTCTGTGTTGCAAAATAGGTTTTATTCATGCACAGACTGCAAATTTAAAGTGGGACCGAGATTCAGCTTGCATTGCTTGAAACAAGTTTATTCTGCACTGAAACGCTGTTTTCTGACATTTCAGGCCCTAACTTAAAAAATCATGCAAAACACTTCTAACACCTTCAGATATGTTTCTCTGTTTTGCAAAATAGGTTTTATTCATGCACAGACTGCAAATTTAAAGTGGGACCGAGATTCAGCTTGCATTGCCTGAACCAACTTTGTTCTGCACTGAAACGCTGTTTTCTGACATTTCAGGGTCTAACTTCAAAAATCATGCAAAACACTTCTAACACCTTCAGATATGTTTCTCTGTGTTGCAAAATAGGTTTTATTCATGCAAAGACTGCAATTTTAAAGTGGGACCGAGATTCAGCTTGCATTGCTTGAAACAAGTTTATTCTGCACTGAAACGCTGTTTTCTGACATTTCAGGCCCTAACTTCAAAAATCATGCAAAACACTTCTAACACCTTCAGATATGTTTCTCTGTGTTGCAAAATAGGTTTTATTCATGCAAAGACTGCAATTTTAAAGTGGGACCGAGATTCAGCTTGCATTGCTTGAAACAAGTTTATTCTGCACTGAAACGCTGTTTTCTGACATTTCAGGCCCTAACTTCAAAAATCATGCAAAACACTTCTAACACCTTCAGATATGTTTCTCTGTGTTGCAAAATAGGTTTTATTCATGCAAAGACTGCAATTTTAAAGTGGGACCGAGATTCAGCTTGCATTGCTTGAAACAAGTTTATTCTGCACTGAAACGCTGTTTTCTGACATTTCAGGGTCTAACTTCAAAAATCATGCCAAACACTTCTAACACCTTCAGATATGTTTCTCTGTGTTGCAAAATAGGTTTTATTCATGCACAGACTGCAAATTTAAAGTGGGACCGAGATTCAGCTTGCATTGCTTTAAACAAGTTTATTCTGCACTGAAACGCTGTTTTCTGACATTTCAGGGTCTAACTTCAAAAATCATGCAAAACACTTCTAACACCTTCAGATATGTTTCTCTGTGTTGCAAAATAGGTTTTATTCATGCACAGACTGCAATTTTAAAGTGGGACAGAGATTCAGCTTGCATTGCTGGAACCAAGTTTGTTCTGCGCTGAAACGCTGTTTTCTGACATTTCAGGCCCTAACTTCAAAAATCATGCAAAACACTTCTAACACCTTCAGATATGTTTCTCTGTGTTGCAAAATAGGTTTTATTCATGCAAAGACTGCAATTTTAAAGTGGGACCGAGATTCAGCTTGCATTGCTTGAAACAAGTTTATTCTGCACTGAAACGCTGTTTTCTGACATTTCAGGCCCTAACTTCAAAAATCATGCAAAACACTTCTAACACCTTCAGATATGTTTCTCTGTGTTGCAAAATAGGTTTTATTCATGCAAAGACTGCAATTTTAAAGTGGGACCGAGATTCAGCTTGCATTGCTTGAAACAAGTTTATTCTGCACTGAAACGCTGTTTTCTGACATTTCAGGCCCTAACTTCAAAAATCATGCAAAACACTTCTAACACCTTCAGATATGTTTCTCTGTGTTGCAAAATAGGTTTTATTCATGCAAAGACTGCAATTTTAAAGTGGGACCGAGATTCAGCTTGCATTGCTTGAAACAAGTTTATTCTGCACTGAAACGCTGTTTTCTGACATTTCAGGGTCTAACTTCAAAAATCATGCCAAACACTTCTAACACCTTCAGATATGTTTCTCTGTGTTGCAAAATAGGTTTTATTCATGCACAGACTGCAAATTTAAAGTGGGACCGAGATTCAGCTTGCATTGCTTTAAACAAGTTTATTCTGCACTGAAACGCTGTTTTCTGACATTTCAGGGTCTAACTTCAAAAATCATGCAAAACACTTCTAACACCTTCAGATATGTTTCTCTGTGTTGCAAAATAGGTTTTATTCATGCACAGACTGCAATTTTAAAGTGGGACAGAGATTCAGCTTGCATTGCTGGAACCAAGTTTGTTCTGCGCTGAAACGCTGTTTTCTGACATTTCAGGCCCTAACTTCAAAAATCATGCAAAACACTTCTAACACCTTCAGATATGTTTCTCTGTGTTGCAAAATAGGTTTTATTCATGCACAGACTGCAAATTTAAAGTGGGACCGAGATTCAGCTTGCATTGCTTGAAACAAGTTTGTTCTGCACTGAAACGCTGTTTTCTGACATTTCAGGGTCTAACTTCAAAAATCATGCAAAACACTTCTAACACCTTCAGATATGTTTCTCTGTGTTGCAAAATAGGTTTTATTCATGCAAAGACTGCAATTTTAAAGTGGGACCGAGATTCAGCTTGCATTGCTTGAAACAAGTTTATTCTGCACTGAAACGCTGTTTTCTGACATTTCAGGGTCTAACTTCAAAAATCATGCAAAACACTTCTAACACCTTCAGATATGTTTCTCTGTGTTGCAAAATAGGTTTTATTCATGCAAAGACTGCAATTTTAAAGTGGGACCGAGATTCAGCTTGCATTGCTTGAAACAAGTTTATTCTGCACTGAAACGCTGTTTTCTGACATTTCAGGGTCTAACTTCAAAAATCATGCAAAACACTTCTAACACCTTCAGATATGTTTCTCTGTGTTGCAAAATAGGTTTTATTCATGCACAGACTGCAAATTTAAAGTGGGACCGAGATTCAGCTTGCATTGCTTGAAACAAGTTTATTCTGCACTGAAACGCTGTTTTCTGACATTTCAGGGTCTAACTTCAAAAATCATGCAAAACACTTCTAACACCTTCAGATATGTTTCTCTGTGTTGCAAAATAGGTTTTATTCATGCACAGACTGCAAATTTAAAGTGGGACCGAGATTCAGCTTGCATTGCTTGAAACAAGTTTATTCTGCACTGAAACGCAGTTTTCTGACATTTCAGGGCTAACTTCAAAAATAATGCAAAACACTTCTAACACCTTTAGATATGTTTCTCTGTGTTGCAAAATAGGTTTTATTCATGCACAGACTGCGATTTTAAAGTGGGACAGAGATTCAGCTTGCATTGCTGGAACCAAGTTTGTTCTGCGCTGAAACGCTGTTTTCTGACATTTCAGGCCCTAACTTCAAAAATCATGCAAAACACTTCTAACACCTTCAGATATGTTTCTCTGTGTTGCAAAATAGGTTTTATTCATGCACAGACTGCAAATTTAAAGTGGGACCGAGATTCAGCTTGCATTGCTTGAAACAAGTTTATTCTGCACTGAAACGCTGTTTTCTGACATTTCAGGGTCTAACTTCAAAAATCATGCAAAACACTTCTAACACCTTCAGATATGTTTCTCTGTGTTGCAAAATAGGTTTTATTCATGCAAAGACTGCAATTTTAAAGTGGGACAGAGATTCAGCTTGCATTGCTTGAACCAAGTTTGTTCTGCGCTGAAACGTTGTTTTCTGACATTTCAGGCCCTAACTTCAAAAATCATGTAAAACACTTCTAACACCTTCAGATATGTTTCTCTGTGTTGCAAAATAGGTTTTATTCATGCAAAGACTGCAATTTTAAAGTGGGACCGAGATTCAGCTTGCATTGCTTGAAACAAGTTTATTCTGCACTGAAACGCTGTTTTCTGACATTTCAGGGTCTAACTTCAAAAATCATGCAAAACACTTCTAACACCTTCAGATATGTTTCTCTGTGTTGCAAAATAGGTTTTATTCATGCACAGACTGCAAATTTAAAGTGGGACCGAGATTCAGCTTGCATTGCTTGAAACAAGTTTATTCTGCACTGAAACGCTGTTTTCTGACATTTCAGGGTCTAACTTCAAAAATCATGCAAAACACTTCTAACACCTTCAGATTTGTTTCTCTGTGTTGCAAAATAGGTTTTATTCATGCACAGACTGCAAATTTAAAGTGGGACCGAGATTCAGCTTGCATTGCTTGAAACAAGTTTATTCTGCACTGAAACGCAGTTTTCTGACATTTCAGGGCTAACTTCAAAAATAATGCAAAACACTTCTAACACCTTTAGATATGTTTCTCTGTGTTGCAAAATAGGTTTTATTCATGCACAGACTGCGATTTTAAAGTGGGACAGAGATTCAGCTTGCATTGCTGGAACCAAGTTTGTTCTGCGCTGAAACGCTGTTTTCTGACATTTCAGGCCCTAACTTCAAAAATCATGCAAAACACTTCTAACACCTTCAGATATGTTTCTCTGTGTTGCAAAATAGGTTTTATTCATGCACAGACTGCAAATTTAAAGTGGGTCCGAGATTCAGCTTGCATTGCTTGAAACAAGTTTATTCTGCACTGAAACGCTGTTTTCTGACATTTCAGGGTCTAACTTCAAAAATCATGCAAAACACTTCTAACACCTTCAGATATGTTTCTCTGTGTTGCAAAATAGGTTTTATTCTTGCACAAACTGCAAATTTAAAGTGGGACCGAGATTCAGCTTGCATTGCTTGAAACAAGTTTATTCTGCACTGAAACGCTGTTTTCTGACATTTCAGGGTCTAACTTCAAAAATCATGCAAAACACTTCTAACACCTTCAGATATGTTTCTCTGTGTTGCAAAATAGGTTTTATTCATGCACAGACTGCAAATTTAAAGTGGGACCGAGATTCAGCTTGCATTGCTTGAAACAAGTTTATTCTGCACTGAAACGCTGTTTTCTGACATTTCAGGGTCTAACTTCAAAAATCATGCAAAACACTTCTAACACCTTCAGATATGTTTCTCTGTGTTGCAAAATAGGTTTTATTCATGCACAGACTGCAATTTTAAAGTGGGACAGAGATTCAGCTTGCATTGCTGGAACCAAGTTTGTTCTGCGCTGAAACGCTGTTTTCTGACATTTCAGGCTCTAACTTCAAATATCATGCAAAACACTTCTAACACCTTCAGATATGTTTCTCTGTGTTGCAAAATAGGTTTTATTCATGCACAGACTGCAATTTTAAAGTGGGACAGAGATTCAGCTTGCATTGCTGGAACCAAGTTTGTTCTGCGCTGAAACGCTGTTTTCTGACATTTCAGGGTCTAACTTCAAAAATCATGCAAAACACTTCTAACACCTTCAGATATGTTTCTCTGTGTTGCAAAATAGGTTTTATTCATGCACAGCACAGACTGCAAATTTAAAGTGGGACCGAGATTCAGCTTGCATTGCTTGAAACAAGTTTATTCTGCACTGAAACGCTGTTTTCTGACATTTCAGGGTCTAACTTCAAAAATCATGCAAAACACTTCTAACACCTTCAGATATGTTTCTCTGTGTTGCAAAATAGGTTTTATTCATGCACAGACTGCAATTTTAAAGTGGGACAGAGATTCAGCTTGCATTGCTGGAACCAAGTTTGTTCTGCACTGAAACGCTGTTTTCTGACATTTCAGGCCCTAACTTCAAAAATCATGCAAAACACTTCTAACACCTTCAGATATGTTTCTCTGTGTTGCAAAATAGGTTTTATTCATGCACAGACTGCAAATTTAAAGTGGGACCGAGATTCAGCTTGCATTGCCTGAACCAACTTTGTTCTGCGCTGAAACGCTGTTTTCTGACATTTCAGGGTCTAACTTCAAAAATCATGCAAAACACTTCTAACACCTTCAGATATGTTTCTCTGTTGCAAAATAGGTTTTATTCATGCACAGACTGCAATTTTAAAGTGGGACAGAGATTCAGCTTGCATTGCTGGAACCAAGTTTGTTCTGCGCTGAAACGCTGTTTTCTGACATTTCAGGCCCTAACTTCAAAAATCATGCAAAACACTTATAACACCTTCAGATATGTTTCTCTGTGTTGCAAAATAGGTTTTATTCATGCACAGACTGCAAATTTAAAGTGGGACCGAGATTCAGCTTGCATTGCTTGAAACAAGTTTATTCTGCACTGAAACGCTGTTTTCTGACATTTCAGGGTCTAACTTCAAAAATCATGCAAAACACTTCTAACACCTTCAGATATGTTTCTCTGTGTTGCAAAATAGGTTTTATTCATGCAAAGACTGCAATTTTAAAGTGGGACCGAGATTCAGCTTGCATTGCTTGAAACAAGTTTATTCTGCACTGAAACGCTGTTTTCTGACATTTCAGGGTCTAACTTCAAAAATCATGCAAAACACTTCTAACACCTTCAGATATGTTTCTCTGTGTTGCAAAATAGGTTTTATTCATGCAAAGACTGCAATTTTAAAGTGGGACCGAGATTCAGCTTGCATTGCTTGAAACAAGTTTATTCTGCACTGAAACGCTGTTTTCTGACATTTCAGGGTCTAACTTCAAAAATCATGCAAAACACTTCTAACACCTTCAGATATGTTTCTCTGTGTTGCAAAATAGGTTTTATTCATGCACAGACTGCAAATTTAAAGTGGGACCGAGATTCAGATTGCATTGCTTGAAACAAGTTTATTCTGCACTGAAACGCTGTTTTCTGACATTTCAGGGTCTAACTTCAAAAATCATGCAAAACACTTCTAACACCTTCAGATATGTTTCTCTGTGTTGCAAAATAGGTTTTATTTATGCACAGACTGCAAATTTAAAGTGGGACCGAGATTCAGCTTGCATTGCTTGAAACAAGTTTATTCTGCACTGAAACGCAGTTTTCTGACATTTCAGGGCTAACTTCAAAAATCATGCAAAACACTTCACCTTCAGATATGTTTCTCTGTGTTGCAAAATAGGTTTTATTCATGCAAAGACTGCAATTTTAAAGTGGGACAGAGATTCAGCTTGCATTGCTGGAACCAAGTTTGTTCTGCGCTGAAACGTTGTTTTCTGACATTTCAGGCCCTAACTTCAAAAATCATGCAAAACACTTCTAACACCTTCAGATATGTTTCTCTGTGTTGCAAAATAGGTTTTTTCATGCACAGACTGCAAATTTAAAGTGGGACCGAGATTCAGCTTGCATTGCTTGAAACAAGTTTATTCTGCACTGAAACGCTGTTTTCTGACATTTCAGGGTCTAACTTCAAAAATCATGCAAAACACTTCTAACACCTTCAGATATGTTTCTCTGTGTTGCAAAATAGGTTTTATTCATGCACAGACTGCAAATTTAAAGTGGGACCGAGATTCAGCTTGCATTGCTTGAAACAAGTTTATTCTGCACTGAAACGCTGTTTTCTGACATTTCAGGGTCTAACTTCAAAAATCATGCAAAATACTTCTAACACCTTCAGATATGTTTCTCTGTGTTGCAAAATAGGTTTTATTCATGCACAGACTGCAATTTTAAAGTGGGACAGAGATTCAGCTTGCATTGCTGGAACCAAGTTTGTTCTGCGCTGAAACGCTGTTTTCTGACATTTCAGGCTCTAACTTCAAAAATCATGCAAAACACTTCTAACACCTTCAGATATGTTTCTCTGTGTTGCAAAATAGGTTTTATTCATGCACAGACTGCAATTTTAAAGTGGGACAGAGATTCAGCTTGCATTGCTGGAACCAAGTATGTTCTGCGCTGAAACGCTGTTTTCTGACATTTCAGGCCCTAACTTCAAAAATCATGCAAAACACTTCTAACACCTTCAGATATGTTTCTCTGTGTTGCAAAATAGGTTTTATTCATGCACAGCACAGACTGCAAATTTAAAGTGGGACCGAGATTCAGCTTGCATTGCTTGAAACAAGTTTATTCTGCACTGAAACGCTGTTTTCTGACATTTCAGGGTCTAACTTCAAAAATCATGCAAAACACTTCTAACACCTTCAGATATGTTTCTCTGTGTTGCAAAATAGGTTTTATTCATGCAAAGACTGCATTTTTAAAGTGGGACCGAGATTCAGCTTGCATTGCTTGAAACAAGTTTATTCTGCACTGAAACGCTGTTTTCTGACATTTCAGGGTCTAACTTCAAAAATCATGCAAAACACTTCTAACACCTTCAGATATGTTTCTCTGTGTTGCAAAATAGGTTTTATTCATGCACAGACTGCAAATTTAAAGTGGGACCGAGATTCAGCTTGCATTACTTGAAACAAGTTTATTCTGCACTGAAACGCTGTTTTCTGACATTTCAGGGTCTAACTTCAAAAATCATGCAAAACACTTGTAACACCTTCAGATATGTTTCTCTGTGTTGCAAAATAGGTTTTATTCATGCAAAGACTGCAATTTTAAAGTGGGACCGAGATTCAGCTTGCATTGCTTGAAACAAGTTTATTCTGCACTGAAACGCTGTTTTCTGACATTTCAGGCCCTAACTTCAAAAATCATGCAAAACACTTCTAACACCTTCAGATATGTTTCTCTGTGTTGCAAAATAGGTTTTATTCATGCACAGACTGATATTTTAAAGTGGGACCAAGATTCTGCTTGCATTGCTGGAACCAAGTTTGTTCTGCGCTGAAACGCTGTTTTCTGACACTTCAGGCTCTAACTTCAAAAATCATGCAAAACACTTCTAACACCTTCAGATATGTTTCTCTGTGTTGCAAAATAGGTTTTATTCATGCACAGACTGCAATATTAAAGTGCGACAGAGATTCAGCGTGCATTGCTTGAAACAAGTTTGTTCTGCACTGAAACGCTGTTTTCTGACACTTCAGGCTCTAACTTCAAAAATCATGCAAAACACTTCTAACACCTTCAGATATGTTTCTCTGTGTTGCAAAATAGGTTTTATTCATGCAGAGACTGCAATATTAAAGTGGGACAGAGATTCAGCTTGCATTGTGTTAATGAAATACGCAATTTTCCTGTTGCAAGTATGTCCTTTTCTTCTATATAACACTTGTATTGTGTTAGCTTTATTAAGAAAGACACCACACATTTGTATTGTATACGTTTTATTGAGAGTTGTTTATTAAGAAAGACACCACACACTTGTATTGTATACGTTTTATTGAAAGTAGTTTATTAAGAAAGACACCACACATTTGTATTGTATACATTTTATTGAAAGTAGTTTATTAAGTAAAACACCATACTTGTTGTTTTAAAGCATTTATTAAGAAAAGGTTTATAACATGTACTAGCAAGAACATAGCTAGGAAACAAACATGTATTAGAAAGAGCTTTGCTAAAAAGAATGACCAAGAGGAATTCAAATGTTACCGTCGAGTGTTCTGTAGTGGACAAGGCGTAGAGTGAAGCAGAGGAGAAGAATCCGGAGAAGAAAGAATGCGAAGATGTAGAGAGGTTATATAGGTACTTTCTTAGGGGATTTCCAAAACTCATGGTATCTCAGGACATTGGAATGCACCTGCTGGGTATAAAAGGCTGAAGTACGAAGAGGACATCAGATGCTGGTTCTGCAACAGCTTCTCCGGTGCCAGACGACCTGCCATGACGACCTGCCATTGAAGCCTTCAAACGACTAAGATAGCAATTTATTTTCTTTTATATTTCTTTATTTTATATAGTAGTATTTGTATGTAAAATATATAACCTATAGACAATAAAATTATACTTTATTATAACCAAGAAGCCTGCCTGCCAAAAGACTCTGATTGATAGACTTGAACTGAACAGACCACGGAGGAGTCTTCTGAAGCCTATGTTATGAGTATGAAAATTACTTATACGATAGGGCAGATTCGACTATCTTTACCTAACCTGAGAATAAACAAAATAAGGTAGAAGGTGTAGGAAATTGAGCACCGCAAAACATGGCGCCCAACGTGTTGGGGGGGCATATTGACCATTGATTTCTGGCCAGGATCAATGATCACTTGCTCAACTCAGCTAATACGATTTAGGCACGAAAATATAGAGTTTAATAGGTAGGGAAAACCTATAGGAAACTCGAAAACTAAAAATAATTCAAAACGAGTTATTTATACGACCCAGAAAGGGTTGTGTGCGCGCACAAAACTAAAAATCTCTGAAGGGAAAGCGCTTCCTGAGATTAGCTAAGTCTTTGTGAAACTTAGAAGGGGCTATAAAACTGTCAAGTGGGGGACGCTCCACTAAATGATGGTGAAGCCCAGAAACATACAAGTATGTAGGACGAAAGATTCTTAAATACGCGTATGTTAGAGTAGTGCCGTAAAAGAAGAGAAAGTCGGTTTAAAGAAGGAAAAACGATTTGAGATAATTTGGTAACCATCCAGAGACATTAAAAACTGTAAAGTTTTAGAAAAATGAGATAGTGATTCTCAATTTTAAGTATATTGAATTTTTATTCAATAGGAAATAACATATATAATACAGTGCTAAAAAAGAAGATAAAGAAACAATTAGCTTAAAAACTGAAGAAGAAAATCGTTCAGAAAAACAAGAGGATGAGAATAGTAATAGAGAGAGCTTAATAATGCCAGAGCCAGGATCAGTAATTAGGCTGAATAAACAGGGATTAAAAATTGGCAAAATTGAAATTATAATGTATGATGGCTTGATAGAAGAAACTAGAGGAGGAATTGTGGTTATTGACAAAGAACCTGTACAGACAAATGTCGTTTCTAGGCTGCTAGAAGAACAGGCGTAAAGAGAGATAGAAAATACACAAAAATAGTTAGGTATGCAGAGTCCAGGATCTGTTAGAATTACGACTGGATCGCCTTACTGGAATTTTGTAGTGCATGCCGTAATGACAGACTGCATGGCGAAGTTGCGTACTATAAAATACTAAAAATTAAAAGATAAAACAACAATGTCGTCCTTGATTGAAACTGCAATCAGTAGAGAGGTTAAAATTATAAATTTAACCTTAATAAGGATAGGACAGTTTAGACATTTTGGAATAGCAGTGATAAAGGATTGCTAACTAGAAAAATAAGTAGACTAGAAAGGCAATTGATAAAATAAGACTGTTAATGAACAACAAGAATAGAGAAAACTAAAAACAAACTTACATTGAGAGAAAGGGAGCAATAAAAACCCCTGAACGGCTGTTTCTGCCACAGAGAGACAGAAGGGAGCTCCAAAAAACCAGTAAGAAATAGAAATGAGTAGTAAAGAAGAAAAGAAAAAGACTCTTATTAGTCAACACTAACTAAAGAAAGTAAAAGTAGTGAAATAGAGTTAGGAATATGATAAGATACAAGACTACATTAGAAAAAAGGAGGTGGATTGCAATTAAGAAGAGTGACCAAATAAATTTAAAGTGAATGACCAGAAATAGAAATTAAAGTAACTAAGTATAAAGATCCCACTAGCAATAAGAGAGGAAGAGATTTAAGAAAAAAATGGGTTATAGGAAGATTGTTCCTGAAAATAATTTAACTTACAGGCAAATGCGAACACCAAGCCAGTCACCTTATGCCACTAATATAAGCGAGGTAAAATGAATGGTCAAAAATAGGAAAACAAATTATATGCCAAAAGGGTTTGAAATTAACAGAAAATAGTTAGAGAGATAAAAAGGTTAAACACAGAACAAAAGCAAATAAGGAGGGAGTTGAATACTGAATACTGTGAAAACTAGAAATCAGGGACTTCAGAGAGTTGTGAGAGCGAAGAGATAGACCAAAAACGTGAAAAAAGAGAGAGATCCTTTTACACCTGCCACTAGAATGTGGGAAACTCCAGCGAAGTGATTAGAATTTACAACTCCAAAACAGAGTAGAGAGGAGCAAAATGATATACAGGCAAAGTTATTAGAACTTCAGTTAACGGAGGCAGTTAGACAGCAAATAGGATCTAAAAAGGCTGGAGAAGATCATAATGCTTATACAGATCGGATTATAAAAGCGGCAGAGAATGCAAATTTAGGTTGTGGAGCTATAACTCGCTTAGTCCATACATGTACAGGTCATGCAATTTCAGCAACAGCTATAGAGAGGGTGAGGAATTTAACCGTAACAGAGGACAAATATACGCAGTGGAAGGAAATGTTAATAAACGCGTCCAAAGATCAAGTTCCAGTGTTAAGTGTATGGTTATCGATAGAAGAAGAGATACCTATGACAGATAAAGTAAGGTTATTAAGGATGAAATATTCCAGGCGGATATAAGTTAATAGCAATTTTAAAATACTGTAACTAAGAAATAAATAGAAGAGAGACTAGCTAATTTGATCTGAGTTATCACCATGTAAGAATAGTGAAAAGAAGAATCCCAAAATATGCATAGGCAAAAACAACAAAAAGTTAATCTGTTGCAAAAGCAGAATACAAAAGTGAGTGAAGGAAAAACATATAATACTTATTTTCATATTAGACAGAGAGAAAAAAAAAATTGAGGTGAGAAAAATAATACAAGAATAGGAAAAAAATTATATAGGAAGTAATCTTGGAAAAATCAAGTTATATTCCAGAAAATAGATGGAGAAAAATTACTCTAGAAGAAAGAAACCATGTGATTCAAAAAGCGTAAAACAGAAAAATCAAATTTAATGTGTGTTCAGGTAGTAGATTTCTCATCTTAGACAGAACAACAACAGTAGTCTAGAAAGATAAGCAGTCAAATGTAGGGTACGAAACAGGAGTAATAGAAAAAAAAAAAATTTAGTACCACAACGAAGGACACTTGGCCTGGTAAAGCGGAATATTTGTGACCAGAGAGTAATAGAAAATGAAGAACATTTATTTGTTGATTTAGAAGGAGAGTATTTTTAGATACAGGAGCAGATGTGACCACTATAACAGAGCCAATACAATTTACAGATAGTATTTTAATTCAAGCTTATAATAGAAATATAGAAAAGAAACAAATAGGAGATAAATTCGGCATTAAGATGTTAAAAGGTATAGAAAACTTATTAGCTGCTAGAAATCTAAAAAAGGTCCTGAGATTAAAAAATGTAGATATCGAACACAGTAAATAGAATATGGAACAGAATGATAGTATCAGAAAAAAAAGGAACTAATACAATTCTTGAGAGAAGCTCCTTTTGGAAGAAAAAAAAAATGATTGTGGAAAAATAAGTGATGAATAGGCGCATGAAATAATAGGTTGAATAAATAAGCCTCGAAGGCAATATCCAATAAATTAAAATGGCCAAAGAAGAATTAAATCAAACAATAGAAGAGCTAGTAGAACAGGGAGTACTTAAAGAAGTTAAGTCTGCGATAAAAAATAGTCCCATACAATTAGTACCAAAACTAGACAAAACGTACTAGTTACAAATCGTAAAGCATTAAACAGAGTAATGACACCAAATAGACGTTATGTAAGTAATGCTAGAGACACAGTTAAAAGGTTAAAAATTGAAGATTTCTAACTAAAGCTAGATTTAGCGAATGGCTTTTGGTCTATTCCATTAACAGAAAAAAAAAAAAAACTGTTTTTACTTTAAGTAATACACATTATGTTTTTAAACAATTGCAACAAACTTAGTAATATGTAAACCGTAATGAAGTTACTAAACTATTCATAAGGAAATACTAAAGCAATTAGAGATTTATGGTGGTGATATATTAATCATTGATAACAATGGAAAAACTTGTAAAAACTGTAAAGAAAGTGGTGAATCGCCAAGCGGAGGCAGGATTGAAACCGAACATTAAGAAAGTAATGACAAATAAGGGTGAATTTTTAGGATTTTGGATATCAGCAGAGAATAGAGAAATTACACAAAGAATAAAAAAGTGAAGTACAAATCTAAAAACTTTAGAAAGGGTTAAAAAAGTACAACAAATGATGGGACTCATGAATTATGTAAGGGATATAGTTCTTAAGCTTAGTAAAAAGCTTAACCAATATGCTACAATGAAAGGTAGTAAATTAGGTTGGACTGAAAAAGCAGAGAAAATGCTACAAAACTTAAAAGACGCAATTCTAAGTTTAGGTCAAGGAAGAAAGGATGAAATTATGAGAAGGCTTAAAAAGTCAACTCAGATTGCGATTTAACTGGTTATCATTTAATAACAAAAAATGAAAGAAGTAATTACAAATACTAATTTGTAAAAAATGTGAAAGCTGGAAAAATCCAGAGAAAATTTTTTACCTATCAAGAAGAAACTAGCAGCAATTAGTAAGAGATATGCATAATGTTAAGATCTAGCACAAGGACAGAAGATATTAATTAACATAGATGAAGCAATAACGGGACATTTAATGAAAAATAAAAGATCCGAAAGCCCAGAATTTGAGATGACAGTGATTGGTTAGGTTCAAACTATAAAATAAAATAGAGGTAGAGAAAAATGTCAGAAAATGAAAGTAAACGTGTTTAAAGGAATAACAGTGTACACAGATGGGTCAAAAACTCTCGTGGACGCTAATATAGCTCATTGGACATTTATCATACAAGTAAAGAAAGGAGAAGAGATAAGAGACGAAAGCTGTGTTCTCGGAATAACTCAAATTGCAGAGGTAATAGCTTTATTAAAAGCTTGTGTAAGATTAAAATAAGCTAATAAAAGCTTAAGTTATTCTTATAAAATATAGCAAATATGTTAAAACAAGAATAAATGAGAACGTAGACATATAGGGAAAATTTAGTGGAAAACCTGTTGAACATAGTGAACTAGAAGGAAATTTATGATCTAATAAGAGAGTTAGATCCGATAGTTATTCATCAAACTATACATTCCTCAGATGACACAGAAGTAGCTCAAGGAAACTGAGAGGTAGACAAGTTAGCAACATTAAGAAGAATAATTGTAGTCAGAGAAAACAAGAATAACACTGTTTAGAAAATACATATACATGAAAAATACATGAAAAGTCCCAGTGTAAACCTAAATAGGTAAAGTTTTATCTGACAATTATATAACTATTGCCTATTAGAGGAAAAATATAGACAAATAGGACTAAAATGTAAAAATTGTATGCAAAAAAGATACAATGGAGCTATAAGAAATGACTATGGTAAAATTACACCAGAAAGAGTTAGTCAAGAATGGTCATTAGATAAAGCTGGACCTTTAAATCCTAAATCAAGGTCAGGAAATAAATACATGCTGATAGCAGTACATGAGTCGGATTTGGGCAAAATCAGCATTAGAAGAATACACAACTAGTTGGTTTAGACCTCAATCGTGTAAATGTAATTACGCTAGTTCATTCAAAGGGAGTTAGAAGATTAGCTTTCAGAGAAACAAATAGTTCCCTTTCGATACTTTCACTCGTACTGCGTCTGTAAAGACGCTTATGGGAAAAGCTCCTTTTCTCCTGAGACTGAAGCATTTCAATAACGCAGTGTAACTGCACGGCCATTGGTTCGTGCAGTGTTAAAGAAACGAACCAATGGCTCGGCAGCGGAGATGCACAAACCTATGGCGATGATTCGCGCCCGATCGCGCCAAAAGGGGCGGAGCATCTGGCTATATAAGCGAGCATTTCGCCATAGGGAACTCAGATCCTTCTTCTTCAGCGACGACTTCTGATCTTCGCAGAGACTGACTACGCAGACTTCGCTCAAGCAAGCCTCTTCTTCGCCGTTGACGAGCCTCGCAGCGGATCTTCACTGCTCGGCGGATTGACGCTCCGGAGCTGATTCCCTGCTGCTATCCGGCGAACATCTGAAAGAGCAAATTAAGAGCAAATTTCTACGGCGTTGTTTCAAATGCCACGGCGTTTTTGTCGCTCGTGCAGAGCCCCTCTGCACGCCGCTGACACTCACGCTGAGTGCGTCTCGTGCCTGGGTCACGCCCACGCTGAGGCTGCGCTCAATGAGACGGAATGTTCCCACTGCGGGAATATGAGTCTCACTTCCCTCCGCTCGCGGCTAGCTTTCTTTTCAGAGAGCGACGCCGCTTCTCGCGCCCTCCCGCTTACTTCCTCGCAAGAGCCTGCTAGGAAGAAGCAGCGGGGCAGGAGAGCTAAGAGCGCGGTGACAGGCGAGCTCACGCCGGCTCAGACCCCGCGTGCCTCGCCTTCACCACATGGAGAGGAATCGCCAGTTCTCTTCCTGCATCCTGACCAGCGTCCCTCTGCGGCTGCGAGCGATCTGGTCTCCTTCGGAGGAAGTGAATGCGAGGATGACAGCATGTCATTGGCCGCATCTGACGCAGAGGAGTTGTCGGGCTCTTCCCATGACCCCGCCCCCTTGCCGTCTGCGCAATCCAGCGCCGCCAGCGCCGGTATGGACGCCGAACTGTTCCGCGTCCTATCTAAAGCTGTCGAGGAGCTGGATCTTCAATGGTCTCCCCCCGAGGAGCCATCTAGGAGCCGGCTGGATGAATGGTTCCTGCCGGGGCGCCGCCAGGCCCCTCGTCAGCGAGCTTCACCATTCTTCCCCGAAGTCCACGACGAAATCTCTAAGTCCTGGCGTGCTCCATACTCCGCCCGCCTTCATACTTCCTCTTCTGCTGCCCTCACCACGGTCGATGGCGCTGAGGAAAAGGGCTACGAGAAGCTGCCCCCGCTGGACGAGTCGGTTGCTGCGCACCTTTGCCCGCCCACCGCTATCGGCTGGAAGGCTAGGGCGTCACACCCGTCTAAGCCGTGCAGGACGACCTCTACCCTCGCTGGACGAGCGTATTCGTCTGCTGGACAGGCAGCTTCGGCGCTTCACTCAATGGCGGTACTCCAGGTGTACCAAGCAAAACTCCTCCGCGGGCTGGACGAGTTGGGCCTGGATGATTCTCCGCTCAGAGAAATACGCAGCGCTACGGATCTGGCGTTACGCGCCACAAAGATGACGGCTCAGGCAATTGGGCGATCGATGGCCAGTTTGGTGGTGCTGGAGCGCCACTTATGGCTTAATCTTACGGAGATCAAGGACGCGGATAAGGTCGCCTTCCTTGACTCCCCCATTTCGCCGACCGGCCTGTTCGGCCCAGCTGTCGAGGGCTTCGCGGAGCGCTTCACTGCAGCGCAGAAATCGTCCCAAGCCATGCGACACTTTCTGCCAAAACGCTCAAGCTCTGCAACGGCTCCTAGTCGCCCCAAGCCGGCGCCGACTCAGCAGCCTGCAAAAGCCACGCCCCCAGCTGCGCAACCAGCTCCTCAGACGGAGCTCCGTCCTCGTTCACGCCCAGCCAAGCGCTTTCCCTTCCCTAAGCGCCAGGGACCTCGGCCAAGAGTGGTGTTGGACCAGGCGCCGCCAGCATCTTCCTGATCTCAACAGCAGGAAGAGGGAGGGGCCAAGTCTCGCAGCAGCCGGACCAGCCCCCAAAGTGCCTCTTTTGAACCCTTCTACACTCCGTTCTGTTCCGAGTGTAAGGGAACTCATGTTTGTGAACAATGTAGCTGTAACTCACGGGCCCTTTGTATCAGCGCCCTTACAGCAAACCGCTGTGATAGCGGGAAAAATAAAAAACAAACATTTTCAAGAAAAGAGCAAATTTCCTCTTCCAATGCTTTCAGACAGCATACAGCTGTGCGAACCATTGCAGCCCCTAGCGACACGATCCGCGGCATGGCAAGCCATCCCCGGAGTGTCAAAATGGGTTTTGGGTATAATAGAACGAGGCTATGTACTCCAGTTCGCTCGAAGACCTCCTCGCTTTCATGGTGTGATCACCACCTCAGTTCGCAGCAAAGACGCAGACGTCTTGCGATTAGAGGTAAAGAATCTGTTGGCCAAGGGCGCCGTGGAAACGGTCCCCCCAACACAGAGCGAGTCAGGTTTTTACAGCCGTTACTTCCTCGTTCCAAAGAAGGATGGCGGTCTACGTCCCATCCTCGACCTCAGACAGCTGAATCGCGCCCTCATGAGACGGCCGTTCAGAATGCTTACACTAAAACAGATCCTCTCGCAGATACGCAAAGGGGACTGGTTTTGTTCACTGGATCTGAAGGATGCATACTTCCACATTCAGATCGCCCCCCATCACAGGCAATTCTTGAGATTCGCCTTCGAGGGAGTGGCATATCAATATACAGTCCTTCCGTTCGGACTGTCGTTAGCCCCTCGCACGTTTACAAAGTGCATGGACGCAGCACTTTCCCCTCTGAGACAGATGGGAATCCGCGTCCTGAACTATCTGGACGACTGGCTCATCCTAGCCCAGTCAGAGAGCGAGCTAACACACCACAGAGCCTTAATCCTCAGCCACTTAGAGTGCCTAGGACTCAAGGTCAATTTTGCCAAGAGCGTGCTGTCTCCCAGCCAACGCATTGCGTTCCTGGGAGCAGTTTTCAACTCACGTCAAATGAAGGCAGCAGTTGCGCCGCAGAGAGCCCAAGCCATTCGCAGGCTCGCGGCTTCCTTCAAAATAGGAGCCCTTCGCCCACTCAAGGTTTTTCAGAAGATGCTCGGCCTTATGGCCTCAGCATCTCCAGTACTTCAGTTGGGTCTGCTTCAAATGCGCCCCCTGCAGTTCTGGTTGAAACCAAAGGTTCCTCCTCAAGCGTGGCGTTTGGGACGCCAGCGCATCAAGGTAGATCGGGCCTGTATAGCAGCCCTGGCTCCTTGGAGGTGCGCTCAATGGATGGAACAGGGCGTTCCCCTGGACTTGGTGGTCAGAAGGAAAGCGGTCTCGACAGACGCCTCCAACTTAGGTTGGGGGGCGCTGTGCGACGGCCAGCCTGCTTTCGGCCTATGGTCGAAAGCGGAGAGTCGCCTTCACATCAACTGCTTGGAAATGCTAGCAGTATGTTTAGGCCTTCACACCCTTCTACCTGCACTGAAAGGTCACCATGTCTTAGTCCGTTCGGACAGCATGACAGTGGTGTCCTTCATAAATCACCAAGGGGGCCTCTCGTCGAGACGTCTATTTACGATGGTAGAACGTCTCCTGAAATGGGCTCAGCTGCACTTCCGCTCTCTAAGAGCGACGCATGTGCCAGGCAAACTGAACCAGGGAGCAGACATGTTGTCTCGGAGCAACGTGCGAGTAGATCTTTTCGCCTCAAAAGACAATCATCACTGCCCAATTTATTTTTCGAAGGAACAGGACGCATTGACCCAAGAATGGCCCAATCTCCTGTTATACGCGTTCCCTCCTATCGCTCTGCTGCCACAAGTCATCAGGCGAGTGCGGGAACAGAAACTCAAAGTCCTGTTAGTGGCTCCATTCTGGCAGAACCAGCATTGGTTTCCAGATCTTCCCAGGCTGCTCTCAAGAGCACCATGGGCCGTGCCACTGAGACGAGATCTCTTAACACAGGCGAACAGAACGATATGGCACCACCAACCGGAATTGTGGGCGCTGCACGTTTGGGCTCTAGACGGGAGCCTTTAAGTCTCCCTGAGTCGGTTTTGAGTACTATTTCGCAAGCTAGAGCACCCTCTACGAGGCGGCTCTACGATCTCAAGTGGTCTGTCTTTTCCGCCTGGTGTTCCACCCGCGGTACGGACCCAATTCTATGTGACATATCTGTGATATTGTCCTTCTTGCAAGAGCTGTTGGATAAGGGGAGATCCCCTTCTACGCTCAAGGTCTATGTTGCAGCTATAGCGGTATTCCATGACCTTGTAAACGGTCAATCTGTGGGAAGAAACGACTTGGTCGTTCGTTTTTTAAAGGGGTCAAGGCGGCTTAATCCCCCTCGCCCCGTCACGGTTCCGTCTTGGGACTTACCCACAGTATTGAGGGCCCTGAAAAGCCCTCCCTTCGAACCGCTTCAGTCCATAGGCCTTCGCCCCCTGACGTTGAAGACTGCCCTGCTATTGGCATTAGCATCAGTCAAACGCATGGGTGATTTACAGGCGCTCTCTGTGAGCCCCGTTTGCTTGGAATTCGGGCCAAATGACTCTAAGGTCATCCTGAAGCCAAGGCGTGGGTATGTTCCCAAAAGTCTCTCTACACCCTTTAGAGACCAGATTATTTCCCTTTTGGCTCTTCCTCCTACGGAGCAAGACCAGGGATTTAACCCTCTCTGCCCTGTCAGGGCTCTGAGATGTTATATAGAGCGTTCTGCCCCTTTTAGGCAGTCAGAACAGCTGTTTGTATGTTTTGGTGGCCGCACCAAGGGGTGTTCAGTCACAAAACAGAGATTATCCAAATGGATTGTGGAAGCCATCACGCTGGCTTACTCCTCTTTGGGCCTACAATGTCCCATGGGAGTAAGGGCCCATTCGACTAGGGGCATCGCCTCGTCTTGGGTGTGGTCTAGTGGGGTTTCCATTGCAGAGATTTGTGCGGCGGCAGGCTGGGCCTCACCGTCCACATTTGCTAGATTCTATAACTTGGACGTTCCAGTCTTACAGACTCGGGTCCTTTCCACATAGTGGTATGTTTTTACCAGTATGTTATATATAGTGCGTCTTGGCCTCTGTGGAGCTCCAAGTGTACTTATTCCTTGGAACGGATGTTTATCAGGCTATCTGATCGAACAAATTGGCCCTTATTAGCCCTTTAGTGCTAGGGTCATGTTAGTCGTTCCTCTACCTTAGCAACGGCGGGATTGTACTGGTTCCCCATAAGCGTCTTTACAGACGCAGTACGAGTGAAAGTATCGAAAGGGAACGTACTCGGTTACTTTCGTAACCTCGGTTCCCTGAGATACGGGAACGAGTACTGCGTTGCTGGCCGTGCTAGGTAGTTGCACGACTCAGTCGTCGCTTCAGTCGAAGTACCTGAGTTCCCTATGGCGAAATGCTCGCTTATATAGCCAGATGCTCCGCCCCTTTTGGCGCGATCGGGCGCGAATCATCGCCATAGGTTTGTGCATCTCCGCTGCCGAGCCATTGGTTCGTTTCTTTAACACTGCACGAACCAATGGCCGTGCAGTTACACTGCGTTATTGAAATGCTTCAGTCTCAGGAGAAAAGGAGCTTTTCCCATAAGCGTCTTTACAGACGCAGTACTCGTTCCCGTATCTCAGGGAACCGAGGTTACGAAAGTAACCGAGTACGTTTTATATAAAGCTTTATGCTGTACTCCTGAATTAAATGAAATCGCAGTATGCAAGTGAAGTATATAATTATACTTATTATAGATCAAATCACAATTATGTGAGATGGAATGAATATATGGACGAAGCCTTGTATTACAGTAACTTAGAAAATCAAAGAAAGAAAAACAATAAAGTGTCAAGTTAGAGATAATGTCTAATAATAATAAAGTTAGACAATAAGAAGTCAGCTTATCCTTTTTAGGAGTTTAACACTAAAAATGGATAAGATAGTGAGAAGAGTAGGATAACAATCAAACAATAGAGCCATCTGAAAATGGACTTTGGAGTAAAAGAAATGTAATTTTAACTAAGTAAATTCTTGGAAAAGAAATCCAAGAGAAAGAAAAATAACCCTGTTTCTAGAGTGCAATGTAAATGCAGTGAATTGCATAAAGAGAAACAGAGCAGCTTTACTCTAGTGTACAAATGTAAAAGACAGAAATTAGTAAGTTAAGGAAGCAATAATAGTATGTCTCTGGATGGACCAAAGTTAAGAGAAACTATGTTTAGTGAAAAATGAAGAATAGAATTCAACACTAAACTAGAGTCTGAGTAAATGGCAGAGCAAGAAAAAGAGGCAGTGAGCGAACAACGAATATTTACTGGCAGTGGCCTGGTCGTCTGGCACCGTAAGTATACAATTCATCAATTAAATAATGAATTGGAAATAACCCCCAAAGAAGGGGAACAAATAATAGAATGTTTTGAGTGTTGATCAGACTTTTAGAAGGGGAAGAAAGCCCAGTCAATAGAGAAAAGTCTTCTAACACACAAAACAACTTCAGAGTTGAAGCTTCAGATCAAGAAGCAAGTGCTGGAATGTGAAGAAACGAATGATTAACGACTAAGGGAGATTCCAGAGCACTCCATTTTCTGTTGTATGATACAAGATAACGGGAACTGAAACAAAATGGACGAGCAGAGGGAAATATAGCAGAATAGTGTGAAAATGGAAAAAGGTCTGCTTAAGAAAACCAAACTTTGTAGTAACAATGATAACTAGCTATACTTATTGTAGTAATTTGTAGTTTGAGAAAAAGCAATAGGAATGTGACTGTAATAGATCAAGATACACGGATAAGGTACCACTTACCCAGACTATGAAATTGACAACCTTAGTGATAAACAAAGAAATTCACTTGAAAAGTCAGAAAAAGAAGGGGTTAACATAGAACATCATAAAATGTTACCCTTAGATGAATAATAGCAAGAAAAGATAAATGAAAAACATTAGAGTGTAAAGAGCTGTTTACAAACGAAAATATATACATTATATGAAAGTTTGCAAAAGTTAAGAAATCCATTTCCCGGTCTAGGAGGATATGGCCAATCCATTAGGGAAGTTGAAATAGCTCTAGGACAAGTTAAGCATTTTAAAAGAGAAAAGAACCTTTTATCAAATCAGTATTATAATAGATAAATACTGGTAAGAGTGCCCTGACAATAGTTTTAATAAATGAACCAAGACTAGATATTGATTGGAAATTACATGTGATGTGGCATTTTAAAGTACTAGAAATATTAAATAAGAGATTTAAAAACCAAGCTTGCACGGTCAGAAAGATATATTAGATCAGCTGTATATGGGCAGGGCAGTGAAGAGGTGATGAGAGTTATAGTCACAGAGCAGGAATAAGGGCAAAAGTTAAAGGCAGTTATTGGATAATAT
This sequence comes from Garra rufa, assembly GCF_049309525.1. Classification (NCBI taxonomy): domain Eukaryota; kingdom Metazoa; phylum Chordata; class Actinopteri; order Cypriniformes; family Cyprinidae; genus Garra; species Garra rufa. The sequence continues at coordinate 18,574,140 of NC_133373.1, forward strand.
TCTCAGATAGAGATGGAGTTAAAAGTCAAGGAGTAAAGATTTAAACAATGTTAAAGCAACCACTGTTGTGGAGAAATCTGATAACGAAGAATAACACGATGACTGATCAGATGATAATACAGTTTAGGCTGTTTGATTTGCTGCAAGAAGTAGCAATGAGTGAGTATGGAAAGATAATTCCAATTAAAATTAAGGATCCAATAAAATGATCCACAGTAGGAAATTATCGAGCTAGAGTACAGTATGATAACAAGAAGTTAGGGAAGGAATATCCAATACCTATAGTTTGAATAAGAGATAAGAACGATAAACAAATAAATACATAGGTAATTCCTGAAGAGATTCCAGAATCCTATAGGAAAGAAGATGAGCCAAATATGGTTTCTAAATTGATAAGAAGTTTCAGAGGTGATTTGGACATAACAAAGGATTAGTTCATCTGAAACTATTTTGGATGGTGAGATATTGTTATGATATAAAAGAAACTGGAATTGTGTGATGGGCAACAAAAGATAGTAACAGAAATAATATGAATCAGGGAATTAGTAGGTTGCTATCCAAGACCATTAACACTGATAAGGCGATATATGCAGATGCAAGCCCCCATTTCATATATTTCATAGTGGCTAAAAAACAATATTTTGAAAAAGTACTAATCCAGAGAAAACTAAAGGTATAGAAGGGGAATTGAAGAGAGTAAGGTCTCTAAAAATAAAAATAAAAAATACAAATACGAAGTAAAAAGGAACTTTTTATTTCTTGGAGGAATGTCAAAAAGTACCTATAGAAATTTGAAGTGGATCATGAGTAATTTTCATGTGATATTAATCACAATAATTGGACTGTTGGTTTTAATCATTTTGGAGAAAACTGATAAAAATGATTTGTTTCAGAATCTGTAGGATAATGAAAAAGTGTAAAAAGGGTGTAAAATAACCCCGACACTAATTTACATTCAACTATTCATGCACCTGATAAAGTGGGTGTTGTCAAACCTAGATCCTATAAGACCTCATACGTCTAGTAACATAAAGACAGAACACTTCAAGACTTAAGGACACACCAAGACTTAATTTGCCAACACGAAGAGAATATATGGCACATAGCAGAATGATGACTGCAGAGTCTGTCTTTGAACGACTTGATCATTTCGACCAAATGGTAATTATATATTTATTCTGTCTAAGAAAGAATAATGCTGTTCATTAGCAACAACTGAACATTGTAACTAAGAATAAAAGAAATAAGTAAAGTATGTATAGCGATACTTTGAATTGTAATATATTTTATAGGAGTTTAAAAGAACTGCAAGGTCAACTGTTGTCACGAAATCCGAACTACTGTATTGCTGTTAGAGAAGATGAATGCATGTGTTATCATCAGATGTTATTTATTCAGAAAACTAGATTTTTTATGGGAGATCTGTGTAAAAATTGCTTTAAAAGATGTAAAGTGATAGCCTGGTTTAATGATGATGGTGTAACAATGGAATACTGTGTAAGATCACACGAGTTGATCACATGCCTGAGTACAGATGTATTTAAACAATGCAAGAGTAAACTGAAGTTGCTCCACCCAGAGGCCAGATACTGATACAATGACTTAAGTGCTCACAAAAGTTGGCTAAATGATGACTTGCTTTTAGCGCATGAGTTGCATGGCAAGTACACTAATGATGTTAACAGAGTAGTGAAATTTGATGAAGTGTTTATTTCATAGATGAAAACATTGAGGGAGTTGCTGGAGATGAAAGAACAGCCACCCTAGACACAAACGTCTCGACAGAGCTTCAAAATGACGTAGACGGCCACTGGGACGGTATTTGTACCTAGATCCAGAATTCCATTGGTTGACATTTGTAGAACATGTCTGATTAATGGAAGGAGCCGCACGTTTATTTGTGAAGACAAATAAGGACAATTGATTGGAGCATGTTATCATGAAATTACTGATGGGAAATTGATGAGACAAAAATTTGGGCAATATTAAAACAAAACATCAAAATTTGGCCAACTGGTGATATTGTGAGTGGGAAAAAAAAAAAAAAAAAATAGAAAGTAAAATTATATGGCCTAAGAACAAATGACCCTGGGTGGATCAATATATGAACACATTCCAAATGAACGTTGTTACGGAGTCAAGACAAGTGTATACTAGACTAAGCAAATGTGTCAAGAATAAGAAATGTTACATGCCATACATGGGTTTCAAGATGCAGAACAAACTTGCAAGACTGGGGTGTTAATGAAATACGCAATTTTCCTGTTCCAAGTATGTCCTTTTCTTCTATATAACACTTGTATTGTGTTAGCTTTATTAAGAAAGACACCACACATTTGTATTGTATACGTTTTATTGAGAGTGGTTTATTAAGAAAGACACCACACATTTGTATTGTATACGTTTTATTGAGAGTTGTTTATTAAGAAAGACACCACACACTTGTATTGTATACGTTTTATTGAAAGTAGTTTATTAAGAAAGACACCACACATTTGTATTGTATACATTTTATTGAAAGTAGTTTATTAAGTAAAACACCATACTTGTTGTTTTAAAGCATTTATTAAGAAAAGGTTTATAACATGTACTAGCAAGAACATAGCTAGGAAACAAACATGTATTAGAAAGAGCTTTGCTAAAAAGAATGACCAAGAGGAATTCAAATGTTACCGTCGAGTGTTCTGTAGTGGACGAGGCGTAGAGTGAAGCAGAGGAGAAGAATCCGGAGAAGAAAGAATGCGAAGATGTAGAGAGGTTATATAGGTACTTTCTTAGGGGATTTCCAAAACTCATGGTATCTCAGGACATTGGAATGCACCTGCTGGGTATAAAAGGCTGAAGTACGAAGAGGACATCAGATGCTGGTTCTGCAACAGCTTCTCCGGTGCCAGACGACCTGCCATGACGACCTGCCATTGAAGCCTTCGAACGACTAAGATAGCAATTTATTTTCTTTTATATTTCTTTATTTTATATAGTAGTATTTGTATGTAAAATATATAACCTATAGACAATAAAATTATACTTTATTATAACCAAGAAGCCTGCCTGCCAAAAGACTCTGATTGATAGACTTGAACTGAACAGACCACGGAGGAGTCTTCTGAAGCCTATGGTGTGAGTATGAAAATTACTTATACGATAGGGCAGATTCGACTATCTTTACCTAACCTGAGAATAAACAAAATAAGGTAGAAGGTGTAGGAAATTGAGCACCACAAAACAATTGCTTGAAACAAGTTTGTTCTGCACTGAAACGCTGTTTTCTGACACTTCAGGCTCTAACTTCAAAAATCATGCAAAACACTTCTAACACCTTCAGATATGTTTCTCTGTGTTGCAAAATAGGTTTTATTCATGCACAGACTGATATTTTATAGTGGGACCAAGATTCAGCTTGCATTGCTGGAACCAAGTTTGTTCTGAGCTGAAACGCTGTTTTCTGACATTTCAGGCTCTAACTTCAAAAATCATGCAAAACACTTCTAACACCTTCAGATATGTTTCTCTGTGTTGCAAAATAGGTTTTATTCATGCACAGACTGCAATATTAAAGTGGGACAGAGATTCAGCTTGCATTGCTTGAAACAAGTTTGTTCTGCACTGAAACGCTGTTTTCTGACATTTCAGGCTCTAACTTCAAAAATCATGCAAAACACTTCTAACACCTTCAGATATGTTTCTCTGTGTTGCAAAATAGGTTTTATTCATGCACAGACTGATATTTTAAAGTGGGACCAAGATTCAGCTTGCATTGCTGGAAACAAGTTTGTTCTGCGCTGAAACGCTGTTTTCTGACATTTCAGGCTCTAACTTCAAAAATCATGCAAAACACTTCTAACACCTTCAGATATGTTTCTCTGTGTTGCAAAATAGGTTTTATTCATGCACAGACTGATATTTTAAAGTGGGACAAAGATTCAGCTTGCATTGCTGGAAACAAGTTTGTTCTGCGCTGAAACGCTGTTTTCTGACATTTCAGGCTCTAACTTCAAAAATCATGCAAAACACTTCTAACACCTTCAGATATGTTTCTCTGTGTTGCAAAATAGGTTTTATTCATGCACAGACTGATATTTTAAAGTGGGACCAAGATTCAGCTTGCATTGCTGGAAACAAGTTTGTTCTGCGCTGAAACGCTGTTTTCTGACATTTCAGGCTCTAACTTCAAAAATCATGCAAAACACTTCTAACACCTTCAGATATGTTTCTCTGTGTTGCAAAATAGGTTTTATTCATGCACAGACTGCAATATTAAAGAGGGACAGAGATTCAGCTTGCATTGCTTGAAACAAGTTTGTTCAGCACTGAAACGCTGTTTCCTGACATTTCAGGCTCTAACTTCAAAAATCATGCAAAACACTTCTAACACCTTCAGATATGTTTCTCTGTGTTGCAAAATAGGTTTTATTCATGCACAGACTGATATTTTAAAGTGGGACCAAGATTCAGCTTGCATTGCTGGAACCAAGTTTGTTCTGCGCTGAAACGCTGTTTTCTGACACTTCAGGCTCTAACTTCAAAAATCATGCAAAACACTTCTAACACCTTCAGATATGTTTCTCTGTGTTGCAAAATAGGTTTTATTCATGCACAGACTGCAATATTAAAGTGGGACAGAGATTCAGCTTGCATTGCTTGAAACAAGTTTGTTCTGCACTGAAAGGCTGTTTCCTGACATTTCAGGCTCTAACTTCAAAAATCATGCAAAACACTTCTAACACCTTCAGATATGTTTCTCTGTGTTGCAAAATAGGTTTTATTCATGCACAGACTGCAATATTAAAGTGGGACAGAGATTCAGCTTGCATTGCTTGAAACAAGTTTGTTCTGCACTGAAACGCTGTTTCCTGACATTTCAGGCTCTAACTTCAAAAATCATGCAAAACACTTCTAACACCTTCAGATATGTTTCTCTGTGTTGCAAAATAGGTTTTATTCATGCACAGACTGATATTTTAAAGTGGGACCAAGATTCAGCTTGCATTGCTGGAACCAAGTTTGTTCTGCGCTGAAACGCTGTTTTCTGACATTTCAGGCTCTAACTTCAAAAATCATGCAAAACACTTCTAACACCTTCAGATATGTTTCTCTGTGTTGCAAAATAGGTTTTTTTCATGCACAGACTGATATTTTAAAGTGGGACCAAGATTCAGCTTGCATTGCTGGAACCAAGTTTGTTTTGCGCTGAAACGCTGTTTTCTGACATTTCAGGCTCTAACTTCAAAAATCATGCAAAACACTTCTAACACCTTCAGATATGTTTCTCTGTGTTGCAAAATAGGTTTTATTCATGCACAGACTGATATTTTAAAGTGGGACCAAGATTCAGCTTGCCTTGCTGGAAACAAGTTTGTTCTGCGCTGAAACGCTGTTTTCTGACATTTCAGGCTCTAACTTCAAAAATCATGCAAAACACTTCTAACACCTTCAGATATGTTTCTCTGTGTTGCAAAATAGGTTTTATTCATGCACAGACTGATATTTTAAAGTGGGACCAAGATTCAGCTTGCAATGCTGGAACCAAGTTTGTTCTGCGCTGAAAAGCTGTTTTCTGACACTTCAGGCTCTAACTTCAAAAATCATGCAAAACACTTCTAACACCTTCAGATATGTTTCTCTGTGTTGCAAAATAGGTTTTATTCATGCACAGACTGCAATATTAAAGTGGGACAGAGATTCAGCTTGCATTGCTTGAAACAAGTTTGTTCTGCACTGAAACGCTGTTTCCTGACATTTCAGGCTCTAACTTCAAAAATCATGCAAAACACTTCTAACACCTTCAGATATGTTTCTCTGTGTTGCAAAATAGGTTTTATTCATGCACAGACTGCAATATTAAAGTGGGACAGAGATTCAGCTTGCATTGCTTGAAACAAGTTTGTTCTGCACTGAAACGCTGTTTCCTGACATTTCAGGCTCTAACTTCAAAAATCATGCAAAACACTTCTAACACCTTCAGATATGTTTCTCTGTGTTGCAAAATAGGTTTTATTCATGCACAGACTGATATTTTAAAGTGGGACTAAGATTCAGCTTGCATTGCTGGAACCAAGTTTGTTCTGCGCTGAAACGCTGTTTTCTGACACTTCAGGCTCTAACTTCAAAAATCATGCAAAACACTTCTAACACCTTCAGATATGTTTCTCTGTGTTGCAAAATAGGTTTTATTCATGCACAGACTGATATTTTAAAGTGGGACCAAGATTCAGCTTGCATTGCTGGAACCAAGTTTGTTCTGCGCTGAAACGCTGTTTTCTGACACTTCAGGCTCTAACTTCAAAAATCATGCAAAACACTTCTAACACCTTCAGATATGTTTCTCTGTGTTGCAAAATAGGTTTTATTCATGCACAGACTGCAATATTAAAGTGGGACAGAGATTCAGCTTGCATTGCTTGAAACAAGTTTGTTCTGCACTGAAATGCTGTTTTCTGACACTTCAGGCTCTAACTTCAAAAATCATGCAAAACACTTCTAACACCTTCAGATATGTTTCTCTGTGTTGCAAAATAGGTTTTATTCATGCAGAGACTGATATTTTATAGTGGGACAGAGATTCAGCTTGCATTGCTTGAAACAAGTTTGTTCTGCACTGAAACGCTGTTTCCTGACATTTCAGGCTCTAACTTCAAAAATCATGCAAAACACTTCTAACACCTTCAGATATGTTTCTCTGTGTTGCAAAATAGGTTTTATTCATGCACAGACTGCAATATTAAAGTGGGACAGAGATTCAGCTTGCATTACTTGAAACAAGTTTGTTCTGCACTGAAACGCTGTTTCCTGACATTTCAGGCTCTAACTTCAAAAATCATGCAAAACACTTCTAACACCTTCAGATATGTTTCTCTGTGTTGCAAAATAGGTTTTATTCATGCACAGACTGCAATATTAAAGTGGGACAGAGATTCAGCTTGCATTACTTGAAACAAGTTTGTTCTGCACTGAAACGCTGTTTCCTGACATTTCAGGCTCTAACTTCAAAAATCATGCAAAACACTTCTAACACCTTCAGATATGTTTCTCTGTGTTGCAAAATAGGTTTTATTCATGCACAGACTGCAATATTAAAGTGGGACAGAGATTCAGCTTGCATTGCTTGAAACAAGTTTGTTCTGCACTGAAACGCTGTTTTCTGACATTTCAGGCTCTAACTTCAAAAATCATGCAAAACACTTCTAACATCTTCAGATATGTTTCTCTGTGTTGCAAAATAGGTTTTATTCATGCACAGACTGATATTTTAAAGTGGGACCAAGATTCAGCTTGCATTGCTGGAACCAAGCTTGTTCTGCGCTGAAACGCTGTTTTCTGACATTTCAGGCTCTAACTTCAAAAATCATGCAAAACACTTCTAACACCTTCAGATATGTTTCTCTGTGTTGCAAAATAGGTTTTATTCATGCACAGACTGCAATATTAAAGTGGGACAGAGATTCAGCTTGCATTGCTTGAAACAAGTTTGTTCTGCACTGAAACGCTGTTTCCTGACATTTCAGGCTCTAACTTCAAAAATCATGCAAAACACTTCTAACACCTTCAGATATGTTTCTCTGTGTTGCAAAATAGGTTTTATTCATGCACAGACTGTTATTTTAAAGTGGGACCAAGATTCAGCTTGCATTGCTGGAACCAAGTTTGTTCTGCGCTGAAACGCTGTTTTCTGACACTTCAGGCTCTAACTTCAAAAATCATGCAAAACACTTCTAACACCTTCAGATATGTTTCTCTGTGTTGCAAAATAGGTTTTATTCATGCACAGACTGCAATATTAAAGTGGGACAGAGATTCAGCTTGCATTGCTGGAACCAAGTTTGTTCTGCGCTGAAACGCTGTTTCCTGACATTTCAGGCTCTAACTTCAAAAATCATGCAAAACACTTCTAACACCTTCAGATATGTTTCTCTGTGTTGCAAAATAGGTTTTATTCATGCACAGACTGATATTTTAAAGTGGGACCAAGATTCAGCTTGCATTGCTGGAACCAAGTTTGTTCTGCGCTGAAACGCTGTTTTCTGACACTTCAGGCTCTAACTTCAAAAATCATGCAAAACACTTCTAACACCTTCAGATATGTTTCTCTGTGTTGCAAAATAGGTTTTATTCATGCACAGACTGATATTTTAAAGTGGGACCAAGATTCAGCTTGCATTGCTGGAACCAAGTTTGTTCTGCGCTGAAACGCTGTTTTCTGACATTTCAGGCTCTAACTTCAAAAATCATGCAAAACACTTCTAACAGCTTCAGATATGTTTCTCTGTGTTGCAAAATAGGTTTTATTCATGCACAGACTGCAATATTAAAGTGGGACAGAGATTCAGCTTGCATTGCTTGAAACAAGTTTGTTCTGCACTGAAACGCTGTTTCCTGACATTTCAGGCTCTAACTTCAAAAATCATGCAAAACACTTCTAACACCTTCAGATATGTTTCTCTGTGTTGCAAAATAGGTTTTATTCATGCACAGACTGATATTTTAAAGTGGGACCAAGATTCAGCTTGCATTGCTTGAAACAAGTTTGTTCTGCACTGAAACGCTGTTTTCTGACACTTCAGGCTCTAACTTCAAAAATCATGCAAAACACTTCTAACACCTTCAGATATGTTTCTCTGTGTTGCAAAATAGGTTTTATTCATGCACAGACTGATATTTTATAGTGGGACCAAGATTCAGCTTGCATTGCAGGAACCAAGTTTGTTCTGCGCTGAAACGCTGTTTCCTGACATTTCAGGCTCTAACTTCAAAAATCATGCAAAACACTTCTAACACCTTCAGATATGTTTCTCTGTGTTGCAAAATAGGTTTTATTCATGCACAGACTGCAATATTAAAGTGGGACAGAGATTCAGCTTGCATTGCTTGAAACAAGTTTGTTCTGCACTGAAACGCTGTTTCCTGACATTTCAGGCTCTAACTTCAAAAATCATGCAAAACACTTCTAACACCTTCAGATATGTTTCTCTGTGTTGCAAAACAGGTTTTATTCATGCACAGACTGCAATATTAAAGTGGGACAGAGATTCAGCTTGCATTACTTGAAACAAGTTTGTTCTGCACTGAAACGCTGTTTCCTGACATTTCAGGCTCTAACTTCAAAAATCATGCAAAACACTTCTAACACCTTCAGATATGTTTCTCTGTGTTGCAAAACAGGTTTTATTCATGCACAGACTGCAATATTAAAGTGGGACAGAGATTCAGCTTGCATTGCTTGAAACAAGTTTGTTCTGCACTGAAATGCTGTTTCCTGACATTTCAGGCTCTAACTTCAAAAATCATGCAAAACACTTCTAACACCTTCAGATATGTTTCTCTGTGTTGCAAAATAGGTTTTATTCATGCACAGACTGATATTTTAAAGTGGGACCAAGATTCAGCTTGCATTGCTGGAACCAAGTTTGTTCTGCACTGAAACGCTGTTCCCTATCAGTCGGTCCGTTCGACGTCTCGTCGAGACCGACGAATTGGGATATCGCCTGGATAGACCAATATACTTCGTGTGTATACAAACGAGCCAATGAATATTGGCATGCATGATTGCAGCCAGCTGCGGCTGATCACAGCGTGAGCATATAATACGCAGCAGGTGCATGCATCATCAAGCTTTCGCTTCGGAGCTGGACCATTATTGTGGAACGAGCCATGAAGCAACACTCACCTCCTTTTCGTCTCTTTTGTGTTGGTCTTCCGTGTCGAGTGGAAGCACACAGCTGGTCTTGGTAGCACACACCATCTACCTTCTGTGTTGCTGCGGCCATCTCCCCTGTGCGCCTCAGCATTAAAAGAGCAAATTCCTAAAAGAGCAATTTTTGAAAAGAGTGAATTTCTATAAAGAGCTCCACGGGTTGAGCGTCTTTTTAAAGACGAGGCGTCATGCCTTTCTCCCCGTGCGTTTCTGGGTGCGGCCGTTTCCTGGCGCCGGGTGATGGCCACGCACACTGCCTCACGTGTCTGGGCTTACAACACGCTGAGGCAGCGTTCGTGGATGAGTCATGTCCCCATTGTGGGGGGATGACCATCACGGAGCTGCGGACCAGACTCCGTTTCCTGCAAAGGGGCGGGGTTCCAGTCCCTCTGCCCAGAACGAACGTTCCTCCAGGCAAACGCCGGGGGGGCGTTGTCGCTGGAAGCAGAGGGCTGCCCGGTCTGACGGTGACGGTGAGGAACTCCCCGCCCATTCCATCGGCGGGGGCTCCTCCTTCCACCGACACTCCGTCGCCACCGGGGCTCTCAGGGGAGCGGGTTGGACCTCCCTTAGGGGTACCGCCCGTTACTTTTGGGGCCCCCCCCCCGACGAACAGATGTCGGTTGCAGCATCGGGGGGAGAGCCAGACCTCTCTGAGGAGGAGGAAGGCACACTGTCGTCCACTGGGCGGTCAGCGGTGCCCGATACTGACCCGGAGATGATGGCTATGCTTGCCCGGGCCGCCGAGAGGGTAGGGCTTGAATGGAACCCTCCATCACGTCCCGACCCCTCCCGGCTGGATGACTGGTATCTCGGGGTGGCCCGCGCTGGTTCTCAGCGCCCCACCCCGGTGCCATTCTTCCCGGAGGTGCATGAAGAACTCACCCGAACGTGGACGGCACCTTTCACTGCCCGAAACCGCTCGAGTGGGACTTCCTCCCTAACCACCCTTGATGGCGGACCAGCGCGGGGATACACGGCCGTCCCGCCGGTGGAGCGTGCGGTTGCGATGCAACTGTGTCCGGGCGCCGCTTCCACCTGGCGGGGCAACAATCCGTCGCTCCCGTCCCGGGCCTGTAGGCACTCGTCGGCTCTGATCGGCAGTGCCTATGCGGCCTGCGGCTCCGCTGGTTCCGCCCTTCACGCTATGGCGTTGCTACAGGTGCATCAGGCCCAGGCACTGAAAGACCTGTACGTGGGTGGTCACGACCCAGAAGTTCTCCGTGAACTTCGTATCGCCACGGACCTCGCGCTACGTGCGACGAAGGTGACCGCGCGGTCTCTGGGTCGTGCCATGTCCACCATGGTGGTCCAGGAACGCCATCTCTGGCTGTGTCTGGCTGATATGAGGGACTGCGATAAGACCAGGTTCCTCGACGCTCCGGTGTCCCAGACCGGCCTCTTCGGCGACGCTGTGGAGAACTTCGCCCAGCAGTTTTCCGCGGCCAAGAAGCAGACTGAGGCCATCAGTCACATCCTGCCCCGGCGTACAGCTGCTGCCTCCACCCGTCCGCCGGCGGCACCCCAGTCTGCTCGTCGCCGAGGGCGGCCCCCGGCTTCCGCCTCCGCTCCACAGCAGCCACCGCAGCAGCCTTCACAACGGCGCCGTGGAGCCGGTCGCCGGGCAGCCGCCCAGCCCGTCCAGGCCCCCACAAAGACCAGTGGGAAGCGTAAGAGCAAGAGACCCTGAGACGGGCGACCCAGAGATGGAGGATGCTGCTCTTCGGGAGATGGTGACCGCACCACTCCCTCCCCCGGAGGAGGGCCGGGCGGAGAATCTTTTGTTTGTTTTTTCCCCGCCACCGACCGGTGGTACCCAAATACTCGACAAAAGAGCAAATTTCTCTATCTCTGGGTCCCCATGTGGGACTACGGGGAGTGCGCAGGTCATCCCTGCGCCTCACCCGTCCTCCCCCCTCGCCAGCGAGCGACGATGGGTGGTTCGAGAGTACGGTGAGACGGACTACTCACGCACCATCGGCTCATACGCAGGTAAGCGTCTCACACACTCAACATACAGACGCTCTGACCCCGCCCCGGTCCGGCAACGAGACTGTGAGGCAGGGGCCCTGCCCCCCTCATCGCTGCTCCCCCGCGGGTACGCCGATGGTCCCCCTTGTGCCGCTTGTTCATTTTCTGGGAGCCTGGAAAGAGCTTCCCAGCCCATCTTGCTGGCTCCTTCGGACCATCACTTCCGGCTATGCAATTCAGTTCGCCCGGCGCCCTCCCAAATTCAGAGGGATTCACTTCACCTCTGTCAGGGCCGCAGATGCTCCCATCTTGCGTGCAGAGATCGCTTCCTTGCTGGCGAAGGAAGCGATACAGCCGGTCCCTCCAGCCGATATGAGGACAGGCTTTTACAGCCCGTACTTCATAGTACCCAAGAAAAGCGGCGGGCTTCGACCGATCTTGGATCTGCGCGTCTTGAACAGGGCCCTTCACAGGCTACCGTTCAAAATGCTCACTCAGAAACACATTTTCAGATGTGTCCGTCCCCAAGATTGGTTTGCAGCGATCGACCTGAAGGACGCGTACTTTCATGTCTCAATCCTTCCGCGCCACAGACCCTTTCTGCGGTTCGCGTTCGAAGGCAGGGCATATCAGTACAAGGTCCTGCCCTTCGGGCTGTCCCTCTCCCCCCGTGTCTTCACGAAGGTCGCGGAGGCGGCCCTTGTTCCCCTCAGAGAACAGGGCATTCGCATTCTCAACTACCTCGACGACTGGCTCATCCTAGCACAGTCTCGGGCTCAGTTATGCGAACACAGGGACCTGGTGCTCGCACACCTCAGCCAGTTGGGTCTTCGGGTCAACTGGGAAAAGAGCAAACTCTCTCCAACACAGAGAATCTCTTTTCTCGGTATGGAACTGGACTCGGTCAGCCAGACAGCACGCCTCACGCAGGAACGTGCTCAGTCGGTGTTGAACTGCCTAGACACATTCAAGAGCAGGACAGCGGTCCCACTGAAACAATTTCAGAGGCTCCTGGGGCATATGGCAGCAGCTTCGGCGGTGACACCGCTCGGGCTGCTCCATATGAGACCGCTTCAACACTGGCTCCATGGCCGAGTCCCGAGGAGAGCGTGGCTTCGCGGCTCTCACCGGGTTCAGATAACTCCGGCTTGCCGCCAGACTTTCACCCCGTGGTCAGACCTCTCATTCCTACGGGCTGGAGTACCCATGGAACAGGTCTCCAGGCATGCTGTGGTTCACACGGATGCCTCCGCCACCGGGTGGGGAGCCACGTACGACGGACAGGCAGTTTCAGGGGTTTGGACGGGCCCCCAGCTGACTTGGCACATCAACTGCCTCGAGTTGCTTGCAGTATGTCTCGCCCTGCTCCGCCTCAAGGGGCACCTACGTGGCAAACACGTGCTGGTCCGTACAGACAATATTGCGACCGTTGCGTACATCAACCGGCAAGGCGGTCTACGCTCCCGTCGCATGTCGCAACTCGCCCGTCATCTCCTCTTGTGGAGTCAGAAGCATCTGAGGTCGCTTCGTGCCATTCACATTCCCGGGTTGCTCAACCGTGCGGCCGACGAGCTCTCACGAGCTGCGCTTCCCGGAGAGTGGAGACTCCACCCCCAGTCGGTTCAGCTGATTTGGAGACGCTTCGGCGAGGCTCAAGTAGATCTGTTCGCCTCCCCGGAGACAGCCCACTGCCAGCTCTTTTTCTCCCTGACCGAGGGCACACTCGGCACGGATGCACTGGCATGCAGCTGGCCGCGGGGCCTCCGCAAATATGCGTTTCCCCCAGTGAGCCTTCTCGCACAGACATTGTGCAAGATCAGGGAGGACGAGGAGCAGGTCCTTCTGGTAGCCCCTTATTGGCCCACTCGGACCTGGTTCCCCGAACTCATGCTCCTCGCGACAGCCCCTCCCTGGCAAATTCCTCTGAGGAAGGATCTTCTGACTCAGAGACGGGGCACCTTATGGCACCCGCGTCCAGACCTCTGGAAATTACATGTCTGGTCCCTGGACGGGACGCGGAGGTTCTAAGTGACCTACCCCAAGGGGTAGTTGACACTATTACTTCGGCGCGAGCGCAGTCTACTAGACATGCCTACGCCCTTAAATGGAACCTGTTCGTTGATTGGTGTTCCTCCCGGGGAGAGGACCCCCGAAGATGCCCGATCAGAACCGTGCTCTCCTTTTTGCAGCAAGGGTTGGAGCGTAGGCTGTCCCCCTCAACCCTTAAAGTCTATGTGGCTGCTATAGCTGCCAACCACGACCTCATAGAAGGAAGGTCGGTAGGGAAGCACGACCTGGTCACCAGGTTTCTTAGGGGAGCCAGGAGGTTGAATCCCACTAGGCCCCCTTCCGTGCCCTCTTGGGACCTGTCGCTAGTGCTCACAGCACTGCAGCAGGCTCCCTTTGAGCCTTTGCAGTCAGTTGAGCTGAAGTTTCTCTCAATGAAAACTCTGCTCCTGCTTGCATTGGCTTCCATCAAGAGGGTAGGAGACCTGCATGCATTTTCGGTCAACGATTCGTGCCTAGAGTTTGGCCCGGCGGATTCCCAGGTAACACTGAGGCCCCAGCCAGGTTATGTGCCCAAGGTTCCCACGACTCCCTTCAGGGACCAAGTGGTGAGCCTGCAAGCGCTGCCCTCGGAGGAGGCAGACCCAGCCCTAGCTTTGCTTTGCCCCGTCCGAGCACTTAGATGCTACGTTGACCGGACACAAAGCTTCAGGACCTCAGACCAGCTCTTTGTGTGTCATGGAGGCAGGCAGAAGGGGAATGCCGTCTCCAAGCAGAGGATGGCCCACTGGATAGTGGATGCCATTACCCTGGCCTATCAGGTTCAGGGTGTGCCCTGCCCCCTCAGGCTGAGAGCGCACTCGACTAGGAGTGTCGCATCCTCCTGGGCATTGGCTCGTGGCGCCTCGCTAAATGACATTTGTAGAGCGGCGGGCTGGGCGACCCCTAACACGTTCACAAGGTTCTATAGCCTTCGTGTAGACACAGTTTCCTCCTGTGTTCTTACCTCAAACGGGTAGGCACAGAGAGGCCTCGGGTCGGCTTGCTATACTGCTCCAGAGTAACCTAAGAGTAGCTCTGTCGAGCTCCTCCGCTAGCTTGACAGCCGACGTAGCGGAACGTCAGGCGTCAGGCCCTCACTCGATGAATCCTTCAGAACCGATAGAGGGCTAGGCTCTACGTAGAGACTCAATTGCATCTCTTACAATTCCACATTGCGCCCTAGAGGCTGTGTGTTTCCCCGGTAGTACTTCTACCAGTATACGAGGGTTCAATCACCTCCAATCTTCCATATAAACCGGAATTGAGTTATATGTGTATTGCTCCGAACCTCCCATCGGAAGGACGTGAGCTCCGCATATTCCCAGTGCTTCAGTTTCACTGAAATAGATGGTGCTGAGTTATACAGTGACAGACTCTCCTTGATGCGAGCCCCTGGCCAAAGCCAGTAACGGGTCCCAGGGGGGCCCGCTCAGGACACTGGAAGGGACAGCAGCCACGGCGCTTTGTTAGGGATCCCAATTCGTCGGTCTCGACGAGACGTCGAACGGACCGACTGATAGGGAACGTCTCGGTTACGTATTGTAACCCTCGTTCCCTGAAGGAGGGAACGGAGACGTCTCGTCCCGTCGCCGAGGCTCCTGTACCACCGCTGTACGGCCGGGCCTGTCCCAGCTCCTCAGCGAAACCTTGATGATGCATGCACCTGCTGCGTATTATATGCTCACGCTGTGATCAGCCGCAGCTGGCTGCAATCATGCATGCCAATATTCATTGGCTCGTTTGTATACACACGAAGTATATTGGTCTATCCAGGCGATATCCCAATTCGTCGGTCTCGACGAGACGTCTCCGTTCCCTCCTTCAGGGAACGAGGGTTACAATACGTAACCGAGACGTTTTCTGACACTTCAGGCTCTAACTTCAAAAATCATGCAAAACACTTCTAACACCTTCAGATATGTTTCTCTGTGTTGCAAAATAGGTTTTATTCATGCACAGACTGGTATTTTAAAGTGGAACCAAGATTCAGCTTGCATTGCTGGAAACAAGTTTGTTCTGCGCTGAAACGCTGTTTTCTGACATTTCAGGCTCTAACTTCAAAAATCATGCAAAACACTTCTAACACCTTCAGATATGTTTCTCTGTGTTGCAAAATAGGTTTTATTCATGCACAGACTGATATTTTAAAGTGGGACCAAGATTCAGCTTGCTTTGCTGGTACCAAGTTTGTTCTGTGCTGAAACGCTGTTTTCTGACACTTCAGGCTCTAACTTCAAAAATCATGCAAAACACTTCTAACACCTTCAGATATGTTTCTCTGTGTTGCAAAATAGGTTTTATTCATGCACAGACTGCAATATTAAAGTGGGACAGAGATTCAGCTTGCATTGCTTGAAACAAGTTTGTTCTGCACTGAAACGCTGTTTCCTGACATTTCAGGCTCTAACTTCAAAAATCATGCAAAACACTTCTAACACCTTCAGATATGTTTCTCTGTGTTGCAAAATAGGTTTTATTCATGCACAGACTGATATTTTAAAGTGGGACCAAGATTCAGCTTGCGTTGCTGGAACCAAGTTTGTTCTGCGCTGAAACGCTGTTTTCTGACATTTCAGGCTCTAACTTCAAAAATCATGCAAAACACTTCTAACACCTTCAGATATGTTTCTCTGTGTTGCAAAATAGGTTTTTTTCATGCACAGACTGATATTTTAAAGTGGGACCAAGATTCAGCTTGCATTGCTGGAACCAAGTTTGTTTTGCGCTGAAACGCTGTTTTCTGACATTTCAGGCTCTAACTTCAAAAATCATGCAAAACACTTCTAACACCTTCAGATATGTTTCTCTGTGTTGCAAAATAGGTTTTATTCATGCACAGACTGATATTTTAAAGTGGGACCAAGATTCAGCTTGCATTGCTGGAAACAAGTTTGTTCTGCGCTGAAACGCTGTTTTCTGACATTTCAGGCTCTAACTTCAAAAATCATGCAAAACACTTCTAACACCTTCAGATATGTTTCTCTGTGTTGCAAAATAGGTTTTATTCATGCACAGACTGATATTTTAAAGTGGGACCAAGATTCAGCTTGCATTGCTGGAAACAAGTTTGTTCTGCGCTGAAACGCTGTTTCCTGACATTTCAGGCTCTAACTTCAAAAATCATGCAAAACACTTCTAACACCTTCAGATATGTTTCTCTGTGTTGCAAAATAGGTTTTATTCATGCACAGACTGATATTTTAAAGTGGGACCAAGATTCAGCTTGCATTGCTGGAAACAAGTTTGTTCTGCGCTGAAACGCTGTTTTCTGACATTTCAGGCTCTAACTTCAAAAATCATGCAAAACACTTCTAACACCTTCAGATATGTTTCTCTGTGTTGCAAAATAGGTTTTATTCATGCACAGACTGCAATATTAAAGTGGGACAGAGATTCAGCTTGCATTGCTTGAAACAAGTTTGTTCTGCACTGAAACGCTGTTTCCTGACATTTCAGGCTCTAACTTCAAAAATCATGCAAAACACTTCTAACACCTTCAGATATGTTTCTCTGTGTTGCAAAATAGGTTTTATTCATGCACAGACTGATATTTTAAAGTGGGACCAAGATTCAGCTTGCATTGCTGGAACCAAGTTTGTTCTGCGCTGAAAAGCTGTTTTCTGACACTTCAGGCTCTAACTTCAAAAATCATGCAAAACACTTCTAACACCTTCAGATATGTTTCTCTGTGTTACAAAATAGGTTTTATTCATGCACAGACTGCAATATTAAAGTGGGACAGAGATTCAGCTTGCATTGCTTGAAACAAGTTTGTTCTGCACTGAAACGCTGTTTCCTGACATTTCAGGCTCTAACTTCAAAAATCATGCAAAACACTTCTAACACCTTCAGATATGTTTCTCTGTGTTGCAAAATAGGTTTTATTCATGCACAGACTGATATTTTAAAGTGGGACCAAGATTCAGCTTGCATTGCTGGAACCAAGTTTGTTCTGCGCTGAAACGCTGTTTTCTGACATTTCAGGCTCTAACTTCAAAAATCATGCAAAACACTTCTAACACCTTCAGATATGTTTCTCTGTGTTGCAAAATAGGTTTTTTTCATGCACAGACTGATATTTTAAAGTGGGACCAAGATTCAGCTTGCATTGCTGGAACCAAGTTTGTTTTGCGCTGAAACGCTGTTTTCTGACATTTCAGGCTCTAACTTCAAAAATCATGCAAAACACTTCTAACACCTTCAGATATGTTTCTCTGTGTTGCAAAATAGGTTTTATTCATGCACAGACTGATATTTTAAAGTGGGACCAAGATTCAGCTTGCATTGCTGGAAACAAGTTTGTTCTGCGCTGAAACGCTGTTTTCTGACATTTCAGGCTCTAACTTCAAAAATCATGCAAAACACTTCTAACACCTTCAGATATGTTTCTCTGTGTTGCAAAATAGGTTTTATTCATGCACAGACTGATATTTTAAAGTGGGACCAAGATTCAGCTTGCATTGCTGGAAAAAAGTTTGTTCTGCGCTGAAACGCTGTTTTCTGACATTTCAGGCTCTAACTTCAAAAATCATGCAAAACACTTCTAACACCTTCAGATATGTTTCTCTGTGTTGCAAAATAGGTTTTATTCATGCACAGACTGCAATATTAAAGTGGGACAGAGATTCAGCTTGCATTGCTTGAAACAAGTTTGTTCAGCACTGAAACGCTGTTTCCTGACATTTCAGGCTCTAACTTCAAAAATCATGCAAAACACTTCTAACACCTTCAGATATGTTTCTCTGTGTTGCAAAATAGGTTTTATTCATGCACAGACTGATATTTTAAAGTGGGACCAAGATTCAGCTTGCATTGCTGGAACCAAGTTTGTTCTGCGCTGAAACGCTGTTTTCTGACACTTCAGGCTCTAACTTCAAAAATCATGCAAAACACTTCTAACACCTTCAGATATGTTTCTCTGTGTTGCAAAATAGGTTTTTTTCATGCACAGACTGATATTTTAAAGTGGGACCAAGATTCAGCTTGCATTGCTGGAACCAAGTTTGTTTTGCGCTGAAACGCTGTTTTCTGACATTTCAGGCTCTAACTTCAAAAATCATGCAAAACACTTCTAACACCTTCAGATATGTTTCTCTGTGTTGCAAAATAGGTTTTATTCATGCACAGACTGATATTTTATAGTGGGACCAAGATTCAGCTTGCATTGCAGGAACCAAGTTTGTTCTGCGCTGAAACGCTGTTTTCTGACATTTCAGGCTCTAACTTCAAAAATCATGCAAAACACTTCTAACACCTTCAGATATGTTTCTCTGTGTTGCAAAATAGGTTTTATTCATGCACAGACTGCAATATTAAAGTGGGACAGAGATTCAGCTTGCATTGCTTGAAACAAGTTTGTTCTGCACTGAAACGCTGTTTCCTGACATTTCAGGCTCTAACTTCAAAAATCATGCAAAACACTTCTAACACCTTCAGATATGTTTCTCTGTGTTGCAAAACAGGTTTTATTCATGCACAGACTGCAATATTAAAGTGGGACAGAGATTCAGCTTGCATTGCTTGAAACAAGTTTGTTCTGCACTGAAACGCTGTTTCCTGACATTTCAGGCTCTAACTTCAAAAATCATGCAAAACACTTCTAACACCTTCAGATATGTTTCTCTGTGTTGCAAAACAGGTTTTATTCATGCACAGACTGCAATATTAAAGTGGGACAGAGATTCAGCTTGCATTACTTGAAACAAGTTTGTTCTGCACTGAAACGCTGTTTCCTGACATTTCAGGCTCTAACTTCAAAAATCATGCAAAACACTTCTAACACCTTCAGATATGTTTCTCTGTGTTGCAAAATAGGTTTTATTCATGCACAGACTGCAATATTAAAGTGGGACAGAGATTCAGCTTGCATTGCTTGAAACAAGTTTGTTCTGCACTGAAACGCTGTTTTCTGACATTTCAGGCTCTAACTTCAAAAATCATGCAAAACACTTCTAACACCTTCAGATATGTTTCTCTGTGTTGCAAAACAGGTTTTATTCATGCACAGACTGCAATATTAAAGTGGGACAGAGATTCAGCTTGCATTACTTGAAACAAGTTTGTTCTGCACTGAAACGCTGTTTCCTGACATTTCAGGCTCTAACTTCAAAAATCATGCAAAACACTTCTAACATCTTCAGATATGTTTCTCTGTGTTGCAAAATAGGTTTTATTCATGCACAGACTGATATTTTAAAGTGGGACCAAGATTCAGCTTGCATTGCTGGAACCAAATTTGTTCTGCCCTGAAACGCTGTTTTCTGACACTTCAGGCTCTAACTTCAAAAATCATGCAAAACACTTCTAACACCTTCAGATATGTTTCTCTGTGTTGCAAAATAGGTTTTATTCATGCACAGACTGCAATATTAAAGTGGGACAGAGATTCAGCTTGCATTGCTTAAAACAAGTTTGTTCTTCACTGAAACGCTGTTTTCTGACATTTCAGGCTCTAACTTCAAAAATCATGCAAAACACTTCTAACACCTTCAGATATGTTTCTCTGTGTTGCAAAATAGGTTTTATTCATGCACAGACTGCAATATTAAAGTGGGACAGAGATTCAGCTTGCATTGCTTGAAACAAGTTTGTTCTGCACTGAAACGCTGTTTCCTGACATTTCAGGCTCTAACTTCAAAAATCATGCAAAACACTAACACCTTCAGATATGTTTCTCTGTGTTGCAAAACAGGTTTTATTCATGCACAGACTGCAATATTAAAGTGGGACAGAGATTCAGCTTGCATTGCTTGAAACAAGTTTGTTCTGCACTGAAATGCTGTTTCCTGACATTTCAGGCTCTAACTTCAAAAATCATGCAAAACACTTCTAACACCTTCAGATATGTTTCTCTGTGTTGCAAAATAGGTTTTATTCATGCACAGACTGATATTTTAAAGTGGGACCAAGATTCAGCTTGCATTGCTGGAACCAAGTTTGTTCTGCACTGAAACGCTGTTTTCTGACACTTCAGGCTCTAACTTCAAAAATCATGCAAAACACTTCTAACACCTTCAGATATGTTTCTCTGTGTTGCAAAATAGGTTTTATTCATGCACAGACTGGTATTTTAAAGTGGGACCAAGATTCAGCTTGCATTGCTGGAAACAAGTTTGTTCTGCGCTGAAACGCTGTTTTCTGACATTTCAGGCTCTAACTTCAAAAATCATGCAAAACACTTCTAACACCTTCAGATATGTTTCTCTGTGTTGCAAAATAGGTTTTATTCATGCACAGACTGATATTTTAAAGTGGGACCAAGATTCAGCTTGCTTTGCTGGTACCAAGTTTGTTCTGTGCTGAAACGCTGTTTTCTGACACTTCAGGCTCTAACTTCAAAAATCATGCAAAACACTTCTAACACCTTCAGATATGTTTCTCTGTGTTGCAAAATAGGTTTTATTCATGCACAGACTGCAATATTAAAGTGGGACAGAGATTCAGCTTGCATTGCTTGAAACAAGTTTGTTCTGCACTGAAACGCTGTTTCCTGACATTTCAGGCTCTAACTTCAAAAATCATGCAAAACACTTCTAACACCTTCAGATATGTTTCTCTGTGTTGCAAAATAGGTTTTATTCATGCACAGACTGATATTTTAAAGTGGGACCAAGATTCAGCTTGCGTTGCTGGAACCAAGTTTGTTCTGCGCTGAAACGCTGTTTTCTGACATTTCAGGCTCTAACTTCAAAAATCATGCAAAACACTTCTAACACCTTCAGATATGTTTCTCTGTGTTGCAAAATAGGTTTTTTTCATGCACAGACTGATATTTTAAAGTGGGACCAAGATTCAGCTTGCATTGCTGGAACCAAGTTTGTTTTGCGCTGAAACGCTGTTTTCTGACATTTCAGGCTCTAACTTCAAAAATCATGCAAAACACTTCTAACACCTTCAGATATGTTTCTCTGTGTTGCAAAACAGGTTTTATTCATGCACAGACTGCAATATTAAAGTGGGACAGAGATTCAGCTTGCATTACTTGAAACAAGTTTGTTCTGCACTGAAACGCTGTTTCCTGACATTTCAGGCTCTAACTTCAAAAATCATGCAAAACACTTCTAACATCTTCAGATATGTTTCTCTGTGTTGCAAAATAGGTTTTATTCATGCACAGACTGATATTTTAAAGTGGGACCAAGATTCAGCTTGCATTGCTGGAACCAAATTTGTTCTGCGCTGAAACGCTGTTTTCTGACACTTCAGGCTCTAACTTCAAAAATCATGCAAAACACTTCTAACACCTTCAGATATGTTTCTCTGTGTTGCAAAATAGGTTTTATTCATGCACAGACTGCAATATTAAAGTGGGACAGAGATTCAGCTTGCATTGCTTAAAACAAGTTTGTTCTTCACTGAAACGCTGTTTTCTGACATTTCAGGCTCTAACTTCAAAAATCATGCAAAACACTTCTAACACCTTCAGATATGTTTCTCTGTGTTGCAAAATAGGTTTTATTCATGCACAGACTGCAATATTAAAGTGGGACAGAGATTCAGCTTGCATTGCTTGAAACAAGTTTGTTCTGCACTGAAACGCTGTTTCCTGACATTTCAGGCTCTAACTTCAAAAATCATGCAAAACACTAACACCTTCAGATATGTTTCTCTGTGTTGCAAAACAGGTTTTATTCATGCACAGACTGCAATATTAAAGTGGGACAGAGATTCAGCTTGCATTGCTTGAAACAAGTTTGTTCTGCACTGAAATGCTGTTTCCTGACATTTCAGGCTCTAACTTCAAAAATCATGCAAAACACTTCTAACACCTTCAGATATGTTTCTCTGTGTTGCAAAATAGGTTTTATTCATGCACAGACTGATATTTTAAAGTGGGACCAAGATTCAGCTTGCATTGCTGGAACCAAGTTTGTTCTGCACTGAAACGCTGTTTTCTGACACTTCAGGCTCTAACTTCAAAAATCATGCAAAACACTTCTAACACCTTCAGATATGTTTCTCTGTGTTGCAAAATAGGTTTTATTCATGCACAGACTGGTATTTTAAAGTGGGACCAAGATTCAGCTTGCATTGCTGGAAACAAGTTTGTTCTGCGCTGAAACGCTGTTTTCTGACATTTCAGGCTCTAACTTCAAAAATCATGCAAAACACTTCTAACACCTTCAGATATGTTTCTCTGTGTTGCAAAATAGGTTTTATTCATGCACAGACTGATATTTTAAAGTGGGACCAAGATTCAGCTTGCTTTGCTGGTACCAAGTTTGTTCTGTGCTGAAACGCTGTTTTCTGACACTTCAGGCTCTAACTTCAAAAATCATGCAAAACACTTCTAACACCTTCAGATATGTTTCTCTGTGTTGCAAAATAGGTTTTATTCATGCACAGACTGCAATATTAAAGTGGGACAGAGATTCAGCTTGCATTGCTTGAAACAAGTTTGTTCTGCACTGAAACGCTGTTTCCTGACATTTCAGGCTCTAACTTCAAAAATCATGCAAAACACTTCTAACACCTTCAGATATGTTTCTCTGTGTTGCAAAATAGGTTTTATTCATGCACAGACTGATATTTTAAAGTGGGACCAAGATTCAGCTTGCGTTGCTGGAACCAAGTTTGTTCTGCGCTGAAACGCTGTTTTCTGACATTTCAGGCTCTAACTTCAAAAATCATGCAAAACACTTCTAACACCTTCAGATATGTTTCTCTGTGTTGCAAAATAGGTTTTTTTCATGCACAGACTGATATTTTAAAGTGGGACCAAGATTCAGCTTGCATTGCTGGAACCAAGTTTGTTTTGCGCTGAAACGCTGTTTTCTGACATTTCAGGCTCTAACTTCAAAAATCATGCAAAACACTTCTAACACCTTCAGATATGTTTCTCTGTGTTGCAAAATAGGTTTTATTCATGCACAGACTGATATTTTAAAGTGGGACCAAGATTCAGCTTGCATTGCTGGAAACAAGTTTGTTCTGCGCTGAAACGCTGTTTTCTGACATTTCAGGCTCTAACTTCAAAAATCATGCAAAACACTTCTAACACCTTCAGATATGTTTCTCTGTGTTGCAAAATAGGTTTTATTCATGCACAGACTGATATTTTAAAGTGGGACCAAGATCCAGCTTGCATTGCTGGAAACAAGTTTGTTCTGCGCTGAAACGCTGTTTTCTGACATTTCAGGCTCTAACTTCAAAAATCATGCAAAACACTTCTAACACCTTCAGATATGTTTCTCTGTGTTGCAAAATAGGTTTTATTCATGCACAGACTGCAATATTAAAGTGGGACAGAGATTCAGCTTGCATTGCTTGAAACAAGTTTGTTCAGCACTGAAACGCTGTTTCCTGACATTTCAGGCTCTAACTTCAAAAATCATGCAAAACACTTCTAACACCTTCAGATATGTTTCTCTGTGTTGCAAAATAGGTTTTATTCATGCACAGACTGATATTTTAAAGTGGGACCAAGATTCAGCTTGCATTGCTGGAAACAAGTTTGTTCTGCGCTGAAACGCTGTTTTCTGACATTTCAGGCTCTAACTTCAAAAATCATGCAAAACACTTCTAACACCTTCAGATATGTTTCTCTGTGTTGCAAAATAGGTTTTATTCATGCACAGACTGCAATATTAAAGTGGGAAAGAGATTCAGCTTGCATTGCTTGAAACAAGTTTGTTCTGCACTGAAACGCTGTTTCCTGACATTTCAGGCTCTAACTTCAAAAATCATGCAAAACACTTCTAACACCTTCAGATATGTTTCTCTGTGTTGCAAAATAGGTTTTATTCATGCACAGACTGATATTTTAAAGTGGGACCAAGATTCAGCTTGCATTGCTGGAAACAAGTTTGTTCTGCGCTGAAACGCTGTTTTCTGACATTTCAGGCTCTAACTTCAAAAATCATGCAAAACACTTCTAACACCTTCAGATATGTTTCTCTGTGTTGCAAAATAGGTTTTATTCATGCACAGACTGCAATATTAAAGTGGGACAGAGATTCAGCTTGCATTGCTTGAAACAAGTTTGTTCAGCACTGAAACGCTGTTTCCTGACATTTCAGGCTCTAACTTCAAAAATCATGCAAAACACTTCTAACACCTTCAGATATGTTTCTCTGTGTTGCAAAATAGGTTTTATTCATGCACAGACTGATATTTTAAAGTGGGACCAAGATTCAGCTTGCATTGCTGGAACCAAGTTTGTTCTGCGCTGAAACGCTGTTTTCTGACACTTCAGGCTCTAACTTCAAAAATCATGCAAAACACTTCTAACACCTTCAGATATGTTTCTCTGTGTTGCAAAATAGGTTTTTTTCATGCACAGACTGATATTTTAAAGTGGGACCAAGATTCAGCTTCCATTGCTGGAACCAAGTTTGTTTTGCGCTGAAACGCTGTTTTCTGACATTTCAGGCTCTAACTTCAAAAATCATGCAAAACACTTCTAACACCTTCAGATATGTTTCTCTGTGTTGCAAAATAGGTTTTATTCATGCACAGACTGATATTTTATAGTGGGACCAAGATTCAGCTTGCATTGCAGGAACCAAGTTTGTTCTGCGCTGAAACGCTGTTTTCTGACATTTCAGGCTCTAACTTCAAAAATCATGCAAAACACTTCTAACACCTTCAGATATGTTTCTCTGTGTTGCAAAATAGGTTTTATTCATGCACAGACTGGAATATTAAAGTGGGACAGAGATTCAGCTTGCATTGCTTGAAATAAGTTTGTTCTGCACTGAAACGCTGTTTCCTGACATTTCAGGCTCTAACTTCAAAAATCATGCAAAACACTTCTAACACCTTCAGATATGTTTCTCTGTGTTGCAAAACAGGTTTTATTCATGCACAGACTGCAATATTAAAGTGGGACAGAGATTCAGCTTGCATTGCTTGAAACAAGTTTGTTCTGCACTGAAACGCTGTTTCCCGACATTTCAGGCTCTAACTTCAAAAATCATGCAAAACACTTCTAACACCTTCAGATATGTTTCTCTGTGTTGCAAAACAGGTTTTATTCATGCACAGACTGCAATATTAAAGTGGGACAGAGATTCAGCTTGCATTACTTGAAACAAGTTTGTTCTGCACTGAAACGCTGTTTCCTGACATTTCAGGCTCTAACTTCAAAAATCATGCAAAACACTTCTAACACCTTCAGATATGTTTCTCTGTGTTGCAAAATAGGTTTTATTCATGCACAGA
Source organism: Garra rufa (assembly GCF_049309525.1). Classification (NCBI taxonomy): domain Eukaryota; kingdom Metazoa; phylum Chordata; class Actinopteri; order Cypriniformes; family Cyprinidae; genus Garra; species Garra rufa. The sequence goes on from NC_133373.1 coordinate 18,600,013, forward strand.
CTGCAATATTAAAGTGGGACAGAGATTCAGCTTGCATTGCTTGAAACAAGTTTGTTCTGCACTGAAACGCTGTTTTCTGACATTTCAGGCTCTAACTTCAAAAATCATGCAAAACACTTCTAACACCTTCAGATATGTTTCTCTGTGTTGCAAAACAGGTTTTATTCATGCACAGACTGCAATATTAAAGTGGGACAGAGATTCAGCTTGCATTACTTGAAACAAGTTTGTTCTGCACTGAAACGCTGTTTCCTGACATTTCAGGCTCTAACTTCAAAAATCATGCAAAACACTTCTAACACCTTCAGATATGTTTCTCTGTGTTGCAAAATAGGTTTTATTCATGCACAGACTGATATTTTAAAGTGGGACCAAGATTCAGCTTGCATTGCTGGAACCAAATTTGTTCTGCGCTGAAACGCTGTTTTCTGACACTTCAGGCTCTAACTTCAAAAATCATGCAAAACACTTCTAACACCTTCAGATATGTTTCTCTGTGTTGCAAAATAGGTTTTATTCATGCACAGACTGCAATATTAAAGTGGGACAGAGATTCAGCTTGCATTGCTTAAAACAAGTTTGTTCTTCACTGAAACGCTGTTTTCTGACATTTCAGGCTCTAACTTCAAAAATCATGCAAAACACTTCTAACACCTTCAGATATGTTTCTCTGTGTTGCAAAATAGGTTTTATTCATGCACAGACTGCAATATTAAAGTGGGACAGAGATTCAGCTTGCATTGCTTGAAACAAGTTTGTTCTGCACTGAAACGCTGTTTCCTGACATTTCAGGCTCTAACTTCAAAAATCATGCAAAACACTTCTAACACCTTCAGATATGTTTCTCTGTGTTGCAAAACAGGTTTTATTCATGCACAGACTGCAATATTAAAGTGGGACAGAGATTCAGCTTGCATTGCTTGAAACAAGTTTGTTCTGCACTGAAATGCTGTTTCCTGACATTTCAGGCTCTAACTTCAAAAATCATGCAAAACACTTCTAACACCTTCAGATATGTTTCTCTGTGTTGCAAAATAGGTTTTATTCATGCACAGACTGATATTTTAAAGTGGGACCAAGATTCAGCTTGCATTGCTGGAACCAAGTTTGTTCTGCACTGAAACGCTGTTTTCTGACACTTCAGGCTCTAACTTCAAAAATCATGCAAAACACTTCTAACACCTTCAGATATGTTTCTCTGTGTTGCAAAATAGGTTTTATTCATGCACAGACTGGTATTTTAAAGTGGGACCAAGATTCAGCTTGCATTGCTGGAAACAAGTTTGTTCTGCGCTGAAACGCTGTTTTCTGACATTTCAGGCTCTAACTTCAAAAATCATGCAAAACACTTCTAACACCTTCAGATATGTTTCTCTGTGTTGCAAAATAGGTTTTATTCATGCACAGACTGATATTTTAAAGTGGGACCAAGATTCAGCTTGCTTTGCTGGTACCAAGTTTGTTCTGTGCTGAAACGCTGTTTTCTGACACTTCAGGCTCTAACTTCAAAAATCATGCAAAACACTTCTAACACCTTCAGATATGTTTCTCTGTGTTGCAAAATAGGTTTTATTCATGCACAGACTGCAATATTAAAGTGGGACAGAGATTCAGCTTGCATTGCTTGAAACAAGTTTGTTCTGCACTGAAACGCTGTTTCCTGACATTTCAGGCTCTAACTTCAAAAATCATGCAAAACACTTCTAACACCTTCAGATATGTTTCTCTGTGTTGCAAAATAGGTTTTATTCATGCACAGACTGATATTTTAAAGTGGGACCAAGATTCAGCTTGCGTTGCTGGAACCAAGTTTGTTCTGCGCTGAAACGCTGTTTTCTGACATTTCAGGCTCTAACTTCAAAAATCATGCAAAACACTTCTAACACCTTCAGATATGTTTCTCTGTGTTGCAAAATAGGTTTTTTTCATGCACAGACTGATATTTTAAAGTGGGACCAAGATTCAGCTTGCATTGCTGGAACCAAGTTTGTTTTGCGCTGAAACGCTGTTTTCTGACATTTCAGGCTCTAACTTCAAAAATCATGCAAAACACTTCTAACACCTTCAGATATGTTTCTCTGTGTTGCAAAATAGGTTTTATTCATGCACAGACTGCAATATTAAAGTGGGACAGAGATTCAGCTTGCATTGCTTGAAACAAGTTTGTTCAGCACTGAAACGCTGTTTCCTGACATTTCAGGCTCTAACTTCAAAAATCATGCAAAACACTTCTAACACCTTCAGATATGTTTCTCTGTGTTGCAAAATAGGTTTTATTCATGCACAGACTGATATTTTAAAGTGGGACCAAGATTCAGCTTGCATTGCTGGAACCAAGTTTGTTCTGCGCTGAAACGCTGTTTTCTGACACTTCAGGCTCTAACTTCAAAAATCATGCAAAACACTTCTAACACCTTCAGATATGTTTCTCTGTGTTGCAAAATAGGTTTTTTTCATGCACAGACTGATATTTTAAAGTGGGACCAAGATTCAGCTTGCATTGCTGGAACCAAGTTTGTTTTGCGCTGAAACGCTGTTTTCTGACATTTCAGGCTCTAACTTCAAAAATCATGCAAAACACTTCTAACACCTTCAGATATGTTTCTCTGTGTTGCAAAATAGGTTTTATTCATGCACAGACTGATATTTTATAGTGGGACCAAGATTCAGCTTGCATTGCAGGAACCAAGTTTGTTCTGCGCTGAAACGCTGTTTTCTGACATTTCAGGCTCTAACTTCAAAAATCATGCAAAACACTTCTAACACCTTCAGATATGTTTCTCTGTGTTGCAAAATAGGTTTTATTCATGCACAGACTGCAATATTAAAGTGGGACAGAGATTCAGCTTGCATTGCTTGAAACAAGTTTGTTCTGCACTGAAACGCTGTTTCCTGACATTTCAGGCTCTAACTTCAAAAATCATGCAAAACACTTCTAACACCTTCAGATATGTTTCTCTGTGTTGCAAAACAGGTTTTATTCATGCACAGACTGCAATATTAAAGTGGGACAGAGATTCAGCTTGCATTGCTTGAAACAAGTTTGTTCTGCACTGAAACGCTGTTTCCTGACATTTCAGGCTCTAACTTCAAAAATCATGCAAAACACTTCTAACACCTTCAGATATGTTTCTCTGTGTTGCAAAACAGGTTTTATTCATGCACAGACTGCAATATTAAAGTGGGACAGAGATTCAGCTTGCATTACTTGAAACAAGTTTGTTCTGCACTGAAACGCTGTTTCCTGACATTTCAGGCTCTAACTTCAAAAATCATGCAAAACACTTCTAACACCTTCAGATATGTTTCTCTGTGTTGCAAAATAGGTTTTATTCATGCACAGACTGCAATATTAAAGTGGGACAGAGATTCAGCTTGCATTGCTTGAAACAAGTTTGTTCTGCACTGAAACGCTGTTTTCTGACATTTCAGGCTCTAACTTCAAAAATCATGCAAAACACTTCTAACACCTTCAGATATGTTTCTCTGTGTTGCAAAACAGGTTTTATTCATGCACAGACTGCAATATTAAAGTGGGACAGAGATTCAGCTTGCATTACTTGAAACAAGTTTGTTCTGCACTGAAACGCTGTTTCCTGACATTTCAGGCTCTAACTTCAAAAATCATGCAAAACACTTCTAACACCTTCAGATATGTTTCTCTGTGTTGCAAAATAGGTTTTATTCATGCACAGACTGATATTTTAAAGTGGGACCAAGATTCAGCTTGCATTGCTGGAACCAAATTTGTTCTGCGCTGAAACGCTGTTTTCTGACACTTCAGGCTCTAACTTCAAAAATCATGCAAAACACTTCTAACACCTTCAGATATGTTTCTCTGTGTTGCAAAATAGGTTTTATTCATGCACAGACTGCAATATTAAAGTGGGACAGAGATTCAGCTTGCATTGCTTAAAACAAGTTTGTTCTTCACTGAAACGCTGTTTTCTGACATTTCAGGCTCTAACTTCAAAAATCATGCAAAACACTTCTAACACCTTCAGATATGTTTCTCTGTGTTGCAAAATAGGTTTTATTCATGCACAGACTGCAATATTAAAGTGGGACAGAGATTCAGCTTGCATTGCTTGAAACAAGTTTGTTCTGCACTGAAACGCTGTTTCCTGACATTTCAGGCTCTAACTTCAAAAATCATGCAAAACACTTCTAACACCTTCAGATATGTTTCTCTGTGTTGCAAAATAGGTTTTTTTCATGCACAGACTGATATTTTAAAGTGAGACCAAGATTCAGCTTGCATTGCTGGAACCAAGTTTGTTTTGCGCTGAAACGCTGTTTTCTGACATTTCAGGCTCTAACTTCAAAAATCATGCAAAACACTTCTAACACCTTCAGATATGTTTCTCTGTGTTGCAAAATAGGTTTTATTCATGCACAGACTGATATTTTAAAGTGGGACCAAGATTCAGCTTGCATTGCTGGAAACAAGTTTGTTCTGCGCTGAAACGCTGTTTTCTGACATTTCAGGCTCTAACTTCAAAAATCATGCAAACCACTTCTAACACCTTCAGATATGTTTCTCTGTGTTGCAAAATAGGTTTTATTCATGCACAGACTGATATTTTAAAGTGGGACCAAGATTCAGCTTGCATTGCTGGAAACAAGTTTGTTCTGCGCTGAAACGCTGTTTTCTGACATTTCAGGCTCTAACTTCAAAAATCATGCAAAACACTTCTAACACCTTCAGATATGTTTCTCTGTGTTGCAAAATAGGTTTTATTCATGCACAGACTGCAATATTAAAGTGGGACAGAGATTCAGCTTGCATTGCTTGAAACAAGTTTGTTCAGCACTGAAACGCTGTTTCCTGACATTTCAGGCTCTAACTTCAAAAATCATGCAAAACACTTCTAACACCTTCAGATATGTTTCTCTGTGTTGCAAAATAGGTTTTATTCATGCACAGACTGATATTTTAAAGTGGGACCAAGATTCAGCTTGCATTGCTGGAACCAAGTTTGTTCTGCGCTGAAACGCTGTTTTCTGACACTTCAGGCTCTAACTTCAAAAATCATGCAAAACACTTCTAACACCTTCAGATATGTTTCTCTGTGTTGCAAAATAGGTTTTTTTCATGCACAGACTGATATTTTAAAGTGGGACCAAGATTCAGCTTGCATTGCTGGAACCAAGTTTGTTTTGCGCTGAAACGCTGTTTTCTGACATTTCAGGCTCTAACTTCAAAAATCATGCAAAACACTTCTAACACCTTCAGATATGTTTCTCTGTGTTGCAAAATAGGTTTTATTCATGCACAGACTGATATTTTATAGTGGGACCAAGATTCAGCTTGCATTGCAGGAACCAAGTTTGTTCTGCGCTGAAACGCTGTTTTCTGACATTTCAGGCTCTAACTTCAAAAATCATGCAAAACACTTCTAACACCTTCAGATATGTTTCTCTGTGTTGCAAAATAGGTTTTATTCATGCACAGACTGCAATATTAAAGTGGGACAGAGATTCAGCTTGCATTGCTTGAAACAAGTTTGTTCTGCACTGAAACGCTGTTTCCTGACATTTCAGGCTCTAACTTCAAAAATCATGCAAAACACTTCTAACACCTTCAGATATGTTTCTCTGTGTTGCAAAACAGGTTTTATTCATGCACAGACTGCAATATTAAAGTGGGACAGAGATTCAGCTTGCATTGCTTGAAACAAGTTTGTTCTGCACTGAAACGCTGTTTCCTGACATTTCAGGCTCTAACTTCAAAAATCATGCAAAACACTTCTAACACCTTCAGATATGTTTCTCTGTGTTGCAAAACAGGTTTTATTCATGCACAGACTGCAATATTAAAGTGGGACAGAGATTCAGCTTGCATTACTTGAAACAAGTTTGTTCTGCACTGAAACGCTGTTTCCTGACATTTCAGGCTCTAACTTCAAAAATCATGCAAAACACTTCTAACACCTTCAGATATGTTTCTCTGTGTTGCAAAATAGGTTTTATTCATGCACAGACTGCAATATTAAAGTGGGACAGAGATTCAGCTTGCATTGCTTGAAACAAGTTTGTTCTGCACTGAAACGCTGTTTTCTGACATTTCAGGCTCTAACTTCAAAAATCATGCAAAACACTTCTAACACCTTCAGATATGTTTCTCTGTGTTGCAAAACAGGTTTTATTCATGCACAGACTGCAATATTAAAGTGGGACAGAGATTCAGCTTGCATTACTTGAAACAAGTTTGTTCTGCACTGAAACGCTGTTTCCTGACATTTCAGGCTCTAACTTCAAAAATCATGCAAAACACTTCTAACACCTTCAGATATGTTTCTCTGTGTTGCAAAATAGGTTTTATTCATGCACAGACTGATATTTTAAAGTGGGACCAAGATTCAGCTTGCATTGCTGGAACCAAATTTGTTCTGCGCTGAAACGCTGTTTTCTGACACTTCAGGCTCTAACTTCAAAAATCATGCAAAACACTTCTAACACCTTCAGATATGTTTCTCTGTGTTGCAAAATAGGTTTTATTCATGCACAGACTGCAATATTAAAGTGGGACAGAGATTCAGCTTGCATTGCTTAAAACAAGTTTGTTCTTCACTGAAACGCTGTTTTCTGACATTTCAGGCTCTAACTTCAAAAATCATGCAAAACACTTCTAACACCTTCAGATATGTTTCTCTGTGTTGCAAAATAGGTTTTATTCATGCACAGACTGCAATATTAAAGTGGGACAGAGATTCAGCTTGCATTGCTTGAAACAAGTTTGTTCTGCACTGAAACGCTGTTTCCTGACATTTCAGGCTCTAACTTCAAAAATCATGCAAAACACTTCTAACACCTTCAGATATGTTTCTCTGTGTTGCAAAACAGGTTTTATTCATGCACAGACTGCAATATTAAAGTGGGACAGAGATTCAGCTTGCATTGCTTGAAACAAGTTTGTTCTGCACTGAAATGCTGTTTCCTGACATTTCAGGCTCTAACTTCAAAAATCATGCAAAACACTTCTAACACCTTCAGATATGTTTCTCTGTGTTGCAAAATAGGTTTTATTCATGCACAGACTGATATTTTAAAGTGGGACCAAGATTCAGCTTGCATTGCTGGAACCAAGTTTGTTCTGCACTGAACGTCTCGGTTACGTATTGTAACCCTCGTTCCCTGAAGGAGGGAACGGAGACGTCTCGTCGATAGACCGACGAATTGGGATCTCGCCTAGAGAGACCAATCCACTTCATGTGTGTACAAACGAGCCAATGAATATTGGCATGCATGATTGCAGCCAGCTGCGGCTGATCACAGCGTGAGCATATAATGCGCAGCAGGTGCATGCATCATCAAGATTTCGCTGAGGAGCTGGGACAGGCCCGGCCCACAGCGGCGGTACAGGAGCCACGGCGACGGGACGAGACGTCTCCGTTCCCTCCTTCAGGGAACGAGGGTTACAATACGTAACCGAGACGTTCCCTTTCAGTCGGTTCCTTCGACGTCTCGTCGATAGACCGACGAATTGGGATCCCTAACAAAGCGCCGTGGCTGCTGCCCCTTCCAGTGTCCTGAGCGGGCCTCCTGGGTCCTATTACTGGCTTTGGCCAGGGGCTTGCATCAAGAAGAACCAGTCACCATATAACATAGCACCACCATCTCAGTGAAGCTGGAACACTGGGGATATGCGGAGCTCACGTCCTTCCGATCGGAGGTTCGGAGCAATACACATATGACTCAACTCAGGGTATATGGAAGATTGGAGGTGATTGAACCCTCGTATAGTGGTAGAGGACCTACCGGGGAAACACACAGCCTCTAGGGCGCAATGTGGAGAACGTAAGAGATGCAATTAAGTCTCTACGTAGAGCCTAGCCCCTTACCGGTTCTGCAGGATTCATCGAATAAGGGCCTGACGCCTGACGTTCCGCTACGTCGGGTGTCCGCTCAGCGGAGGAACTCAACAGAGCTACTCTTGGGTTACTCTGGAGCAATATAACAAGCCGACCCAAGGCCTCTCTATGTCTCTACCCGTTTGAGGTGAGAACGCAGGAGGGGACTGTGTCTACACGAAGGCTATAGAACCTTGTGAACGTGTTAGGGGTCGCCCAGCCCGCCGCTCTACAAATGTCATTCAGCGAGGCGCCACGAGCCACCGCCCAGGAGGATGCAACACTCCTCGTTGAGTGTGCTCTCAGCCTGAGGGGGCAGGGCACACCCTGAACCTGATAGGCCAGGGTAATGGCATCAACTATCCAGTGGGCCATCCTCTGCTTGGAGACGGCATTCCCCTTCTGCCTGCCTCCATGACACACGAAGAGCTGGTCTGAGGTCCTGAAGCTTTGTGTCCGGTCAACGTAGCATCTTAGTGCTCGGACGGGACAAAGCAAAGCCAGGGCTGGGTCTGCCTCCTCCGAGGGCAGCGCTTGCAGGCTCACCACTTGGTCCCTGAAGGGAGTAGTGGGAACCTTGGGCACATAACCCGGCCGGGGCCTCAGTGTTACCTGGGAATCCGCCGGGCCGAAGTCTAGGCACGAATCGTTGACCGAAAATGCGTGCAGGTCTCCTACCCTCTTGATGGAAGCCAATGCAAGCAGGAGCAGAGTTTTCATTGAGAGAAACTTCAGCTCGACTGAATGCAAGGGCTCAAAGGGAGCCTGCTGTAGCGCTGTAAGGACTAGAGACAGGTCCCAAGAGGGTACAGAGGGGGGCCTAGTAGGATTTAACCTTCTGGCGCCCCTAAGAAACCTGGTGACCAGGTCGTGCTTCCCTACCGACCTTCCCTCTACGAGGTCATGGTTAGCGGAAATAGCAGCCACATAGACTTTAAGGGTTGAGGGGGACAGCCTACGCTCCAACCCTTGCTGCAGGAAGGAAAGCACGGCTCTGATCGGGCAACTTCGGGGGTCCTCTCCATGGGAGGAACACCAATCAACGAACAGGTTCCATTTTAGGGCGTAGGCATGTCTAGTAGACTGCGCTCGTGCCGAAGTAATAGTGTCAACTACCCCTTGGGGTAGGTCACTTAGAACCTCCGCGTCCCGTCCAGGGACCAGACATGTAGTTTCCAGAGGTCTGGACGCGGGTGCCATAGGGTGCCCCGTCTCTGAGTCAGTAGATCCTTCCTCAGAGGAATTTGCCAGGGAGGGGCTGTCGCGAGGAGCACAAGTTCGGGGAACCAGGTCCGGGTGGGCCAATAGGGGGCTACCAGAAGGACCTGCTCCTCGTCCTCCCTGATCTTGCACAGTGTCTGTGCAAGAAGGCTCACTGGGGGAAACGCATATTTGCGAAGGCCCCGCGGCCAGCTGCAAGCCAGCGCATCCGTGCCGAGTGTTCCTTCGGTCAGGGAGAAGAATAGCCGGCAGTGGGACGTCTGCTGGGAGGCGAACAGGTCTACCTGAGCCTCGCCGAAACGTCTCCAAATCAGCTGGACCGACTGGGGGTGGAGTCTCCACTCTCCGGGAAGCGCAGCTCGTGAGAGCTCGTCGGCCGCACGGTTGAGCGACCCGGGAATGTGAATGGCACGAAGCGACCTCAGATGCTTCTGACTCCACAAGAGGAGATGACGGGCGAGTTGCGACATGCGACGGGAGCGTAGACCACCTTGTCGGTTGATGTACGCAACGGTCGCAATGTTGTCCGTGCGGACCAACACGTGCTTGCCCCGTAGGTGCCCCTTGAGTCGGAGCAGGGCGAGACGTACTGCAAGCAACTCGAGGCAGTTGATGTGCCAAGTTAGCTGGGGGCCCGTCCAAACCCCTGAAACTGCCTGTCCGTCGTACGTGGCTCCCCAACCGGTGGTGGAGGCATCTGTGTATACCACAGCATGCCTGGAGACCTGTTCCAAGGGTACTCCTGCCCGTAGGAACGAGGGGTCTGACCACGGGCTGAAGGTGTGGCGGCAGGCCGGTGTCACTTGAACCCGGTAAGAGCCGCGTAGCCACGCTCTCCTCGGGACTCGGCCATGAAGCCAGTGTTGAAGCGGTCTCATATGGAGCAGCCCTAGCGGAGTAACCGCTGCTGCTGCCGCCATATGCCCCAGGAGCCTCTGAAATTGTTTCAGTGGGACCGCTGTCCTGCTCTTGAACATATTCAGGCAGTTCAACACAGACTGAGCACGTTCCTGCGTGAGGCGTGCTGTCTGAGTGACCGAGTCCAGTTCCATACCGAGAAAAGAGATCCTCTGAGTTGGAGTGAGTTTGCTCTTTTCCCAGTTGACCCGAAGACCCAACCGGCTGAGGTGTGTGAGCACCAAGTCCCTGTGTTCGCACAATTGGTCCCGAGACTGTGCTAGAATGAGCCAGTCGTCGAGGTAATTGAGAATGCGAACGCCCTGTTCTCTGAGGGGAACGAGGGCCGCCTCCGCGACTTTCGTGAAGACACGGGGGGAGAGGGACAGCCCGAAGGGCAGGACTGTGTACTGATATGCTCTGCCTTCGAACGCGAACCGCAGAAAAGGTCTGTGGCGTGGAAGGATAGACACATGAAAGTACGCGTCCTTCAGGTCGATCGCTGCAAACCAATCTTGGGGACGGACACATCTGAAGATGTGCTTCTGTGTGAGCATCTTGAACGGTAGCCTGTGAAGGGCCCGGTTCAAGACGCGCAGATCCAAGATCGGCCGAAGCCCGCCGCTTTTCTTGGGTACTATGAAGTACGGGCTGTAGAAGCCCGACCTCATATCGGCTGGAGGGACCGGCTGAATTGCTTCCTTCGCCAGCAAGGTTGCAATTTCTGCACGCAAGATGGAAGCATCTGCGGCCCTGACTGAGGTGAAATGGACACCTCTGAATTTGGGAGGGCGCCGGGCGAACTGAATCGCATAGCCGAGTCTGACGGTCCGAAGGAGCCAGCAAGATGGGCTGGGAAGCTCTTTCCAGGCTCCCAGATAATGAGCAAGTGGCACCAGGGGGACCACCGACGTACCCGCGGGGGAGCAGCGATAGGGGGCGCAGGGACCCCGCCCGGGCGTCTCGTAGCCGGTCCGAAGCGGGATCACAGCGTCTGTATGTAGTGTGTGCGAGACGCTTACCTGCGCAGGAGCCGATGGTGCGTGAGTAGTCCGTCTTGCCGTGCTCTCGAACCGCCCATCGTTGCTCACTGGCGAGGGGGGGGGACGGGTGAGGCGCTGGGGTGACCCGCGCACTCCCCGTGGGCCCCCGAAGGGACCCAGAGATAGAGAAATCTGCTCTTTTGTCGAGAATTTGGGTACCACCGACCTGACGGTCGGCGGCGGGAAAAAAACAAACAAAAGATTCTCCGCCCGGCCCTCCTCCGGGGGAGGGAGTGGTGCGATCACCATCTCCCGAAGAGCAGCATCCTCCATCTCTGGGTCGCCCGTCTCAGGGTCTCTTGTTCTTGCGCTTCCCAGTGGTCTTTTTGGGAGCCTGGACGGGCTGGGCGGCGGCTCGACGACCGGCTCCACGGCGCCGTTGTGAAGGCTGCTGCGGTGGCTGCTGTGGAGCGGAGGCGGAAGCCGAGGGCCGCCCTCGGCGACGAGCAGACTGAGGTGCCGCCGGCGGCCGGGTGGAGGCAGCAGCTGCACGCCGGGGCAAGATGTGACTGATGGCCTCAGTCTGCTTCTTGGCAGCGGAGAACTGCTGGGCAAAGCTCTCCACTGCGTCGCCGAAGAGGCCGGTCTGGGACACCGGGGCGTCGAGGAACCTGGTCTTCTCAGAGTCCCTCATGTCTGCCAGACACAGCCAGAGATGGCGTTCCTGGACCACCATGGTGGACATGGCACGACCCAGAGACCGCGCGGTCACCTTCGTCGCACGTAGCGCGAGGTCCGTGGCGATACGGAGTTCACGGAGAACTTCCGGGTCGTGACCACCCTCGTACAGGTCCTTCAGTGCCTGAGCCTGATGCACCTGTAGCAACGCCATAGCGTGCAAGGCGGAGGCAGCGGAGCCACAGGCCGTATAGGCACTACCGATCAGTGCCGACGAGTGCCTACAGGCCCGGGACGGGAGTGACGGGTTATCGCCCCGCCAAGTGGAAGCGGCGCCCGGACACAGTTGCATCGCGACCGCACGCTCCACCGGCGGGACGCCCGTATATCCCCGCGCTGCTCCGCCATCAAGGGTGGTGAGGGAGGAGGTCCCACTCGAACGGTTTCGGGCAGTGAAAGGTGCCCTCCACGTCGAAGTGAGTTCCTCATGCACTTCCGGGAAGAAAGGCACTGGGGTGGGACGCTGAGAACCAGCGCGAGCCACCCCGAGATACCAATCATCCAGCCGGGAGGGCTCGGGACGTGATGGAGGATTCCATTCAAGCCCTACCCTCTCGGCGGCCCGGGCAAGCATAGCCATCATTTCTGGGTCGGTATCCGGCACTGCTGACCGCCCAGCGGACGACAGCGTGCTTTCCTCCTCCCCGGAGAAATCCGGCTCTCCCTCCGATGCCGCGACCGACATCTGTTCGTCGGGGGGAGCCCCGAAAGTAACGGGCGGTGCCCCCAGGGGAGAGCCCGCCCGCTCTCTCGGAAGCTCCACTGGCAGCGGAGCGTCGGCGGAAGGGGGAACCCCCGGCGGGGAATTCCTCACCGTCACCGACAGACCGGCCAGCCCCCTGCTTCCAGACGTCACGCCCGCCCGGCGTTTGCCGGGAGGAACGTTCGATCTGGGCAGCGGGACTGGAACCCCGCCCCTTTGCAGGAAGCGGAGTCTGGTTCGCAGCTCCGCGATAGTCATTCTCCCGCAGTGCGGGCATGACTCATCCACGAACGCTGCCTCAGCGTGTTGAGTGCCCAGACACGTGAGGCAGTGATCGTGGCCATCGCCCGGCGCCAGGTAACGGCCGCATCCAGAAACACACGGGGAAAAAGGCATGATGTAATCGCCTCGTCTTTATAAAGACGTTCACCCGCTTGAAATTTGCTCTTTTAGAGAAATTCACTCTTTTAGTGCTGAAGCGCACAGGGGAGATGGCCGCAGCAACACAGAAGGTGGGTGGTGCAAACCAGCTGTGTGCTCCACTCGACACGGAAGACCACCGCCGCTGAAGCGCCGTGCCACCAACACAAAAGAAGAGACTTGCTGAAGAGGACTGCTTTGATGACTCGTCTGCATAGACTGGTCCAGCTCCAAAGCGAAAGCTTGATGATGCATGCACCTGCTGCGCATTATATGCTCACGCTGTGATCAGCCGCAGCTGGCTGCAATCATGCATGCCAATATTCATTGGCTCGTTTGTACACACATGAAGTGGATTGGTCTCTCTAGGCGAGATCCCAATTCGTCGGTCTATCGACGAGACGTCGAAGGAACCGACTGAAAGGGAAACGCTGTTTTCTGACACTTCAGGCTCTAACTTCAAAAATCATGCAAAACACTTCTAACACCTTCAGATATGTTTCTCTGTGTTGCAAAATAGGTTTTATTCATGCACAGACTGGTATTTTAAAGTGGGACCAAGATTCAGCTTGCATTGCTGGAAACAAGTTTGTTCTGCGCTGAAACGCTGTTTTCTGACATTTCAGGCTCTAACTTCAAAAATCATGCAAAACACTTCTAACACCTTCAGATATGTTTCTCTGTGTTGCAAAATAGGTTTTATTCATGCACAGACTGATATTTTAAAGTGGGACCAAGATTCAGCTTGCTTTGCTGGTACCAAGTTTGTTCTGTGCTGAAACGCTGTTTTCTGACACTTCAGGCTCTAACTTCAAAAATCATGCAAAACACTTCTAACACCTTCAGATATGTTTCTCTGTGTTGCAAAATAGGTTTTATTCATGCACAGACTGCAATATTAAAGTGGGACAGAGATTCAGCTTGCATTGCTTGAAACAAGTTTGTTCTGCACTGAAACGCTGTTTCCTGACATTTCAGGCTCTAACTTCAAAAATCATGCAAAACACTTCTAACACCTTCAGATATGTTTCTCTGTGTTGCAAAATAGGTTTTATTCATGCACAGACTGATATTTTAAAGTGGGACCAAGATTCAGCTTGCGTTGCTGGAACCAAGTTTGTTCTGCGCTGAAACGCTGTTTTCTGACATTTCAGGCTCTAACTTCAAAAATCATGCAAAACACTTCTAACACCTTCAGATATGTTTCTCTGTGTTGCAAAATAGGTTTTTTTCATGCACAGACTGATATTTTAAAGTGGGACCAAGATTCAGCTTGCATTGCTGGAACCAAGTTTGTTTTGCGCTGAAACGCTGTTTTCTGACATTTCAGGCTCTAACTTCAAAAATCATGCAAAACACTTCTAACACCTTCAGATATGTTTCTCTGTGTTGCAAAATAGGTTTTATTCATGCACAGACTGCAATATTAAAGTGGGACAGAGATTCAGCTTGCATTGCTTGAAACAAGTTTGTTCAGCACTGAAACGCTGTTTCCTGACATTTCAGGCTCTAACTTCAAAAATCATGCAAAACACTTCTAACACCTTCAGATATGTTTCTCTGTGTTGCAAAATAGGTTTTATTCATGCACAGACTGATATTTTAAAGTGGGACCAAGATTCAGCTTGCATTGCTGGAACCAAGTTTGTTCTGCGCTGAAACGCTGTTTTCTGACACTTCAAGCTCTAACTTCAAAAATCATGCAAAACACTTCTAACACCTTCAGATATGTTTCTCTGTGTTGCAAAATAGGTTTTTTTCATGCACAGACTGATATTTTAAAGTGGGACCAAGATTCAGCTTGCATTGCTGGAACCAAGTTTGTTTTGCGCTGAAACGCTGTTTTCTGACATTTCAGGCTCTAACTTCAAAAATCATGCAAAACACTTCTAACACCTTCAGATATGTTTCTCTGTGTTGCAAAATAGGTTTTATTCATGCACAGACTGATATTTTATAGTGGGACCAAGATTCAGCTTGCATTGCTTGAAACAAGTTTGTTCTGCACTGAAACGCTGTTTCCTGACATTTCAGGCTCTAACTTCAAAAATTATGCAAAACACTTCTAACACCTTCAGATATGTTTCTTTGTGTTGCAAAACAGGTTTTATTCATGCACAGACTGCAATATTAAAGTGGGACAGAGATTCAGCTTGCATTGCTTGAAACAAGTTTGTTCTGCACTGAAACGCTGTTTCCTGACATTTCAGGCTCTAACTTCAAAAATCATGCAAAACACTTCTAACACCTTCAGATATGTTTCTCTGTGTTGCAAAACAGGTTTTATTCATGCACAGACTGCAATATTAAAGTGGGACAGAGATTCAGCTTGCATTACTTGAAACAAGTTTGTTCTGCACTGAAACGCTGTTTCCTGACATTTCAGGCTCTAACTTCAAAAATCATGCAAAACACTTCTAACACCTTCAGATATGTTTCTCTGTGTTGCAAAATAGGTTTTATTCATGCACAGACTGCAATATTAAAGTGGGACAGAGATTCAGCTTGCATTGCTTGAAACAAGTTTGTTCTGCACTGAAACGCTGTTTTCTGACATTTCAGGCTCTAACTTCAAAAATCATGCAAAACACTTCTAACACCTTCAGATATGTTTCTCTGTGTTGCAAAACAGGTTTTATTCATGCACAGACTGCAATATTAAAGTGGGACAGAGATTCAGCTTGCATTACTTGAAACAAGTTTGTTCTGCACTGAAACGCTGTTTCCTGACATTTCAGGCTCTAACTTCAAAAATCATGCAAAACACTTCTAAAACCTTCAGATATGTTTCTCTGTGTTGCAAAATAGGTTTTATTCATGCACAGACTGATATTTTAAAGTGGGACCAAGATTCAGCTTGCATTGCTGGAACCAAATTTGTTCTGCGCTGAAACGCTGTTTTCTGACACTTCAGGCTCTAACTTCAAAAATCATGCAAAACACTTCTAACACCTTCAGATATGTTTCTCTGTGTTGCAAAATAGGTTTTATTCATGCACAGACTGCAATATTAAAGTGGGACAGAGATTCAGCTTGCATTGCTTAAAACAAGTTTGTTCTTCACTGAAACGCTGTTTTCTGACATTTCAGGCTCTAACTTCAAAAATCATGCAAAACACTTCTAACACCTTCAGATATGTTTCTCTGTGTTGCAAAATAGGTTTTATTCATGCACAGACTGCAATATTAAAGTGGGACAGAGATTCAGCTTGCATTGCTTGAAACAAGTTTGTTCTGCACTGAAACGCTGTTTCCTGACATTTCAGGCTCTAACTTCAAAAATCATGCAAAACACTTCTAACACCTTCAGATATGTTTCTCTGTGTTGCAAAACAGGTTTTATTCATGCACAGACTGCAATATTAAAGTGGGACAGAGATTCAGCTTGCATTGCTTGAAACAAGTTTGTTCTGCACTGAAATGCTGTTTCCTGACATTTCAGGCTCTAACTTCAAAAATCATGCAAAACACTTCTAACACCTTCAGATATGTTTCTCTGTGTTGCAAAATAGGTTTTATTCATGCACAGACTGATATTTTAAAGTGGGACCAAGATTCAGCTTGCATTGCTGGAACCAAGTTTGTTCTGCACTGAAACGCTGTTTTCTGACACTTCAGGCTCTAACTTCAAAAATCATGCAAAACACTTCTAACACCTTCAGATATGTTTCTCTGTGTTGCAAAATAGGTTTTATTCATGCACAGACTGGTATTTTAAAGTGGGACCAAGATTCAGCTTGCATTGCTGGAAACAAGTTTGTTCTGCGCTGAAACGCTGTTTTCTGACATTTCAGGCTCTAACTTCAAAAATCATGCAAAACACTTCTAACACCTTCAGATATGTTTCTCTGTGTTGCAAAATAGGTTTTATTCATGCACAGACTGATATTTTAAAGTGGGACCAAGATTCAGCTTGCTTTGCTGGTACCAAGTTTGTTCTGTGCTGAAACGCTGTTTTCTGACACTTCAGGCTCTAACTTCAAAAATCATGCAAAACACTTCTAACACCTTCAGATATGTTTCTCTGTGTTGCAAAATAGGTTTTATTCATGCACAGACTGCAATATTAAAGTGGGACAGAGATTCAGCTTGCATTGCTTGAAACAAGTTTGTTCAGCACTGAAACGCTGTTTCCTGACATTTCAGGCTCTAACTTCAAAAATCATGCAAAACACTTCTAACACCTTCAGATATGTTTCTCTGTGTTGCAAAATAGGTTTTATTCATGCACAGACTGATATTTTAAAGTGGGACCAAGATTCAGCTTGCATTGCTGGAAACAAGTTTGTTCTGCGCTGAAACGCTGTTTTCTGACATTTCAGGCTCTAACTTCAAAAATCATGCAAAACACTTCTAACACCTTCAGATATGTTTCTCTGTGTTGCAAAATAGGTTTTATTCATGCACAGACTGATATTTTAAAGTGGGACCAAGATTCAGCTTGCATTGCTTGAAACAAGTTTGTTCTGCACTGAAACGCTGTTTCCTGACATTTCAGGCTCTAACTTCAAAAATCATGCAAAACACTTCTAACACCTTCAGATATGTTTCTCTGTGTTGCAAAATAGGTTTTATTCATGCACAGACTGATATTTTAAAGTGGGACCAAGATTCAGCTTGCATTGCTGGAACCAAGTTTGTTCTGCGCTGAAAAGCTGTTTTCTGACACTTCAGGCTCTAACTTCAAAAATCATGCAAAACACTTCTAACACCTTCAGATATGTTTCTCTGTGTTACAAAATAGGTTTTATTCATGCACAGACTGCAATATTAAAGTGGGACAGAGATTCAGCTTGCATTGCTTGAAACAAGTTTGTTCTGCACTGAAACGCTGTTTCCTGACATTTCAGGCTCTAACTTCAAAAATCATGCAAAACACTTCTAACACCTTCAGATATGTTTCTCTGTGTTGCAAAATAGGTTTTATTCATGCACAGACTGATATTTTAAAGTGGGACAAAGATTCAGCTTGCATTGCTGGAACCAAGTTTGTTCTGCGCTGAAACGCTGTTTTCTGACATTTCAGGCTCTAACTTCAAAAATCATGCAAAACACTTCTAACACCTTCAGATATGTTTCTCTGTGTTGCAAAATAGGTTTTTTTCATGCACAGACTGATATTTTAAAGTGGGACCAAGATTCAGCTTGCATTGCTGGAACCAAGTTTGTTTTGCGCTGAAACGCTGTTTTCTGACATTTCAGGCTCTAACTTCAAAAATCATGCAAAACACTTCTAACACCTTCAGATATGTTTCTCTGTGTTGCAAAATAGGTTTTATTCATGCACAGACTGATATTTTAAAGTGGGACCAAGATTCAGCTTGCATTGCTGGAAACAAGTTTGTTCTGCGCTGAAACGCTGTTTTCTGACATTTCAGGCTCTAACTTCAAAAATCATGCAAAACACTTCTAACACCTTCAGATATGTTTCTCTGTGTTGCAAAATAGGTTTTATTCATGCACAGACTGATATTTTAAAGTGGGACCAAGATTCAGCTTGCATTGCTGGAAACAAGTTTGTTCTGCGCTGAAACGCTGTTTTCTGACATTTCAGGCTCTAACTTCAAAAATCATGCAAAACACTTCTAACACCTTCAGATATGTTTCTCTGTGTTGCAAAATAGGTTTTATTCATGCACAGACTGCAATATTAAAGTGGGACAGAGATTCAGCTTGCATTGCTTGAAACAAGTTTGTTCAGCACTGAAACGCTGTTTCCTGACATTTCAGGCTCTAACTTCAAAAATCATGCAAAACACTTCTAACACCTTCAGATATGTTTCTCTGTGTTGCAAAATAGGTTTTATTCATGCACAGACTGATATTTTAAAGTGGGACCAAGATTCAGCTTGCATTGCTGGAACCAAGTTTGTTCCGCGCTGAAACGCTGTTTTCTGACACTTCAGGCTCTAACTTCAAAAATCATGCAAAACACTTCTAACACCTTCAGATATGTTTCTCTGTGTTGCAAAATAGGTTTTTTTCATGCACAGACTGATATTTTAAAGTGGGACCAAGATTCAGCTTGCATTGCTGGAACCAAGTTTGTTTTGCGCTGAAACGCTGTTTTCTGACATTTCAGGCTCTAACTTCAAAAATCATGCAAAACACTTCTAACACCTTCAGATATGTTTCTCTGTGTTGCAAAATAGGTTTTATTCATGCACAGACTGCAATATTAAAGTGGGACAGAGATTCAGCTTGCATTGCTTGAAACAAGTTTGTTCTGCACTGAAACGCTGTTTCCTGACATTTCAGGCTCTAACTTCAAAAATCATGCAAAACACTTCTAACACCTTCAGATATGTTTCTCTGTGTTGCAAAACAGGTTTTATTCATGCACAGACTGCAATATTAAAGTGGGACAGAGATTCAGCTTGCATTGCTTGAAACAAGTTTGTTCTGCACTGAAACGCTGTTTCCCGACATTTCAGGCTCTAGCTTCAAAAATCATGCAAAACACTTCTAACACCTTCAGATATGTTTCTCTGTGTTGCAAAACAGGTTTTATTCATGCACAGACTGCAATATTAAAGTGGGACAGAGATTCAGCTTGCATTACTTGAAACAAGTTTGTTCTGCACTGAAACGCTGTTTCCTGACATTTCAGGCTCTAACTTCAAAAATCATGCAAAACACTTCTAACACCTTCAGATATGTTTCTCTGTGTTGCAAAATAGGTTTTATTCATGCACAGACTGCAATATTAAAGTGGGACAGAGATTCAGCTTGCATTGCTTGAAACAAGTTTGTTCTGCACTGAAACGCTGTTTTCTGACATTTCAGGCTCTAACTTCAAAAATCATGCAAAACACTTCTAACACCTTCAGATATGTTTCTCTGTGTTGCAAAACAGGTTTTATTCATGCACAGACTGCAATATTAAAGTGGGACAGAGATTCAGCTTGCATTACTTGAAACAAGTTTGTTCTGCACTGAAACGCTGTTTCCTGACATTTCAGGCTCTAACTTCAAAAATCATGCAAAACACTTCTAACACCTTCAGATATGTTTCTCTGTGTTGCAAAATAGGTTTTATTCATGCACAGACTGATATTTTAAAGTGGGACCAAGATTCAACTTGCATTGCTGGAACCAAATTTGTTCTGCGCTGAAACGCTGTTTTCTGACACTTCAGGCTCTAACTTCAAAAATCATGCAAAACACTTCTAACACCTTCAGATATGTTTCTCTGTGTTGCAAAATAGGTTTTATTCATGCACAGACTGCAATATTAAAGTGGGACAGAGATTCAGCTTGCATTGCTTAAAACAAGTTTGTTCTTCACTGAAACGCTGTTTTCTGACATTTCAGGCTCTAACTTCAAAAATCATGCAAAACACTTCTAACACCTTCAGATATGTTTCTCTGTGTTGCAAAATAGGTTTTATTCATGCACAGACTGCAATATTAAAGTGGGACAGAGATTCAGCTTGCATTGCTTGAAACAAGTTTGTTCTGCACTGAAACGCTGTTTCCTGACATTTCAGGCTCTAACTTCAAAAATCATGCAAAACACTTCTAACACCTTCAGATATGTTTCTCTGTGTTGCAAAACAGGTTTTATTCATGCACAGACTGCAATATTAAAGTGGGACAGAGATTCAGCTTGCATTGCTTGAAACAAGTTTGTTCTGCACTGAAATGCTGTTTCCTGACATTTCAGGCTCTAACTTCAAAAATCATGCAAAACACTTCTAACACCTTCAGATATGTTTCTCTGTGTTGCAAAATAGGTTTTATTCATGCACAGACTGATATTTTAAAGTGGGACCAAGATTCAGCTTGCATTGCTGGAACCAAGTTTGTTCTGCACTGAAACGCTGTTTTCTGACACTTCAGGCTCTAACTTCAAAAATCATGCAAAACACTTCTAACACCTTCAGATATGTTTCTCTGTGTTGCAAAATAGGTTTTATTCATGCACAGACTGGTATTTTAAAGTGGGACCAAGATTCAGCTTGCATTGCTGGAAACAAGTTTGTTCTGCGCTGAAACGCTGTTTTCTGACATTTCAGGCTCTAACTTCAAAAATCATGCAAAACACTTCTAACACCTTCAGATATGTTTCTCTGTGTTGCAAAATAGGTTTTATTCATGCACAGACTGATATTTTAAAGTGGGACCAAGATTCAGCTTGCTTTGCTGGTACCAAGTTTGTTCTGTGCTGAAACGCTGTTTTCTGACACTTCAGGCTCTAACTTCAAAAATCATGCAAAACACTTCTAACACCTTCAGATATGTTTCTCTGTGTTGCAAAATAGGTTTTTTTCATGCACAGACTGATATTTTAAAGTGGGACCAAGATTCAGCTTGCATTGCTGGAACCAAGTTTGTTTTGCGCTGAAACGCTGTTTTCTGACATTTCAGGCTCTAACTTCAAAAATCATGCAAAACACTTCTAACACCTTCAGATATGTTTCTCTGTGTTGCAAAATAGGTTTTATTCATGCACAGACTGATATTTTAAAGTGGGACCAAGATTCAGCTTGCATTGCTGGAAACAAGTTTGTTCTGCGCTGAAACGCTGTTTTCTGACATTTCAGGCTCTAACTTCAAAAATCATGCAAAACACTTCTAACACCTTCAGATATGTTTCTCTGTGTTGCAAAATAGGTTTTATTCATGCACAGACTGATATTTTAAAGTGGGACCAAGATTCAGCTTGCATTGCTGGAAACAAGTTTGTTCAGCACTGAAACGCTGTTTCCTGACATTTCAGGCTCTAACTTCAAAAATCATGCAAAACACTTCTAACACCTTCAGATATGTTTCTCTGTGTTGCAAAATAGGTTTTATTCATGCACAGACTGATATTTTAAAGTGGGACCAAGATTCAGCTTGCATTGCTGGAAACAAGTTTGTTCTGCGCTGAAACGCTGTTTTCTGACATTTCAGGCTCTAACTTCAAAAATCATGCAAAACACTTCTAACACCTTCAGATATGTTTCTCTGTGTTGCAAAATAGGTTTTATTCATGCACAGACTGCAATATTAAAGTGGGAAAGAGATTCAGCTTGCATTGCTTGAAACAAGTTTGTTCTGCACTGAAACGCTGTTTCCTGACATTTCAGGCTCTAACTTCAAAAATCATGCAAAACACTTCTAACACCTTCAGATATGTTTCTCTGTGTTGCAAAATAGGTTTTATTCATGCACAGACTGCAATATTAAAGTGGGACAGAGATTCAGCTTGCATTGCTTGAAACAAGTTTGTTCTGCACTGAAACGCTGTTTCCTGACATTTCAGGCTCTAACTTCAAAAATCATGCAAAACACTTCTAACACCTTCAGATATGTTTCTCTGTGTTGCAAAATAGGTTTTATTCATGCACAGACTGATATTTTAAAGTGGGACTAAGATTCAGCTTGCATTGCTGGAACCAAGTTTGTTCTGCGCTGAAACGCTGTTTTCTGACACTTCAGGCTCTAACTTCAAAAATCATGCAAAACACTTCTAACACCTTCAGATATGTTTCTCTGTGTTGCAAAATAGGTTTTATTCATGCACAGACTGATATTTTAAAGTGGGACCAAGATTCAGCTTGCATTGCTGGAAACAAGTTTGTTCAGCACTGAAACGCTGTTTCCTGACATTTCAGGCTCTAACTTCAAAAATCATGCAAAACACTTCTAACACCTTCAGATATGTTTCTCTGTGTTGCAAAATAGGTTTTATTCATGCACAGACTGATATTTTAAAGTGGGACCAAGATTCAGCTTGCATTGCTGGAAACAAGTTTGTTCTGCGCTGAAACGCTGTTTTCTGACATTTCAGGCTCTAACTTCAAAAATCATGCAAAACACTTCTAACACCTTCAGATATGTTTCTCTGTGTTGCAAAATAGGTTTTATTCATGCACAGACTGCAATATTAAAGTGGGAAAGAGATTCAGCTTGCATTGCTTGAAACAAGTTTGTTCTGCACTGAAACGCTGTTTCCTGACATTTCAGGCTCTAACTTCAAAAATCATGCAAAACACTTCTAACACCTTCAGATATGTTTCTCTGTGTTGCAAAATAGGTTTTATTCATGCACAGACTGATATTTTAAAGTGGGACCAAGATTCAGCTTGCATTGCTGGAACCAAGTTTGTTCTGCGCTGAAAAGCTGTTTTCTGACACTTCAGGCTCTAACTTCAAAAATCATGCAAAACACTTCTAACACCTTCAGATATGTTTCTCTGTGTTACAAAATAGGTTTTATTCATGCACAGACTGCAATATTAAAGTGGGACAGAGATTCAGCTTGCATTGCTTGAAACAAGTTTGTTCTGCACTGAAACGCTGTTTCCTGACATTTCAGGCTCTAACTTCAAAAATCATGCAAAACACTTCTAACACCTTCAGATATGTTTCTCTGTGTTGCAAAATAGGTTTTATTCATGCACAGACTGATATTTTAAAGTGGGACCAAGATTCAGCTTGCATTGCTGGAACCAAGTTTGTTCTGCGCTGAAACGCTGTTTTCTGACATTTCAGGCTCTAACTTCAAAAATCATGCAAAACACTTCTAACACCTTCAGATATGTTTCTCTGTGTTGCAAAATAGGTTTTTTTCATGCACAGACTGATATTTTAAAGTGGGACCAAGATTCAGCTTGCATTGCTGGAACCAAGTTTGTTTTGCGCTGAAACGCTGTTTTCTGACATTTCAGGCTCTAACTTCAAAAATCATGCAAAACACTTCTAACACCTTCAGATATGTTTCTCTGTGTTGCAAAATAGGTTTTATTCATGCACAGACTGATATTTTAAAGTGGGACCAAGATTCAGCTTGCATTGCTGGAAACAAGTTTGTTCTGCGCTGAAACGCTGTTTTCTGACATTTCAGGCTCTAACTTCAAAAATCATGCAAAACACTTCTAACACCTTCAGATATGTTTCTCTGTGTTGCAAAATAGGTTTTATTCATGCACAGACTGATATTTTATAGTGGGACCAAGATTCAGCTTGCATTGCAGGAACCAAGTTTGTTCTGCGCTGAAACGCTGTTTTCTGACATTTCAGGCTCTAACTTCAAAAATCATGCAAAACACTTCTAACACCTTCAGATATGTTTCTCTGTGTTGCAAAATAGGTTTTATTCATGCACAGACTGCAATATTAAAGTGGGACAGAGATTCAGCTTGCATTGCTTGAAACAAGTTTGTTCTGCACTGAAACGCTGTTTCCTGACATTTCAGGCTCTAACTTCAAAAATCATGCAAAACACTTCTAACACCTTCAGATATGTTTCTCTGTGTTGCAAAATAGGTTTTATTCATGCACAGACTGCAATATTAAAGTGGGACAGAGATTCAGCTTGCATTGCTTGAAACAAGTTTGTTCTGCACTGAAACGCTGTTTCCTGACATTTCAGGCTCTAACTTCAAAAATCATGCAAAACACTTCTAACACCTTCAGATATGTTTCTCTGTGTTGCAAAATAGGTTTTATTCATGCACAGACTGATATTTTAAAGTGGGACTAAGATTCAGCTTGCATTGCTGGAACCAAGTTTGTTCTGCGCTGAAAAGCTGTTTTCTGACACTTCAGGCTCTAACTTCAAAAATCATGCAAAACACTTCTAACACCTTCAGATATGTTTCTCTGTGTTACAAAATAGGTTTTATTCATGCACAGACTGCAATATTAAAGTGGGACAGAGATTCAGCTTGCATTGCTTGAAACAAGTTTGTTCTGCACTGAAACGCTGTTTCCTGACATTTCAGGCTCTAACTTCAAAAATCATGCAAAACACTTCTAACACCTTCAGATATGTTTCTCTGTGTTGCAAAATAGGTTTTATTCATGCACAGACTGATATTTTAAAGTGGGACCAAGATTCAGCTTGCATTGCTGGAACCAAGTTTGTTCTGCGCTGAAACGCTGTTTTCTGACACTTCAGGCTCTAACTTCAAAAATCATGCAAAACACTTCTAACACCTTCAGATATGTTTCTCTGTGTTGCAAAATAGGTTTTATTCATGCACAGACTGCAATATTAAAGTGGGACAGAGATTCAGCTTGCATTGCTTGAAACAAGTTTGTTCTGCACTGAAATGCTGTTTTCTGACACTTCAGGCTCTAACTTCAAAAATCATGCAAAACACTTCTAACACCTTCAGATATGTTTCTCTGTGTTGCAAAATAGGTTTTATTCATGCACAGACTGATATTTTATAGTGGGACAGAGATTCAGCTTGCATTGCTTGAAACAAGTTTGTTCTGCACTGAAACGCTGTTTCCTGACATTTCAGGCTCTAACTTCAAAAATCATGCAAAACACTTCTAACACCTTCAGATATGTTTCTCTGTGTTGCAAAATAGGTTTTATTCATGCACAGACTGCAATATTAAAGTGGGACAGAGATTCAGCTTGCATTACTTGAAACAAGTTTGTTCTGCAATGAAACGCTGTTTCCTGACATTTCAGGCTCTAACTTCAAAAATCATGCAAAACACTTCTAACACCTTCAGATATGTTTCTCTGTGTTGCAAAATAGGTTTTATTCATGCACAGACTGCAATATTAAAGTGGGACAGAGATTCAGCTTGCATTGCTTGAAACAAGTTTGTTCTGCATTGAAACTCTGTTTTCTGACATTTCAGGCTCTAACTTCAAAAATCATGCAAAACACTTCTAACATCTTCAGATATGTTTCTCTGTGTTGCAAAATAGGTTTTATTCATGCACAGACTGATATTTTAAAGTGGGACCAAGATTCAGCTTGCATTGCTGGAACCAAGCTTGTTCTGCGCTGAAACGCTGTTTTCTGACACTTCAGGCTCTAACTTCAAAAATCATGCAAAACACTTCTAACACCTTCAGATATGTTTCTCTGTGTTGCAAAATAGGTTTTATTCATGCACAGACTGCAATATTAAAGTGGGACAGAGATTCAGCTTGCATTGCTGGAACCAAGTTTGTTCTGCGCTGAAACGCTGTTTCCTGACATTTCAGGCTCTAACTTCAAAAATCATGCAAAACACTTCTAACACCTTCAGATATGTTTCTCTGTGTTGCAAAATAGGTTTTATTCATGCACAGACTGATATTTTAAAGTGGGACCAAGATTCAGCTTGCATTGCTGGAACCAAGTTTGTTCTGCGCTGAAACGCTGTATTCTGACACTTCAGGCTCTAACTTCAAAAATCATGCAAAACACTTCTAACACCTTCAGATATGTTTCTCTGTGTTGCAAAATAGGTTTTATTCATGCACAGACTGATATTTTAAAGTGGGACCAAGATTCAGCTTGCATTGCTGGAACCAAGTTTGTTCTGCGCTGAAACGCTGTTTTCTGACATTTCAGGCTCTAACTTCAAAAATCATGCAAAACACTTCTAACAGCTTCAGATATGTTTCTCTGTGTTGCAAAATAGGTTTTATTCATGCACAGACTGCAATATTAAAGTGGGACAGAGATTCAGCTTGCATTGCTTGAAACAAGTTTGTTCTGCACTGAAACGCTGTTTCCTGACATTTCAGGCTCTAACTTCAAAAATCATGCAAAACACTTCTAACACCTTCAGATATGTTTCTCTGTGTTGCAAAATAGGTTTTATTCATGCACAGACTGATATTTTAAAGTGGGACCAAGATTCAGCTTGCATTGCTTGAAACAAGTTTGTTCTGCACTGAAACGCTGTTTTCTGACACTTCAGGCTCTAACTTCAAAAATCATGCAAAACACTTCTAACACCTTCAGATATGTTTCTCTGTGTTGCAAAATAGGTTTTATTCATGCACAGACTGATATTTTAAAGTGGGACCAAGATTCAGCTTGCATTGCTGGAAACAAGTTTGTTCTGCGCTGAAACGCTGTTTTCTGACATTTCAGGCTCTAACTTCAAAAATCATGCAAAACACTTCTAACACCTTCAGATATGTTTCTCTGTGTTGCAAAATAGGTTTTATTCATGCACAGACTGATATTTTAAAGTGGGACCAAGATTCAGCTTGCATTGCTGGAAACAAGTTTGTTCTGCGCTGAAACGCTGTTTTCTGACATTTCAGGCTCTAACTTCAAAAATCATGCAAAACACTTCTAACACCTTCAGATATGTTTCTCTGTGTTGCAAAATAGGTTTTATTCATGCACAGACTGCAATATTAAAGTGGGACAGAGATTCAGCTTGCATTGCTTGAAACAAGTTTGTTCAGCACTGAAACGCTGTTTCCTGACATTTCAGGCTCTAACTTCAAAAATCATGCAAAACACTTCTAACACCTTCAGATATGTTTCTCTGTGTTGCAAAATAGGTTTTATTCATGCACAGACTGATATTTTAAAGTGGGACCAAGATTCAGCTTGCATTGCTGGAAACAAGTTTGTTCTGCGCTGAAACGCTGTTTTCTGACATTTCAGGCTCTAACTTCAAAAATCATGCAAAACACTTCTAACACCTTCAGATATGTTTCTCTGTGTTGCAAAATAGGTTTTATTCATGCACAGACTGCAATATTAAAGTGGGACAGAGATTCAGCTTGCATTGCTTGAAACAAGTTTGTTCTGCACTGAAACGCTGTTTCCTGACATTTCAGGCTCTAACTTCAAAAATCATGCAAAACACTTCTAACACCTTCAGATATGTTTCTCTGTGTTGCAAAATAGGTTTTATTCATGCACAGACTGATATTTTAAAGTGGGACCAAGATTCAGCTTGCATTGCTGGAACCAAGTTTGTTCTGCGCTGAAAAGCTGTTTTCTGACACTTCAGGCTCTAACTTCAAAAATCATGCAAAACACTTCTAACACCTTCAGATATGTTTCTCTGTGTTACAAAATAGGTTTTATTCATGCACAGACTGCAATATTAAAGTGGGACAGAGATTCAGCTTGCATTGCTTGAAACAAGTTTGTTCTGCACTGAAACGCTGTTTCCTGACATTTCAGGCTCTAACTTCAAAAATCATGCAAAACACTAACACCTTCAGATATGTTTCTCTGTGTTGCAAAATAGGTTTTATTCATGCACAGACTGATATTTTAAAGTGGGACCAAGATTCAGCTTGCATTGCTGGAACCAAGTTTGTTCTGCGCTGAAACGCTGTTTTCTGACATTTCAGGCTCTAACTTCAAAAATCATGCAAAACACTTCTAACACCTTCAGATATGTTTCTCTGTGTTGCAAAATAGGTTTTTTTCATGCACAGACTGATATTTTAAAGTGGGACCAAGATTCAGCTTGCATTGCTGGAACCAAGTTTGTTTTGCGCTGAAACGCTGTTTTCTGACATTTCAGGCTCTAACTTCAAAAATCATGCAAAACACTTCTAACACCTTCAGATATGTTTCTCTGTGTTGCAAAATAGGTTTTATTCATGCACAGACTGATATTTTAAAGTGGGACCAAGATTCAGCTTGCATTGCTGGAAACAAGTTTGTTCTGCGCTGAAACGCTGTTTTCTGACATTTCAGGCTCTAACTTCAAAAATCATGCAAAACACTTCTAACACCTTCAGATATGTTTCTCTGTGTTGCAAAATAGGTTTTATTCATGCACAGACTGATATTTTAAAGTGGGACCAAGATTCAGCTTGCATTGCTGGAAACAAGTTTGTTCTGCGCTGAAACGCTGTTTTCTGACATTTCAGGCTCTAACTTCAAAAATCATGCAAAACACTTCTAACACCTTCAGATATGTTTCTCTGTGTTGCAAAATAGGTTTTATTCATGCACAGACTGCAATATTAAAGTGGGACAGAGATTCAGCTTGCATTGCTTGAAACAAGTTTGTTCAGCACTGAAACGCTGTTTCCTGACATTTCAGGCTCTAACTTCAAAAATCATGCAAAACACTTCTAACACCTTCAGATATGTTTCTCTGTGTTGCAAAATAGGTTTTATTCATGCACAGACTGATATTTTATAGTGGGACCAAGATTCAGCTTGCATTGCAGGAACCAAGTTTGTTCTGCGCTGAAACGCTGTTTTCTGACATTTCAGGCTCTAACTTCAAAAATCATGCAAAACACTTCTAACACCTTCAGATATGTTTCTCTGTGTTGCAAAATAGGTTTTATTCATGCACAGACTGCAATATTAAAGTGGGACAGAGATTCAGCTTGCATTGCTTGAAACAAGTTTGTTCTGCACTGAAACGCTGGTTCCTGACATTTCAGGCTCTAACTTCAAAAATCATGCAAAACACTTCTAACACCTTCAGATATGTTTCTCTGTGTTGCAAAACAGGTTTTATTCATGCACAGACTGCAATATTAAAGTGGGACAGAGATTCAGCTTGCATTGCTTGAAACAAGTTTGTTCTGCACTGAAACGCTGTTTCCTGACATTTCAGGCTCTAACTTCAAAAATCATGCAAAACACTTCTAACACCTTCAGATATGTTTCTCTGTGTTGCAAAACAGGTTTTATTCATGCACAGACTGCAATATTAAAGTGGGACAGAGATTCAGCTTGCATTACTTGAAACAAGTTTGTTCTGCACTGAAACGCTGTTTCCTGACATTTCAGGCTCTAACTTCAAAAATCATGCAAAACACTTCTAACACCTTCAGATATGTTTCTCTGTGTTGCAAAATAGGTTTTATTCATGCACAGACTGCAATATTAAAGTGGGACAGAGATTCAGCTTGCATTGCTTGAAACAAGTTTGTTCTGCACTGAAATGCTGTTTCCTGACATTTCAGGCTCTAACTTCAAAAATCATGCAAAACACTTCTAACACCTTCAGATATGTTTCTCTGTGTTGCAAAATAGGTTTTATTCATGCACAGACTGATATTTTAAAATGGGACCAAGATTCAGCTTGCATTGCTGGAACCAAGTTTGTTCTGCACTGAAACGCTGTTTTCTGACACTTCAGGCTCTAACTTCAAAAATCATGCAAAACACTTCTAACACCTTCAGATATGTTTCTCTGTGTTGCAAAATAGGTTTTATTCATGCACAGACTGGTATTTTAAAGTGGGACCAAGATTCAGCTTGCATTGCTGGAAACAAGTTTGTTCTGCGCTGAAACGCTGTTTTCTGACATTTCAGGCTCTAACTTCAAAAATCATGCAAAACACTTCTAACACCTTCAGATATGTTTCTCTGTGTTGCAAAATAGGTTTTATTCATGCACAGACTGATATTTTAAAGTGGGACCAAGATTCAGCTTGCATTGCTGGAACCAAGTTTGTTCTGTGCTGAAACGCTGTTTTCTGACACTTCAGGCTCTAACTTCAAAAATCATGCAAAACACTAACACCTTCACATATGTTTCTCTGTGTTGCAAAATAGGTTTTATTCATGCACAGACTGCAATATTAAAGTGGGACAGAGATTCAGCTTGCATTGCTTGAAACAAGTTTGTTCTGCACTGAAACGCTGTTTCCTGACATTTCAGGCTCTAACTTCAAAAATCATGCAAAACACTTCTAACACCTTCAGATATGTTTCTCTGTGTTGCAAAATAGGTTTTATTCATGCACAGACTGATATTTTAAAGTGGGACCAAGATTAGCTTGCATTGCTGGAACCAAGTTTGTTCTGCGCTGAAACGCTGTTTTCTGACATTTCAGGCTCTAACTTCAAAAATCATGCAAAACACTTCTAACACCTTCAGATATGTTTCTCTGTGTTGCAAAATAGGTTTTTTTCATGCACAGACTGCAATATTAAAGTGGGACAGAGATTCAGCTTGCATTGCTGGAACCAAGTTTGTTTTGCGCTGAAACGCTGTTTTCTGACATTTCAGGCTCTAACTTCAAAAATCATGCAAAACACTTCTAACACCTTCAGATATGTTTCTCTGTGTTGCAAAATAGGTTTTATTCATGCACAGACTGATATTTTAAAGTGGGACCAAGATTCAGCTTGCATTGCTGGAACCAAGTTTGTTCTGCGCTGAAACGCTGTTTTCTGACATTTCAGGCTCTAACTTCAAAAATCATGCAAAACACTTCTAACACCTTCAGATATGTTTCTCTGTGTTGTAAAATAGGTTTTTTCATGCACAGACTGATATTTTAAAGTGGGACCAAGATTCAGCTTGCATTGCTGGAACCAAGTTTGTTTTGCGCTGAAACGCTGTTTTCTGACATTTCAGGCTCTAACTTCAAAAATCATGCAAAACACTTCTAACACCTTCAGATATGTTTCTCTGTGTTGCAAAATAGGTTTTATTCATGCACAGACTGATATATTTTAAAGTGGGACCAAGATTCAGCTTGCATTGCTGGAAACAAGTTTGTTCTGCGCTGAAACGCTGTTTTCTGACATTTCAGGCTCTAACTTCAAAAATCATGCAAAACACTTCTAACACCTTCAGATATGTTTCTCTGTGTTGCAAAATAGGTTTTATTCATGCACAGACTGATATTTTAAAGTGGGACCAAGATTCAGCTTGCATTGCTGGAACCAAGTTTGTTCTGTGCTGAAACGCTGTTTTCTGACACTTCAGGCTCTAACTTCAAAAATCATGCAAAACACTTCTAACACCTTCACATATGTTTCTCTGTGTTGCAAAATAGGTTTTATTCATGCACAGACTGCAATATTAAAGTGGGACAGAGATTCAGCTTGCATTGCTTGAAACAAGTTTGTTCTGCACTGAAACGCTGTTTCCTGACATTTCAGGCTCTAACTTCAAAAATCATGCAAAACACTTCTAACACCTTCAGATATGTTTCTCTGTGTTGCAAAATAGGTTTTATTCATGCACAGACTGATATTTTAAAGTGGGACCAAGATTCAGCTTGCATTGCTGGAACCAAGTTTGTTCTGCGCTGAAACGCTGTTTTCTGACATTTCAGGCTCTAACTTCAAAAATCATGCAAAACACTTCTAACACCTTCAGATATGTTTCTCTGTGTTGCAAAATAGGTTTTTTCATGCACAGACTGCAATATTAAAGTGGGACAGAGATTCAGCTTGCATTGCTGGAACCAAGTTTGTTTTGCGCTGAAACGCTGTTTTCTGACATTTCAGGCTCTAACTTCAAAAATCATGCAAAACACTTCTAACACCTTCAGATATGTTTCTCTGTGTTGCAAAATAGGTTTTATTCATGCACAGACTGATATTTTAAAGTGGGACCAAGATTCAGCTTGCATTGCTGGAACCAAGTTTGTTCTGCGCTGAAACGCTGTTTTCTGACATTTC
The DNA here is from genome assembly GCF_049309525.1 of Garra rufa. Lineage (NCBI taxonomy): Eukaryota > Metazoa > Chordata > Actinopteri > Cypriniformes > Cyprinidae > Garra > Garra rufa. Next base: position 18,631,925 of record NC_133373.1, read on the forward strand.
AGGCTCTAACTTCAAAAATCATGCAAAACACTTCTAACACCTTCAGATATGTTTCTCTGTGTTGCAAAATAGGTTTTTTCATGCACAGACTGATATTTTAAAGTGGGACCAAGATTCAGCTTGCATTGCTGGAACCAAGTTTGTTTTGCGCTGAAACGCTGTTTTCTGACATTTCAGGCTCTAACTTCAAAAATCATGCAAAACACTTCTAACACCTTCAGATATGTTTCTCTGTGTTGCAAAATAGGTTTTATTCATGCACAGACTGATATATTTTAAAGTGGGACCAAGATTCAGCTTGCATTGCTGGAAACAAGTTTGTTCTGCGCTGAAACGCTGTTTTCTGACATTTCAGGCTCTAACTTCAAAAATCATGCAAAACACTTCTAACACCTTCAGATATGTTTCTCTGTGTTGCAAAATAGGTTTTATTCATGCACAGACTGATATTTTAAAGTGGGACCAAGATTCAGCTTGCATTGCTGGAAACAAGTTTGTTCTGCGCTGAAACGCTGTTTTCTGACACTTCAGGCTCTAACTTCAAAAATCATGCAAAACACTTCTAACACCTTCAGATATGTTTCTCTGTGTTGCAAAATAGGTTTTATTCATGCACAGACTGCAATATTAAAGTGGGATAGAGATTCAGCTTGCATTGCTTGAAACAAGTTTGTTCTGCACTGAAACGCTGTTTCCTGACATTTCAGGCTCTAACTTCAAAAATCATGCAAAACACTTCTAACACCTTCAGATATGTTTCTCTGTGTTGCAAAATAGGTTTTATTCATGCACAGACTGATATTTTAAAGTGGGACCAAGATTCAGCTTGCATTGCTGGAAACAAGTTTGTTCTGCGCTGAAACGCTGTTTTCTGACATTTCAGGCTCTAACTTCAAAAATCATGCAAAACACTTCTAACACCTTCAGATATGTTTCTCTGTGTTGCAAAATAGGTTTTATTCATGCACAGACTGCAATATTAAAGTGGGACAGAGATTCAGCTTGCATTGCTTGAAACAAGTTTGTTCAGCACTGAAACGCTGTTTCCTGACATTTCAGGCTCTAACTTCAAAAGTCATGCAAAACACTTCTAACACCTTCAGATATGTTTCTCTGTGTTGCAAAATAGGTTTTATTCATGCACAGACTGCAATATTAAAGTGGGACAGAGATTCAGCTTGCATTGCTTGAAACAAGTTTGTTCTGCTCTGAAACGCTGTTTTATGACATTTCAGGCTCTAACTTCAAAAATCATGCAAAACACTTCTAACACCTTCAGATATGTTTCTCTGTGTTGCAAAATAGGTTTTATTCATGCACAGACTGATATTTTAAAGTGGGACCAAGATTCAGCTTGCATTGCTGGAACCAAATTTGTTCTGCGCTGAAACGCTGTTTTCTGACACTTCAGGCTCTAACTTCAAAAATCATGCAAAACACTTCTAACACCTTCAGATATGTTTCTCTGTGTTGCAAAATAGGTTTTATTCATGCACAGACTGCAATATTAAAGTGGGACAGAGATTCAGCTTGCATTGCTGGAAACAAGTTTGTTCTGCGCTGAAACGCTGTTTTCTGACATTTCAGGCTCTAACTTCAAAAATCATGCAAAACACTTCTAACACCTTCAGATATGTTTCTCTGTGTTGCAAAATAGGTTTTATTCATGCACAGACTGATATTTTAAAGTGGGACCAAGATTCAGCTTGCATTGCTGGAACCAAGTTTGTTCTGCGCTGAAACGCTGTTTTCTGACACTTCAGGCTCTAACTTCAAAAATCATGCAAAACACTTCTAACACCTTCAGATATGTTTCTCTGTGTTGCAAAATAGGTTTTATTCATGCACAGACTGCAATATTAAAGTGGGATAGAGATTCAGCTTGCATTGCTTGAAACAAGTTTGTTCTGCACTGAAACGCTGTTTCCTGACATTTCAGGCTCTAACTTCAAAAATCATGCAAAACACTTCTAACACCTTCAGATATGTTTCTCTGTGTTGCAAAATAGGTTTTATTCATGCACAGACTGATATTTTAAAGTGGGACCAAGATTCAGCTTGCATTGCTGGAAACAAGTTTGTTCTGCGCTGAAACGCTGTTTTCTGACATTTCAGGCTCTAACTTCAAAAATCATGCAAAACACTTCTAACACCTTCAGATATGTTTCTCTGTGTTGCAAAATAGGTTTTATTCATGCACAGACTGCAATATTAAAGTGGGACAGAGATTCAGCTTGCATTGCTTGAAACAAGTTTGTTCAGCACTGAAACGCTGTTTCCTGACATTTCAGGCTCTAACTTCAAAAGTCATGCAAAACACTTCTAACACCTTCAGATATGTTTCTCTGTGTTGCAAAATAGGTTTTATTCATGCACAGACTGCAATATTAAAGTGGGACAGAGATTCAGCTTGCATTGCTTGAAACAAGTTTGTTCTGCTCTGAAACGCTGTTTTATGACATTTCAGGCTCTAACTTCAAAAATCATGCAAAACACTTCTAACACCTTCAGATATGTTTCTCTGTGTTGCAAAATAGGTTTTATTCATGCACAGACTGATATTTTAAAGTGGGACCAAGATTCAGCTTGCATTGCTGGAACCAAATTTGTTCTGCGCTGAAACGCTGTTTTCTGACACTTCAGGCTCTAACTTCAAAAATCATGCAAAACACTTCTAACACCTTCAGATATGTTTCTCTGTGTTGCAAAATAGGTTTTATTCATGCACAGACTGCAATATTAAAGTGGGACAGAGATTCAGCTTGCATTGCTTGAAACAAGTTTGTTCTGCATTGAAACTCTGTTTTCTGACATTTCAGGCTCTAACTTCAAAAATCATGCAAAACACTTCTAACATCTTCAGATATGTTTCTCTGTGTTGCAAAATAGGTTTTATTCATGCACAGACTGATATTTTAAAGTGGGACCAAGATTCAGCTTGCATTGCTGGAACCAAGCTTGTTCTGCGCTGAAACGCTGTTTTCTGACACTTCAGGCTCTAACTTCAAAAATCATGCAAAACACTTCTAACACCTTCAGATATGTTTCTCTGTGTTGCAAAATAGGTTTTATTCATGCACAGACTGCAATATTAAAGTGGGACAGAGATTCAGCTTGCATTGCTGGAACCAAGTTTGTTCTGCGCTGAAACGCTGTTTCCTGACATTTCAGGCTCTAACTTCAAAAATCATGCAAAACACTTCTAACACCTTCAGATATGTTTCTCTGTGTTGCAAAATAGGTTTTATTCATGCACAGACTGATATTTTAAAGTGGGACCAAGATTCAGCTTGCATTGCTGGAACCAAGTTTGTTCTGCGCTGAAACGCTGTATTCTGACACTTCAGGCTCTAACTTCAAAAATCATGCAAAACACTTCTAACACCTTCAGATATGTTTCTCTGTGTTGCAAAATAGGTTTTATTCATGCACAGACTGATATTTTAAAGTGGGACCAAGATTCAGCTTGCATTGCTGGAACCAAGTTTGTTCTGCGCTGAAACGCTGTTTTCTGACATTTCAGGCTCTAACTTCAAAAATCATGCAAAACACTTCTAACAGCTTCAGATATGTTTCTCTGTGTTGCAAAATAGGTTTTATTCATGCACAGACTGCAATATTAAAGTGGGACAGAGATTCAGCTTGCATTGCTTGAAACAAGTTTGTTCTGCACTGAAACGCTGTTTCCTGACATTTCAGGCTCTAACTTCAAAAATCATGCAAAACACTTCTAACACCTTCAGATATGTTTCTCTGTGTTGCAAAATAGGTTTTATTCATGCACAGACTGATATTTTAAAGTGGGACCAAGATTCAGCTTGCATTGCTTGAAACAAGTTTGTTCTGCACTGAAACGCTGTTTTCTGACACTTCAGGCTCTAACTTCAAAAATCATGCAAAACACTTCTAACACCTTCAGATATGTTTCTCTGTGTTGCAAAATAGGTTTTATTCATGCACAGACTGATATTTTAAAGTGGGACCAAGATTCAGCTTGCATTGCTGGAAACAAGTTTGTTCTGCGCTGAAACGCTGTTTTCTGACATTTCAGGCTCTAACTTCAAAAATCATGCAAAACACTTCTAACACCTTCAGATATGTTTCTCTGTGTTGCAAAATAGGTTTTATTCATGCACAGACTGATATTTTAAAGTGGGACCAAGATTCAGCTTGCATTGCTGGAAACAAGTTTGTTCTGCGCTGAAACGCTGTTTTCTGACATTTCAGGCTCTAACTTCAAAAATCATGCAAAACACTTCTAACACCTTCAGATATGTTTCTCTGTGTTGCAAAATAGGTTTTATTCATGCACAGACTGCAATATTAAAGTGGGACAGAGATTCAGCTTGCATTGCTTGAAACAAGTTTGTTCAGCACTGAAACGCTGTTTCCTGACATTTCAGGCTCTAACTTCAAAAATCATGCAAAACACTTCTAACACCTTCAGATATGTTTCTCTGTGTTGCAAAATAGGTTTTATTCATGCACAGACTGATATTTTAAAGTGGGACCAAGATTCAGCTTGCATTGCTGGAAACAAGTTTGTTCTGCGCTGAAACGCTGTTTTCTGACATTTCAGGCTCTAACTTCAAAAATCATGCAAAACACTTCTAACACCTTCAGATATGTTTCTCTGTGTTGCAAAATAGGTTTTATTCATGCACAGACTGCAATATTAAAGTGGGACAGAGATTCAGCTTGCATTGCTTGAAACAAGTTTGTTCTGCACTGAAACGCTGTTTCCTGACATTTCAGGCTCTAACTTCAAAAATCATGCAAAACACTTCTAACACCTTCAGATATGTTTCTCTGTGTTGCAAAATAGGTTTTATTCATGCACAGACTGATATTTTAAAGTGGGACCAAGATTCAGCTTGCATTGCTGGAACCAAGTTTGTTCTGCGCTGAAAAGCTGTTTTCTGACACTTCAGGCTCTAACTTCAAAAATCATGCAAAACACTTCTAACACCTTCAGATATGTTTCTCTGTGTTACAAAATAGGTTTTATTCATGCACAGACTGCAATATTAAAGTGGGACAGAGATTCAGCTTGCATTGCTTGAAACAAGTTTGTTCTGCACTGAAACGCTGTTTCCTGACATTTCAGGCTCTAACTTCAAAAATCATGCAAAACACTAACACCTTCAGATATGTTTCTCTGTGTTGCAAAATAGGTTTTATTCATGCACAGACTGATATTTTAAAGTGGGACCAAGATTCAGCTTGCATTGCTGGAACCAAGTTTGTTCTGCGCTGAAACGCTGTTTTCTGACATTTCAGGCTCTAACTTCAAAAATCATGCAAAACACTTCTAACACCTTCAGATATGTTTCTCTGTGTTGCAAAATAGGTTTTTTTCATGCACAGACTGATATTTTAAAGTGGGACCAAGATTCAGCTTGCATTGCTGGAACCAAGTTTGTTTTGCGCTGAAACGCTGTTTTCTGACATTTCAGGCTCTAACTTCAAAAATCATGCAAAACACTTCTAACACCTTCAGATATGTTTCTCTGTGTTGCAAAATAGGTTTTATTCATGCACAGACTGATATTTTAAAGTGGGACCAAGATTCAGCTTGCATTGCTGGAAACAAGTTTGTTCTGCGCTGAAACGCTGTTTTCTGACATTTCAGGCTCTAACTTCAAAAATCATGCAAAACACTTCTAACACCTTCAGATATGTTTCTCTGTGTTGCAAAATAGGTTTTATTCATGCACAGACTGATATTTTAAAGTGGGACCAAGATTCAGCTTGCATTGCTGGAAACAAGTTTGTTCTGCGCTGAAACGCTGTTTTCTGACATTTCAGGCTCTAACTTCAAAAATCATGCAAAACACTTCTAACACCTTCAGATATGTTTCTCTGTGTTGCAAAATAGGTTTTATTCATGCACAGACTGCAATATTAAAGTGGGACAGAGATTCAGCTTGCATTGCTTGAAACAAGTTTGTTCAGCACTGAAACGCTGTTTCCTGACATTTCAGGCTCTAACTTCAAAAATCATGCAAAACACTTCTAACACCTTCAGATATGTTTCTCTGTGTTGCAAAATAGGTTTTATTCATGCACAGACTGATATTTTATAGTGGGACCAAGATTCAGCTTGCATTGCAGGAACCAAGTTTGTTCTGCGCTGAAACGCTGTTTTCTGACATTTCAGGCTCTAACTTCAAAAATCATGCAAAACACTTCTAACACCTTCAGATATGTTTCTCTGTGTTGCAAAATAGGTTTTATTCATGCACAGACTGCAATATTAAAGTGGGACAGAGATTCAGCTTGCATTGCTTGAAACAAGTTTGTTCTGCACTGAAACGCTGGTTCCTGACATTTCAGGCTCTAACTTCAAAAATCATGCAAAACACTTCTAACACCTTCAGATATGTTTCTCTGTGTTGCAAAACAGGTTTTATTCATGCACAGACTGCAATATTAAAGTGGGACAGAGATTCAGCTTGCATTGCTTGAAACAAGTTTGTTCTGCACTGAAACGCTGTTTCCTGACATTTCAGGCTCTAACTTCAAAAATCATGCAAAACACTTCTAACACCTTCAGATATGTTTCTCTGTGTTGCAAAACAGGTTTTATTCATGCACAGACTGCAATATTAAAGTGGGACAGAGATTCAGCTTGCATTACTTGAAACAAGTTTGTTCTGCACTGAAACGCTGTTTCCTGACATTTCAGGCTCTAACTTCAAAAATCATGCAAAACACTTCTAACACCTTCAGATATGTTTCTCTGTGTTGCAAAATAGGTTTTATTCATGCACAGACTGCAATATTAAAGTGGGACAGAGATTCAGCTTGCATTGCTTGAAACAAGTTTGTTCTGCACTGAAATGCTGTTTCCTGACATTTCAGGCTCTAACTTCAAAAATCATGCAAAACACTTCTAACACCTTCAGATATGTTTCTCTGTGTTGCAAAATAGGTTTTATTCATGCACAGACTGATATTTTAAAATGGGACCAAGATTCAGCTTGCATTGCTGGAACCAAGTTTGTTCTGCACTGAAACGCTGTTTTCTGACACTTCAGGCTCTAACTTCAAAAATCATGCAAAACACTTCTAACACCTTCAGATATGTTTCTCTGTGTTGCAAAATAGGTTTTATTCATGCACAGACTGGTATTTTAAAGTGGGACCAAGATTCAGCTTGCATTGCTGGAAACAAGTTTGTTCTGCGCTGAAACGCTGTTTTCTGACATTTCAGGCTCTAACTTCAAAAATCATGCAAAACACTTCTAACACCTTCAGATATGTTTCTCTGTGTTGCAAAATAGGTTTTATTCATGCACAGACTGATATTTTAAAGTGGGACCAAGATTCAGCTTGCATTGCTGGAACCAAGTTTGTTCTGTGCTGAAACGCTGTTTTCTGACACTTCAGGCTCTAACTTCAAAAATCATGCAAAACACTAACACCTTCACATATGTTTCTCTGTGTTGCAAAATAGGTTTTATTCATGCACAGACTGCAATATTAAAGTGGGACAGAGATTCAGCTTGCATTGCTTGAAACAAGTTTGTTCTGCACTGAAACGCTGTTTCCTGACATTTCAGGCTCTAACTTCAAAAATCATGCAAAACACTTCTAACACCTTCAGATATGTTTCTCTGTGTTGCAAAATAGGTTTTATTCATGCACAGACTGATATTTTAAAGTGGGACCAAGATTAGCTTGCATTGCTGGAACCAAGTTTGTTCTGCGCTGAAACGCTGTTTTCTGACATTTCAGGCTCTAACTTCAAAAATCATGCAAAACACTTCTAACACCTTCAGATATGTTTCTCTGTGTTGCAAAATAGGTTTTTTTCATGCACAGACTGCAATATTAAAGTGGGACAGAGATTCAGCTTGCATTGCTGGAACCAAGTTTGTTTTGCGCTGAAACGCTGTTTTCTGACATTTCAGGCTCTAACTTCAAAAATCATGCAAAACACTTCTAACACCTTCAGATATGTTTCTCTGTGTTGCAAAATAGGTTTTATTCATGCACAGACTGATATTTTAAAGTGGGACCAAGATTCAGCTTGCATTGCTGGAACCAAGTTTGTTCTGCGCTGAAACGCTGTTTTCTGACATTTCAGGCTCTAACTTCAAAAATCATGCAAAACACTTCTAACACCTTCAGATATGTTTCTCTGTGTTGTAAAATAGGTTTTTTCATGCACAGACTGATATTTTAAAGTGGGACCAAGATTCAGCTTGCATTGCTGGAACCAAGTTTGTTTTGCGCTGAAACGCTGTTTTCTGACATTTCAGGCTCTAACTTCAAAAATCATGCAAAACACTTCTAACACCTTCAGATATGTTTCTCTGTGTTGCAAAATAGGTTTTATTCATGCACAGACTGATATATTTTAAAGTGGGACCAAGATTCAGCTTGCATTGCTGGAAACAAGTTTGTTCTGCGCTGAAACGCTGTTTTCTGACATTTCAGGCTCTAACTTCAAAAATCATGCAAAACACTTCTAACACCTTCAGATATGTTTCTCTGTGTTGCAAAATAGGTTTTATTCATGCACAGACTGATATTTTAAAGTGGGACCAAGATTCAGCTTGCATTGCTGGAACCAAGTTTGTTCTGTGCTGAAACGCTGTTTTCTGACACTTCAGGCTCTAACTTCAAAAATCATGCAAAACACTTCTAACACCTTCACATATGTTTCTCTGTGTTGCAAAATAGGTTTTATTCATGCACAGACTGCAATATTAAAGTGGGACAGAGATTCAGCTTGCATTGCTTGAAACAAGTTTGTTCTGCACTGAAACGCTGTTTCCTGACATTTCAGGCTCTAACTTCAAAAATCATGCAAAACACTTCTAACACCTTCAGATATGTTTCTCTGTGTTGCAAAATAGGTTTTATTCATGCACAGACTGATATTTTAAAGTGGGACCAAGATTCAGCTTGCATTGCTGGAACCAAGTTTGTTCTGCGCTGAAACGCTGTTTTCTGACATTTCAGGCTCTAACTTCAAAAATCATGCAAAACACTTCTAACACCTTCAGATATGTTTCTCTGTGTTGCAAAATAGGTTTTTTCATGCACAGACTGCAATATTAAAGTGGGACAGAGATTCAGCTTGCATTGCTGGAACCAAGTTTGTTTTGCGCTGAAACGCTGTTTTCTGACATTTCAGGCTCTAACTTCAAAAATCATGCAAAACACTTCTAACACCTTCAGATATGTTTCTCTGTGTTGCAAAATAGGTTTTATTCATGCACAGACTGATATTTTAAAGTGGGACCAAGATTCAGCTTGCATTGCTGGAACCAAGTTTGTTCTGCGCTGAAACGCTGTTTTCTGACATTTCAGGCTCTAACTTCAAAAATCATGCAAAACACTTCTAACACCTTCAGATATGTTTCTCTGTGTTGCAAAATAGGTTTTTTCATGCACAGACTGATATTTTAAAGTGGGACCAAGATTCAGCTTGCATTGCTGGAACCAAGTTTGTTTTGCGCTGAAACGCTGTTTTCTGACATTTCAGGCTCTAACTTCAAAAATCATGCAAAACACTTCTAACACCTTCAGATATGTTTCTCTGTGTTGCAAAATAGGTTTTATTCATGCACAGACTGATATATTTTAAAGTGGGACCAAGATTCAGCTTGCATTGCTGGAAACAAGTTTGTTCTGCGCTGAAACGCTGTTTTCTGACATTTCAGGCTCTAACTTCAAAAATCATGCAAAACACTTCTAACACCTTCAGATATGTTTCTCTGTGTTGCAAAATAGGTTTTATTCATGCACAGACTGATATTTTAAAGTGGGACCAAGATTCAGCTTGCATTGCTGGAAACAAGTTTGTTCTGCGCTGAAACGCTGTTTTCTGACACTTCAGGCTCTAACTTCAAAAATCATGCAAAACACTTCTAACACCTTCAGATATGTTTCTCTGTGTTGCAAAATAGGTTTTATTCATGCACAGACTGCAATATTAAAGTGGGATAGAGATTCAGCTTGCATTGCTTGAAACAAGTTTGTTCTGCACTGAAACGCTGTTTCCTGACATTTCAGGCTCTAACTTCAAAAATCATGCAAAACACTTCTAACACCTTCAGATATGTTTCTCTGTGTTGCAAAATAGGTTTTATTCATGCACAGACTGATATTTTAAAGTGGGACCAAGATTCAGCTTGCATTGCTGGAAACAAGTTTGTTCTGCGCTGAAACGCTGTTTTCTGACATTTCAGGCTCTAACTTCAAAAATCATGCAAAACACTTCTAACACCTTCAGATATGTTTCTCTGTGTTGCAAAATAGGTTTTATTCATGCACAGACTGCAATATTAAAGTGGGACAGAGATTCAGCTTGCATTGCTTGAAACAAGTTTGTTCAGCACTGAAACGCTGTTTCCTGACATTTCAGGCTCTAACTTCAAAAGTCATGCAAAACACTTCTAACACCTTCAGATATGTTTCTCTGTGTTGCAAAATAGGTTTTATTCATGCACAGACTGCAATATTAAAGTGGGACAGAGATTCAGCTTGCATTGCTTGAAACAAGTTTGTTCTGCTCTGAAACGCTGTTTTATGACATTTCAGGCTCTAACTTCAAAAATCATGCAAAACACTTCTAACACCTTCAGATATGTTTCTCTGTGTTGCAAAATAGGTTTTATTCATGCACAGACTGATATTTTAAAGTGGGACCAAGATTCAGCTTGCATTGCTGGAACCAAATTTGTTCTGCGCTGAAACGCTGTTTTCTGACACTTCAGGCTCTAACTTCAAAAATCATGCAAAACACTTCTAACACCTTCAGATATGTTTCTCTGTGTTGCAAAATAGGTTTTATTCATGCACAGACTGCAATATTAAAGTGGGACAGAGATTCAGCTTGCATTGCTGGAAACAAGTTTGTTCTGCGCTGAAACGCTGTTTTCTGACATTTCAGGCTCTAACTTCAAAAATCATGCAAAACACTTCTAACACCTTCAGATATGTTTCTCTGTGTTGCAAAATAGGTTTTATTCATGCACAGACTGATATTTTAAAGTGGGACCAAGATTCAGCTTGCATTGCTGGAACCAAGTTTGTTCTGCGCTGAAACGCTGTTTTCTGACACTTCAGGCTCTAACTTCAAAAATCATGCAAAACACTTCTAACACCTTCAGATATGTTTCTCTGTGTTGCAAAATAGGTTTTATTCATGCACAGACTGC
>NC_133373.1:18643601-18683507 GCF_049309525.1 Garra rufa
ACCAAATCAATGCTTTCTCAGTGGTCAATAAAATTGTCAGTCATACAGGCATAAAAGTTCAGTTTAACGTTACTTGTTTATTCAACAACGCTTCCAAACCAATTTGGCAACAAAAATCAGCATCATTTACAGGGCTGGATTTATCTCATATTGTGACATAGGCAAACAAAATTTTGGAGGGTTGAATTCTTTCTTTTAAAAAATGTTTTGAAAAAAAAAAGGCACTTGTTTCTGAATATTAAACGAATAAAACAGGGGAAACACAACAATACTGAATAACTGAATAAACTAGCCATACAAAGATTGATTTCAAAGATTTCATGAGAGCCTGATTTTTTTAATTCTCAAAATTTATAGAACAGAACATGGAAGTTTGAAGTATCAAGAATATTATATCCGCTCCTCGAGTACAATACCTTTTTGGACGCCTTGAGAGAGAAATTTATCTTTACGGATTACATAAACGAGTTTTTGTTTTCAATTTGTTTTATTTCGTTAAGTAATAATTTAAAGCTTCCTATAGATATGATTATCATCTCTGTAGAAATTAATACAATATTAAATAATTATATAGGCGATGCTGTATATGCTAATGATGTCTGTGCGCAATGTAGACAGCATTCACAAGTTTATCATGAATAAACATTACATAAAGTACTTAAAATTTAATAGCCTCACAAGAAACATTTTATGCATCCCAGAGTCTTGTCCATTAACTGACCTTCTTTTTTTCCATAATATTTGTATTATTCGTTTATATTCGTTATTTTCACCTTTATTTTGATCTCTTTACAAAACATTCTGAATGTTTTTATTTATTGTGAATCGCTTAATCTAAATAACTTTATGTATATATGCTATTTGCCATTTTGCAAACATTGTAAACGACAATTATGCCAATAAAGTTTTGACTTTTTGATTGTATTTATGCCCGTGTGTGACCATAAACGATTTACAAATGGAACTAATGATTCACTCGTCAATGAAACACTATAGGTTATCTATTAATTAGACGAATATTATATATATATATATATATATATATATATATATATATATATATATATATATATATATATATATATATATATATATATATATATATATATATATATATATATATTTATATGTATATGTATATGTTATATTCAACCTATTAACTGCATTCCAGTAAAAATCTCAGCCATGTAGCTTAATCAAAGCTTTAATGGCATGTCAGCATTTATCATTTCGATTCTGAATGTTAAAAGAGATCGAAATGATAGGAAAATTAACGAATATAAACGAATAATGTCCGAAGAAGATGTCCTCTCCAGGTCACCGTACAAACGAGTCATTCGGGCTTAGAGCGATGTTTGCTGCCGCTTCAGTTCAGTGCTTTACATGACTGCCCCCTACTGATCATGTCTTTCCTATGTCATTGTATTTTCCGTGTTCCCTTGGAATACACCGGCGTCACGCGAGACCACTTTACTTCCCGCGCGCATTTTAAATGGCCAGATCTGTAGATCAGTTTGAGAATCCCAACCAGCCTCACACTATAAGATTTAATTAGCATAAATTACTATTTAATTTTGTAAGTGAAGACTATGCAGGGTTAACATTTTATTACTTTGTTTAATTAATGCAGTATTTCTTATTTCCTATTAGAAATAGTGCTTGAAGTTTTCAGTTAGGTCTACTTCATTTGTATCTTTGTTATATTCAAAGCTTAACTCCTATTGCTTAATGAATATTGCTCAGGGATGTGATTTTTCCGGATTAATCCGGAATTCCGGATTTTTCGACCTGAAAATGTGACCTATGTCACGTATTTGCGACCGTTCGCAAATGGCGGATGGCGAAGTATGATTCCGGACCGCAAGATGCGTCCATGCGGACCGTGAAAGCTTTTGACATAATAATAATAAAAAAAATGCCAAACGCTATTTCTAATAAATACATTTATATCAAGCACACTAGGGTCAGCGTTTGGGTGCAATCTTCCGTGCAGTGAGGAGAGAAAAGATCGGCAGACAGATGTAGCTTTCAGTGAGTGAAAAACGTTGATGGAAAATGCATTATTTTGGGGTTACGTCGCAAAATATTGTAAATATATCTTTTTATACTGTATTTTTATACATATTTATATTTTAAACCACGACGGTGAGCCAATGGATATCACACAAGCAACGTGAAAACTGCATATATTAAAGTGAAAGTAAAAACAGCGCTTTCAGCATCTAATGTGCACATTCTCTAAGAGACAATGATAGACGAATATACTTCATATGCTGATATTAATTTACTTCCCTAATATTTCTCTTCTGCAAAACAAAAAGAAACGTATTTTGTGTAGGCTAAGGGTTTTTTAAAGTCAGTTCTTGAAATAAAGCTCTTCATATTTATTGATGACTGTAGTGTTATTAGGGGTTAAGAAAGACTAATTATTTCAGGTTGTCTTAAATGTGGGGACTAAAAGGCAAGAATTGCGATGGAACTTTATAAGGTTATCCATTGAATAAATATGAGCGCTGCGCGTTTCAAAGTCAGCTGCGGCGCTGCTTTGTGTATCATTCTGATAGCGCCTCCTGCTGGAAGAGAATGATCTGACATTTTTAATCAGCTCGAACGTCTACTGTTGTCAAAAAGACCAATGTAAACAAATCAGTCAATGGTTTTAAGCACCAAACACGTAGAGTTGTAAATGTTATCTGATGGATCGACAAGATCATGTGTTATACAAATTTAAACAATTAAGGCAATAAAATACATGTTAATTAATATAATACTTGATTGACAATAATTGTTTAAATTAATATAAGAATTGATACTTTTGACTCTTGAAGGCTGGAATGTGAATTTTACAATTTAAGAAATCTTTTTTGTTTTGGGAAATCTGCATCTCAATTGTAAATCATGCTTTTTACAGTCATTTTAATAATTTATTTATTTATTAATTAAATTTTGTTCAGGTCTTTAAAAAAGTATTTAAATGTGTAGAATTTAAGATTAAATATGCTGCAGATACCCTGGTCTCGCGAAAAAAAAAAACATAAATAGTTTTTTATATATGTCTGGACCTCGAGCCGTTTTAGTTGAAGACCCCTGGATTAGATGATCGATTTTGAGTGATTTTCTACTATGGCAGGATGTTTAAGCTGCATTAACATTAACTTACTTGTATTTGCTAGCTATTCGGGATGCTCATTTCGGTTAATTTTCCCAACCAACAACCGCAAATCATTTTCCGAGGGGGGGGGGGGTCTTAGTATATTTTCCTGCTTTTTTGTCCTTAGCCAATCACATGCCTGATTGCTTTTTGAAAGAGAGAGAGTTTATTAGAATATGTTGGCTAGTTTTTTTTTTTTTTTTTTTTTGGTATCACAAACTTTAGTATTTAGTCAAAATTTAATTGTGTTCCAAATGTTTTATAGAAGGATGTAGTAATGAAAAAGATTGGACCTACATTCAGTTTTAGAAAGACTTTTTTTGACATTACCCAAGCAAAAGCAGAGGATCCTGTGCGGTTGCGCTGTTAGCTTTTTAACTCTCTGCCCATCTTGCCCCCTCTGTGGCCCCTCTTTTTAAAAACTTGTAAATGGTCACAGCTGGTCTGGTGTCTTTCAGTGGAGGGACAGACTACCCAAATGGAGCTTACAGGGACATCATATGAATTGCCTAATTCTTCACATACAGACTGGTTGTGTGAGTGTTGATCTAACTAAAACATTGTAAATCATCCTGTTTTACTCCATTATTAATCTGTAAATTCATGGCAACCTGTTAGTGATTACAACCTGTTAGTGAATATACAGCTCTAAATGACATAGACAGGGTTATTTAATTATGAATGTTTACGTCATCAAGTTTTATTCTTTGAGTCCAGCTTCCTATTCTTGTTCTTGCAAAATGCACTAAAGGAAGAGCCCGGGATGGTTTACTGCTTTCTTTGCATTCTTTCTGTCTTACTGAGCTTCAACCTTTTATCAGTTTCTCAGCCCTTTTATGAATACAGCCAAGCACAGTTATTACACCCTCCCTCCTTAGAAAAAGAGGTGTGTTCTATTTGTTCATATGAGCCGGTGTGTAACAGTTGACTTTGAATCACAGGAGATGCCAGTACCAGTGTTGGACAGTACCTACAGTACTGTACCCCATTTTGGGGAAATGAAAATAGAAAAGAGTAAGAACATCAGAAACCTAGTGAGCTAGGCAATAACAAGTACAACTCTTGAAAATGGTTCTCAAACCACATGTGGAAGTTTCTACCCTTAGGAGTATCTGGGAGGAGAGATGCTGGTTCACTGTCTTTAATCTCAGGTTATCACGGTGGTTTGGTGAGTCTGAAGGCTTTTCTGTCCCTGTCTGTGGGCTTTCTGTACTTCCCTGAGTTATTTAGAAGATGATTTTGAAAGTTTGAAGTGTCCACCTTCCAAAAATGGTATGAATAGTTGGTAGGTTCCATCATCATAGCCTTAATTTTAGAAAGGCTAGCCAGTAGAGCATTGCAGTAGTCCATTCCTGATTGTTTCTTTTTGTTTTTTTTTTACAGCACAAATTTACACAACCTGGCTGTTGTTGAAATGTGGATGGTAAAGCTCAATTAGTCATCAAACACTATTCTTTCTAGGTTCCTTGCTGTCCTGGGTTGTGATTGTGTCATAGACCCCAGTTGAACAGTGATGTTATGGTCAACTGACAGATTTGCAGGGATTACAGGGAGCTCTGTCTTGAGCTGGAGATGATGCTCCCCAAGTTTAGAACAGTCCTGATGATATTAATCATCTTGTCATTTTTGATTGCTTAACTTAAATCTTTTGTCCTCAATGTGGAGTCAGTATGGTGCTGAGCATGATGAGTTTCACGTATACGTTAGCATACGCTTGAGTCTGACCCACTGATCTATAATAGAGAACTGGATTGCTCATGACGTCATAAAAGTGAAGCCACCGCGCCGCCATATTAGTATTCCCTAGTATTCGCATACATTCTATTGAGTAAATAGGAAATTATAAGATTTTATTGAGAAAACATCTCATAACAAGTCAACGTTTTTATATCTGAAGTCTCACTGTACATTTTCACAATGCAAACGTCCTAAGCATGTAAACGGTTATTTGTTTACTGTTGGTAATTCCCTCTGCTTATTAAAAATGTATGTTCATAGCCTACATTACAGTCATGCACATCAGATAAACAAACATCGTACGATCTTAGTACAGTTATTCACGGTTTATGTCATTTTGTTATTTATATTCGTACAGTAGACTAACTGCATGTTTCAACAATACTTAACAATATTCATTTCGAAGCAGGTAATGATTTGTTCGTTAAATTAATAATTAATTCAACATACACAGCATTTTACTCAGATGGAAACGGTAATGTTAGTAAATCATAACAGAATTTGCTGATCTGAAGAGTCTGAAATAGATGTTGCTCAATCATGCAAATTAAAAATATACACATCATAACTCGGAGAATATACCGCTGACTACAAATGCTACGGACTTAAAGACATGAAGCTTTATTTCAAAGATTTGAATTTCAATACAACGAGCAATATAGTAACAGAGACTTGTATTGTATTATTTACTGTATAATCGAATTAATGTCAGATACGAATACTAGGTATATGGTTATGTTTATTATTTCCTGCATAATTAGGTACATAAAGAAATATATTTTGTGTTGGATCAGTTACCTGTTTCTGCAAGTGCGCAGCTGACACGCCCACCAAAACAATTTCAATATATCACTTATCCAGCCTGAAAAGACCATAAACTTTCCAGAAAACATCTTAAGTAAAAATTAATTTACATACACATATCCTAAAAACTAATCCTGTGTGAAAGATGCGCTTCAAATCGGGTGATTTTAGGTCAGCAATTTACATGTGACTCAATGGCGCTCTCTGCAGGTAGGGAATAGTAAGATGGCGGATCGAACACTTCCGGTGGCTTCACTGCCTAACGGCAGTTTAGAACAAGTAGGGATAACTGCAGCCTGGAGCAATGGGCGTGCCGAAAGGTGAGGGTGTGGCAAAAGGTATGGGGCATGCCAAAAGGTTTCTCATTGGTCTCGCCGAAAAGCAGGGGCGTGCCAAAAGGTTTTGTGAAAACTGCCTGCATGGCGCGGGTTACTGACGTCATCACCACGGCAAGTTTAGGTTATAGTTTCGCTATTTCCCTTTCCTTTCTGCTAAATGACAGATTTACAGTTAATACCTACACAAGTAAAAAAAAAAAAAAAACTCTGAATGCAATAAACTTTCTATTTATTTTTATCTATATAACATTTAAAATAACAATTAGTATTAAAGCTGCAAGCAGCGATGAACGGGCCCTCGCACCCGGGCTCACCGCCGACCGGTGGCTTTAGGAAAACAGCAAACGGTGGGCAGTATGCTTTTAATAAAGTAAATATAGGAGAAATATGTCATAAGTCATTTAAATGTGCCAAACTTGCCACTGCCAGCTGGTGGCGCTATGCCTATAACTGATTATTGGCATGTAGATGTGTTCAGGCCAGCACTTTCATCAAACTTTCATCATTGTAAGTGTTTCATTTACTTGGATTGAATTAATTGAAATAAACTCAAAAAACATCAGACAGCTTGCAAAATAAATGCTGGACAAAATTAATCAAAGATGTGTTGAGAAAATTAGTTCCATTTATTGAAACAGTGCAAACTGTAGCTTACAAGCCTTTGAAAAGTAAATAAAATGCAACATTGCAATTTGCAATTAAAGAGATAGTTCACCCAAAAATGAAAATTTGATGTTTATATGCTTACCCCCAGGGCATCCAAGATGTAGGTGACTTTGTTTCCTCAGCAGAACACAAACGAAGATTTTTAACAAAAACCAGTGCAGTCTGCCAGTCAAATAATACTGGTGGATGGGCACCAAACCTTTAAAAGTAAGCAAAAACATGCACAGACAAATCCAAATTACACCCTGCGGCTCGTGACGATACATTGATGTCCTAAGACACGAAACGATCGGTTTTTGTGAGAAACTGAACAGTATTTATATCATTTTTTACCTTTAATACACAGCCACGTCCATCTGTCCTGAGCACGAGCTTTGAATGCGGCTCGTCACATGTGAACGCGCTCTGACATAGTATACGCAAGCGCAGTAAGGGGAAATCGGTTAAAAGTCCCGCATGAGTTTGCGCAAGCAGATGTTAATCTTTTAGCTTTAAATTGGTTTGAACAATCAGGATAAGCGCAAGTAATTACCATTTTGAATAGCGGCTATACCCACAGTCTGGGTGCACTGTGTAAACAACGAGTGTTGTATACACGTGACAGATCGCTTCCGGTGTTTGCGTATTCTACTTCAGAGCGCGTTCACATGTGACGATCCGAAAGCTAACCTCCTGCTCAGGACAGATGGAAGAGGTAGACATCTGCGTCTGTGTAAAGTTAGTACGGGTAACTTGCTCTACAGCAACACTAGCGGCTGGCTGACCAAATCGCTCTTCCTGCAACGCGAACAGGGGTAAACAACAAGGGGGATTAGAATGGGACGTATGTATCGATACTCGCGGCTAAAAAATCGATACTTTCTTTGGAAAAAAAATATCGATTTATATCGCAGAATCGATAAAATCCTCCAGCCCTAGAGTTATAACAACTTCTATGTCCATGGCGAAACAACAAACTTTGTCAGGCCGACACGGACACGCCCTTTAACGAAAACTCAAGATCTTCGCAATTTAACATCTCTAAGGCCTCTAGATCAGACTGACCAAATATAATGTTGATATCATTAAATCTCTAGGAGAAGTTTGCTATGAACCTAACCCCCTGCAAGGACTTCAGATAATGCCAACTGTGAACCAATATGCTACATTTTCCCTATATTCTGATGATGATAAGAACATGTAATTCATGATGATAACAAAATGTTATTATTGCTTGCATTACGTCCACCATTTCTGCTTAAATGTCATCGTTACCTATCTGTACAATTTGTGTGGATATTGCTTTGCTGGTGACTCCTGTTATAAGACATCACTCTTAAGTGCTACATAACTAACTTTGGATTTAAAGTTTACAGAATTGAAAGGGTTACACTTTAAAATCAACACACAGACACATACACACAATATATAAAATGTTGCCATCCAGTTTCATTTGTTAATATTAACTATATTAGTTAACATGAACAATAACATGAACATATATGTGCATTTCTTCCTCAAACATTGTCTGCAAAACAGCATGTTCCACTGCCCTCTCTCCCTCCCTCCCTTTCACCCCTCCCCCCTGCACTCACTCTGACTGTCACATAGATAGACTGTCAGGCAGAGTGAGAGCTGGTTTCTGATTTCTTTTTTTTATTTTCTTTAATTCATAGAAGCTTGTATAAAATTGATATTAACAGCACTTGCTCAGAATGACTAGTTCTCTGTGTGAAAAAAGTTTTAAAGAGTTTGGATGCAGCACTTTAAAGATATAAAAAAAATTACGCTTATCTTTTTTACTATATCTTTAAAAAATCACCACGTCAACATCGTTCAAGATATCCCAAATCCGCTCGCAATTTAGCATCTTCAGGATCTTCTCTTCATGTTAAAAAAGTTTGGTGTGAACAGCTTGTTCTTCTTAGGAGAAGTATGATTTGTTTACAGCCAGATTTTTCCAAAAATCCACATTCAAATCAAAATAGCTGGCTTCCTGTTGGTCTTAGCTAATGAGTTTAATTTAGAAAGTTGTCCAGATTGATGAGAACAATATATGTACAGAGTTTGGTGACTGTAGGAAAAACTAACCCCCCAACTTTTGTCAAAAGATGGCGCTATAGAGTGCCTGCTCCACACCCATTTATGGCCTTTTGCCAGTGTCTAACTATCATTAATATTGATGTGTGTGTTGAGTTTCATGAAATTCTAAGCATGTTATCTGCCTCGAAAAGACAGGAACCTAATTTTAAAGTTTGACACGTTGCCATGGCAACAGAATGTGATTTATCATCGACCCCTTTACATATTCTCATCGGCCGTGTTTTGACGACATTTTGATGAAGTTTGAAGAAAATCAAGTAAAATTAAAGCTGCGAGCAGCGATGAACGGGCCCTCGCACCTGGGCTCACCGCCGACCGGTGGCTTCAGGAAAACAACAAACGGTGGGCAGTATGCTTTTAATACAGTAAATATAGAAAAAATATGTCATAAGTCATTTAAATGTGCCAAACTTGCCGCTGCCAGCTGGTGGCGCTATGCCTATAACTGATTATTGGCATGTAGATGTGTTCAGGCCAGCACTATTATCAAACATATGAAGTTTGGTGCAGATTGACCTTGGTATGTTTGAGTTAGTGAAATATATGAGATATCCTGCTGCGAACAGGTGGCGCTATGATAATATCTGAATATTGATCTTTAGGTGTCTTCAGGCCAGGACTCTTACCAAACCTGTGAATTTTGTGGCAGATCAGACATTTTCAGGCTAAGTTATAACAACTTCTATGTCTATGCAGAAACATCAAACTTTGTCAGGCCACCACGGACATGCCCTTTAATGAAAACTCAAGATCTTCACAATTTAACATCTCTAAGGCCTCAAGATCAGACTGACCAAATATAATGTTGATTTAATTAAATGCAATCAATGCAAGGACTTCAGATAATGCCAACTGTGAACCAGTATGCTACATTTTCCTTATTTTCTGATGATGATGATAAAAACATGATTCATGATGATAACAAAATGTTATTATTGCTTCCTTTACGTCCACCACTTCTGCTTAAATGTCATTGTTACCTATCTGTACAATTTTTGTGTGGATATTGCTTTGCTGGTGACTCCTGTTATAAGACATCACTCTTAAGCGCTACATAACTAAGAATCAATAAGGAAGACGGTGCCCAGTTGGCACATGCATTCACAGTAACCATCTGCTAGTTTGGATTTTAAGTTTACAGAATTGAAAGGGTTAGACTTTAAAATCAACACACAGACACATACACACAAAATATAAAATGTTGCCATCCAGTTTCATTTGTTAACATTAACTATATTAGTTAACATGACCAATAAATAAATAGCATTTATTAATGTTAATTAATATTAAGCTAAAAAAAGTATTCATATATAGTTTATGTACTGTGAATTAACATGAACATGAGCACAGTTCATGTGGGTGTACAGCAATACACAATAAAGTGCTCTATAAATGCTTCATTCCTTCAAAATATCTTTAAAAATCAATTTGAGTATTTTAATGGGGCGATATATATATATAACTGATCTTAAAATGATGGTTTTCAGATGTTTTGAAGAGATAACAGCAATGTTTGTTTTGTTGTCAAAGTTTGTCTTGAAATTTTTAATTATTATAATTTTATATTCAATAAATAACACTATGTAAATATTGTCTATCAATGAAGATAAATTGATCATGCTAAAAAGTTGTATTTTTTAAAATCTTTTCCTATGTGACTGAATAGGACAAGTTCATGGTACAGTTCAGTAAAAAAACTGCAACAACTGCAAAATACAAACAATGAAAGACTTAGTGACCCTTTATATTTTCTCAAAATATCAGACTCTCAAAGATCAGACATATTTATGTAATTACACTACATACAGTATGTGCATTTTTTGTTCAAAGATGGTCTGTAGGATGGCTCTCTACTCTGTCACCCTCTCTGCCTCTCACCCCTCCCCCCTGCAATAATGAGCTTCTCTCAGCCTGACAGAACGCACATACATACAGTAGAGACATTCACCCAGAGTGACAGCAGGTTTCTGATTTCGTTTTTTAATTTTCATTAATTCATTAAAGCTTGTAGAAAATTTATATTAACAGCACTTGCTCAGAATGATTAGATCTCTGTGTGAAAAAAGTTGTAAAGAGTTTGGATGCTGCACTTTAAAGATATAAAAAAAATGACGGTTATGTTTTTTACTACATCTTTAAAAAATCACCACGTCAACACCGTTCAAGATATCCAATATCCGCTCGCAATTTAACATCTTCAGAATCTTCTCTTCATGTTAAAAAAGTTTGGTGTGAATAGCTGGTTGTTCTTAGAAGAAGTGTGAATTTGTTTACAGCCTGATTTTTCCAAAAAAACACATTCAAATGGAAATATCCGGCTTCCTGTTGGTCTTAGCTAATGAGTTTAATTTAGAAAGTTGTCCAGATTGATGAGAACAATATATGTACAGAGTTTGGTGACTGTAGGAAAAACTAACCCCCCAACTTTTGTCAAAAGATGGCGCTATAGAGTGCCTGCTCCACGCCCATTTATGACCTTTTGCCAGTGTCTAACTATCATTAATATTGATGTGTGTGTTGAGTTTCATGAAATTCTTAGCATGTTATCTGCCTCGAAAAGACAGGAATCTAATTTTAAAGTTTGACACGTTGCCATGGCAACAGCATTTGATTTATCATCGACCCCTTTACATATTCTTATCGGCCGTGTTTTGACATGATTTTGATGAAGTTTAAAGAAAATCAAGTAAAATTAAGAGGCTGATTTCAAAGCATTTTGAAAATGACACGCTTCCTGCTGCCAGTTGGTGGCGCTATAACTTTGACTTATAATAGTCACATTTATGGAATCGGCATCATACAACGAACAATCTGGTGAAGTTTCATCAGAATCCGGCAATGTGTGCAACAGTTATTAGACACTTCCTGTTTCTCATTTCTCGCCATAACTTTGTCGCCTTGCCACGGCCAAACCGTTCGAGATATCAAAAATCTCCTCGCAATTTAGCGTCCCCAATGTCTTGAGATCATGCTGACCGAGTTTGGTGACAATCGTATGGAAATCCTGGGAGGAGTACGTTAAATTCCAGAGCATGCGCTTTTTACACAGCCCTAAATATCTCACTTCCTGTTGCGTTGAGAAAATGACATAGAGTACAAAAGTTGTTCAGCTCAATGAGTTCTATATGTGTACCGAGTTTCATATGTGTACGTTCAAGTATGTGTGCTATATGGCCCTCAAAATTCCAGGGGGCGCTGTAGAGTCCCCTTGCCATGCCCCGGTACCAGCCTTTGTGACGTCCTGATGGCCGCAGATTCCGACATGTGTGCAAATTTTCAAGAGTTTTTGAGTATGTTAAGACCCCCTTAAGTGCCCGGAAGGTTAACAAAAAAAAAACAAAACAAAAAAAAATTAAAGCTGCAAGCAGCGATGAACGGGCCCTCGCACACGGGCTCACCGCCGACCGGTGGCTTTAGGAACACAGCAAATGGTGGGTAGTATGCTTTTAATACAGTAAAAATATGAGAAATATGTCAAAGTCACTTAAATGTGCCAAATTTCCTGCTGCCAGCTGGTGGCGCTATGCCTATAACTGATTATTGGCATGTAGATGTGTTCAGGCCACCACTTTCATCAAACATATGAAGTTTGGTGCAGATTGACCTTGGTATGTTTGAGTTAGTGAAATATATGATATATCCTGCTGCCAACAGGTGGCGCTATGATAATATCTGAATATTGGCCTTTAGGTGTCTTCAGGCCAGGACTCTTACCAAACATGTGAAGTTTGAGGCAGATCGGACATTTTATGGCTGAGTTATAACAACTTCTATGTCCATGGCGAAACATCAAACTTTGTCACGCCGCCACGGACACGCCCTTTAACGAAAACTCAAGATCTTCGCAATTTAACATCTCTAAGGCCTCTAGATCAGACTGACCAAATATAATGTTGATATCATTAAATCTCTAGGAGGAGTTTGATACAAGTCATTTCCTGTTGCCAACAGGTGGCGCTGTGATTATAATAGAATATTGGCCTTCAGATGTGTCCAGGCCAGGACTCTTATCGAATATGTGAAGTTTGAGGCAAATCGGACATTTTATGGCTGAGTTATAACAAGTTTTATATCCATGGCGAGACCTCAAAATTTGTCAGGCCGCCACGGACACGCCCTTTACCGAAAACTCAAGATCTTCACAATTTAACATCACTAAGGCCTTTATATTAGACTGACCGATTTTGGTGTTGATCTGTATAAATCTCTAGGAGGAGTTGGTTGTAGAGTACAGCATGACACTTCCTGTTGCCAGCAGGTGGCGCTATGACTATAACTGAATATGGATATGTAGATGTCATCAGGTCAGGAGTGTTATCACACATGTGAAGTTTGGGACAGATCGGACATTTTATATGCCTCAGTTATAGCAACTTCCTTTTTCATGGCGAAACATCGAAATTTGCGAGGCCGCCACGGACACGCCCTCCGATGAAAACTCTAGATCTTCACAATTTAACGTCACAAAGGGCTTTAGATTAGACTCACCAAATTTGCTGTTGATCGGAGTAAATCTCTAGGAGGAGTTCGTTCAAGTACGACGCCTGAAAATGGCAAAAATGACACAAATTTTGCTAAGAAAATTAATAATAACCGACTTCCTGTTGGGTTTCGGATTTTGTCCCAGGAGGCTTTTTTGTAGGTATTGGTGAGTTACATGTGTGTACCGATTTTCATGCATGTACGTGAATCATAGCTGAAAGCGCACACCGCGGAACGTGTAAAGGTGGCGCTATCGAGCCGTTTTGCCACACCCATCTCTGAAACCCATATCAGACATCCATTTTCGCCAGGTTTGATGTGTGTGTAAAGTTTCATGAGTTTTCGGGTATGTTTAGGCCCTCAAAAATGCGATTCATTCCGGAGAAGAAGAATAATAATAATAATTAAAGCTGCAAGCAGCGATGAACGGGCCCTCGCACCCGGGCTCACCGCCGTCCAGTGGCTTTAGGAAAACAGCAAACGGTGGGCAGTATGCTTTTAATACAGTAAAAATAGTAGAAATATGTCAAAGTCACTTAAATGTGCCAAATTTCCCGCTGCCAGCTGGTGGCGCTATGCCTATAACTGATTATTGGCATGTAGATGTGTTCAGGCCACCACTTTCATCAAACACATGAAGTTTGGTGCAGATTGACCTTGGTATGTTTGAGTTAGTGAAAGATATGATATATCCTGCTGCCAACAGGTGGCGTTATGATAATATCTGAACATTGGCCTTTAGGTGTCTTCAGGCCAGGACTCTTAACAAACCTGTGAAGTTTGAGGCAGATCGGACATTTTATGGCTGAGTTATAACAACTTCTATGTCCATGGCGAAACATCAAACTTTGTCACGCCGCCACAGACACGCCCTTTACTGAAGACTCAAGATCTTCGCAATTTAACATCTCTAAGGCCTCTAGATCAGACTGACCAAATATAATGTTGATATCATTAAATCTCTAGGAGGAGTTTGATACAAGTCATCTCCTGTTGCCAACAGGTGGCGCTGTGATTATAATAGAATGTTGGCCTTGAGATGTGTTCAGGCCAGGACTCTTATCGAATATGTGAAGTTTGAGGCAAATCGGACATTTTATGGCTGAGTTATAACAAGTTTTATATCCATGGCGAGACATCGAAATTTGTCAGGCCGCCACGGACACGCCCTTTACCGAAAACTCAAGATCTTTACAATTTAACATCGCTAAGGCCTTTATATTAGACTGACCGATTTTGGTGTTGATCTGTATAAATCTCTAGGAGGAATTGGTTGTAGAGTACAGCATGACACTTCCTATTGCCTGCAGGTGGCGCTATGACTATAACTGAATATGGATATGTAGATGTCATCAGGTCAGGAGTGTTATCACACATGTGAAGTTTGGGACAGATCGGACATTTTATGCCTAAGTTATAGCAACTTCCTTTTTCATGGCGAAACATCGAAATTTGCGAGGCCGCCACGGACACGCCCTCCGATGAAAACTCTAGATCTTCACAATTTAACGTCACAAAGGGCTTTAGATTAGACTCACCAAATTTGGTGTTGATCGGAATAAATCTCTAGGAGGAGTTCGTTCAAGTATGACACCTGAAAATGGCAAAAATGACACAAATTTTGCTGAGAAAATTAATAATAACCGACTTCCTGTTGGGTTTCAGATTTTATCTCAAGAGGCTTTTTTGTAGGTATTGGTGTGTTACATGTGTGTACCGATTTTTGTGCATGTACGATAATCACAGCTGAATGCGCACACCGCGGAACGTGTAAAGGTGGCGCTATTGAGCCATTTTGCCACACCCACTTCTGCAACCCATATCAGACGTCCATTTTCGCCAGGTCTGATGTGTGTGCAAAGTTTCATTAGTTTTCGGGTATGTTTAGGCCCTCAAAAATGCGATTCATTCCGGATAAGAATAATAATAATAATAATAAACGGAGCAGATTCAATAGGGTCCTCACACCATCGGTGCTCGGGCCCTAATTAAAGCTGCAAGCAGCGATGAACGGGCCCTCGCACACGGGCTCACCGCCGACCGGTGGCTTTAGGAACACAGCAAATGGTGGATAGTATGCTTTTAATACAGTAAAAATAGGAGAAATATGTCAAAGTCACTTAAATGTGCCAAATTCCCTGCTGCCAGCTGGTGGCGCTATGCCTATAACTGATTATTGGCATGTAGATGTGTTCAGGCCAGCACTTTCATCAAACATATGAAGTTTGGTGCAGATTGGCCTTGGTATGTTTGAGTTAGTGAAAGATATGATATATCCTGCTGCCAACAGGTGGCGCTATGATAATATCTGAATATTGGCCTTTAGGTGTCTTCAGGCCAGGACTCTTACCAAACCTGTGAAGTTTGAGGCAGATCGGACATTTTATGGCTGAGTTATAACAACTTCTATGTCTATGGCGAAACATCAAACTTTGTCACGCCGCCACAGACACGCCCTTTAACGAAAACTCAAGATCTTAGCAATTTAACATCTGTAAGACCTCTAGATCAGACTGACCAAATATAATGTTGATATCATTAAATCTCTAGGAGGAGTTTGATACAAGTCATTTCCTGTTGCCAACAGGTGGCGCTGTGATTATAATAGAATATTGGCCTTCAGATGTGTTCAGGCCAGGACTCTTATCGAATATGTGAAGTTTGAGGCAAATCGGACATTTTATGGCTGAGTTATAACAAGTTTTATATCCATGGCGATACCTCGAAATTTGTCAGGCCGCCACGGACACGCCCTTCAACGAAAACTCAAGATTTTCGCAATTTAACATCACTAAAGCCTTTTTATTAGACTGACCGATTTTGGTGTTGATCTGTATAAATCTCTAGGAGGAGTTTGTTGTAGAGTACAGCGTGACACTTCCTGTTGCCAGCAGGTGGCGCTATGAATATAACTGAATATGGGCATGTAGATGTCTTCAGGTCAGGAGTGTTATCACACATGTGAAGTTTGGGACAGATCGGACATTTTATGCCTGAGTTATAGCAACTTCCTTTTTTATGGCGAAACATCGAAATTTGCGAGGCCGCCACGGACACGCCCTCCGATGAAAACTCTAGATCTTCACAATTTAACGTCACAAAGGGCTTTAGACTACACTCAGCAAATTTGGCGTTGATCCGAATAAATCTCTAGGAGGAGTTCGTTAAAATACAAGGCCAGAAAATGGCAAAAATGACACAAATTTTGATGAGAATATTAATATTAACCGACTTCCTGTTCGGTTCCGGATTTTGCTCCAAGAGGCTTTTTTGTAGGTGTTGGTGTGTTACATGTGTGTACCGATTTTCGTGCATGTACGTGAATCACAGCTGAATGCGCACACCGCGGAACGTGTAAAGGTGGCGCTGTCGAGCCATTTTGCCACACCCACTTCTGAAACCCATATCAGACGTAAATTTTCGCCAGGTCTGATGTGTGTGCGAAGTTTCATGAGTTTTCGGGTATGTCTAAGCCCTCAAAAATGCGATTCATTTTGGAGAAGAATAATAATAATAATTAAAGCTGCAAGCAGCGATGAACGGGCCCTCGCACACGGGCTCACCGCCGACCGGTGGCTTTAGGAACACAGCAAATGGTGGGTAGTATGCTTTTAATACAGTAAAAATAGGAGAAATATGTCAAAGTCACTTAAATGTGCCAAATTTCCTGCTGCCAGCTGGTGGCGCTATGCCTATAACTGATTATTGACATGTAGATGTGTTCAGGCCACCACTTTCATCAAACATATGAAGTTTGGTGCAGATTGACCTTGGTATGTTTGAGTTAGTGAAAGATATGATATATCCTGCTGCCAACAGGTGGCACTATGATAATATCTGAATATTGGTCTTTAGGTGTCTTCAGGCCAGGACTCTCACCAAACCTGTGAAGTTTGAGGCAGAACGGACATTTTATGGCTGAGTTATAACAACTTCTATGTCCATGGCGAAACATCAAACTTTGTCATGCAGCCACAGACACGCCCTTTAACGAAAACTCAAGATCTTCGCAATTTAACATCTTTAAGGCCTCTAGATCAGACTGACCAAATATAATGTTGATATCATTAAATCTCTAGGAGGAGTTTGATACAAGTAATTTCCTGTTGCCAACAGGTGGCGCTGTGATTATAATAGAATATTGGCCTTCAGATTGGTTCAGGCCAGGACTCTTATCGAACATGTGAAGTTTGAGGCAAATCGGACATTTTATGGCTGAGTTATAACAAGTGTATTATCCATGGTGAGACCTCGAAATTTGCCAGGCCGCCACGGACACGCCCTTCAACGAAAACTCAAGATCTTCGCAATTTAATATCGCTAAAGCCTTTTTATTAGACTGACCGATTTTGGTGTTGATCTGATAAAATCTCTTGGAGGAGTTTGTTGCAGAGTACACCATGACACTTCCTGTTGCCTGCAGGTGGCGCTATGACTATAACTGAATATGGGCATGTAGATGTCATCAGGTCAGGATTGTTATCACACATGTGAAGTTTGGGACGGATCGGACATTGTATGCCTGAGTTATAGCAACTTCCTTTTTCATGGCGAAACATCGAAATTTGCGAGGCCGCCATGGACACGCCCTCCGATAAAAACTCTAGATCTTCACAATTTAACGTCACAAAGGGCTTTAGACTAGACTCTGAAAATTTGGTGTTGATCCGAATAAACCTCTAGGAGGAGTTCGTTCAAGTACGACGCCTGAAAATGGCAAAAATGACACAAATTTTGTTGAGAATAT
The DNA here is from genome assembly GCF_049309525.1 of Garra rufa. Classification (NCBI taxonomy): domain Eukaryota; kingdom Metazoa; phylum Chordata; class Actinopteri; order Cypriniformes; family Cyprinidae; genus Garra; species Garra rufa. Next base: position 18,661,609 of record NC_133373.1, read on the forward strand.
TAATATTAACCGACTTCCTGTTGGGTTCCGGATTTTGCTCCAAGAGGCTTTTTTGTAGGTATTGGTGTGTTACATGTGTGTACCGATTTACGTGCATGTACGTGAATCACAACTGAAAGCGCACACCGCGGAACGTGTAAAGGTGGCGCTGTCGAGCCATTTTGCCACACCCACTTCTGCAACCCATATCAGACGTAAATTTTCGCCAGGTCTGATGTGTGTGCGAAGTTTCATGAGTTTTCGGGTATGTCTAAGCCCTCAAAAATGCGATTCATTTTGGAGAAGAATAATAATAATAATAATAATAATAATAATAATAATAATAATAATAAACGAAGCAGATCCAATAGGGTCCTCACACCATCGGTGCTCGGGCCCTAATTAAAGCTGCAAGCAGCGATGGTAGGGCCCTCGCACTCGGGCTCACCGCCGATCGGTGGCGAATGGTGGGCACTATGCTATTAACACAGAAAATGTAGGAGGAATATGTCAAAGTCATTGATAAGTGCCAATCTTCCTTCTGCCAGCTGGTGGCGCTATGCCTATAACTGAATATTGGCATGCAGATGTGTTCAGGCCAGTGCTTTTATCAAACATATGAAGTTTGGTGAAGCTTGAACATGGCATGCTTGAGTGTAAGTCATGACATATCCTGCTGCCAACAGGTGGCGCTATTACAAAATATTGGCTTTTAGATGTCTTCAGGCCAGGACTATTGGCAAACATGTCAAGTTTGGTGCAAATTGTACATTGCATGCTTAAGTTAGTGTAAAACAAGTAATTTGCTGTTGCCAGCTGGTGGCGCTATGACTATAACTAAATATTGGCATGTAAATGTATTCAGGCCAAGACTCTTATCAAACATATTAAGTTTGGGGCTGATTGGACATTGCATGCCTGAGTTACAGTAACTTCCTGTTTCATTGCATTAAGAGTATGCTTTAGCACTTAGCTAAATGTTGCTAACATGTTTCTAGCATGTTGCTACCCTATTTAACACTTGTTGATATTTTTAAAATGTTGCTTGGCATCCACAACAGTATTAAACATGTGACTTCCTGTTGCCAGCAGGTGGCACTATGACTATAACTGAATATGGGCATGGGCTTGTGTTCAGACCAGGACTCTTATCAAACATATTAAGCTTGGGTCAGATTGGACATTGTATGCATGAGTTACACTTATTTTTCTTTGTATTAGTATCATGCTTTAGCTCTCAGCTAAGTGTTGCTAGCATGTTTTAACATGATTCTAGCATGATGCTAGCCTATTTAAAACTTGCTGACGCTTTTTATTATGTTGCTAGGAGTCCGTAACACCATTAAACGTCACTTCCTGTTGTCAGCAGGTGGCGCTGTGACTATAACTGAATATGGGCATGTATATATCTTCAGGCCAGGACTCTTATCAAACGTGAAGTTTGGGGCTGATTGGACATTGCATGTCTGAGTTACAGTAACTTCCTGTTTTATGTCTTTAACAACATGCTTTAGCACTAAGTAAGTGTTGCTAGCATGTTTGAGTACGTTTTAAACTAGTTTAGCACTCAATGGCTTTTTTAGTGTGTTGCTAATAGTGTGTCACAGTGTTAAACATGTCACTACCTGTTGACAGTAGGTGGCGCTATAACTATAACTGAATATTGGCATGTAGATATCTTCAGGCCAGGACTGTTATCAAACATGTGAAGTTTGGGGCTGATTGGACATTGCATGCCTGAGTTACAGTAACTTCCTGTTTCATTGCATTAAGAGTATGCTTTAGCACTTAGCTAAATGTTGCTAACATGTTATAGCATGTTTCTAGCATGTTGCTACCCTGTTTAACAGTTGTTGAATTTTTTTTAAAATGTTGCTAGGCATCCACAACAGTATTAAACATGTGGCTTCCTGTTACCAGCTGGTGGCGCTATGACTATAACTGAATACGGGCATGGGCGTGTGTTTAGGCCAGGATTCTTATCAAACATGTTAAGTTTGGGGCTGATTGGACATTGTATGCCTGAGTTAGAGTAACTTCCTGTTTCATTGTATTATTAGCATGCTTTAGCATATTAGCTAAGTGTTGCTAGCATGCTTTATTATTTTTGTAGCATGTTGAATATTAAGTTTGGGTCAGATTCAACATTATATACATGAGTTACAGCAATTTCCTTTTGTATTTGTATTAATAGCATGCTTTAGCTCTTAGCTAAGTGTTGCTAGCATGTTTTAGCATGTTTGTAGCATGTTGCTAGCCTATTTAAGACTTGTTAACGCTTTTCAATATGTTTCTAGGAGTCCGTAACAGTGTTAAACATGTCATTTCCTGTTGTCAGCAGGTGGCGCTATGACTATAACTGAATATGGGCACTGACGTGTGTTCAGGACCGGACTGTCATCAAACATGTGAAGTTTGAGGCAGATCGGACATCGTATGCCTGAGTTATAGCAACTTCCTTTTTCATGGCGAAACATCAAAGTTTGTCCGGCCGCCACGGACACGCCCTTCGACGAAAACTCTAAAGCTTCGCAATTTAACATCGCAAAGGCCTTATGATGACACTCAGCAAATTTGAAGATGATCGGATAAAAACTGTAGGAGGAGTTCGTTAAAGTATGAGGCCTGAAAATGGCAAAAACTGCACAAAAATCGTACAGGAAATTCAATATAACGGACTTCCTGTTGGGTTTCGGATGTTGCACCAGGAGACTTTTTTGTAGGTATTGGTGTGTTACATATGTGTACAGAGTTTCGTACATGTACGTGAAACGTAGCTCGAGGGGCACTCCGTTGAAATTTTATAGGTGGCGCTATCGAGCCATTTTGCCACACCCACTTTTGAAAACCATATCAGATGTAAATTTTCGCCAGGTCTGATACGTGTGCAAAGTTTCGTGAGTTTTCGGGCATGTTTAGGCCCTCAAAAAGACTTTTCATTTTGGAGAAGAAGAAGAAGAAGAAGAAGAAGAATTAAAGCTGCAAGCAGCGATGAACGGGCCCTCGCACACGGGCTCACCGCCGACCGGTGGCTTTAGGAACACAGCAAACGGTGGGCAGTATGCTTTTAATACAGTAAATGTAGGAAAAATAGATCAAAGTCACTTAAATGTGCCAAATTACCTGCTGCCAGCTGGTGGCGCTATGCATATAACTGATTATTGGCATGTAGATGTGTTCAGGCCACCACTTTCATCAATCATATGAAGTTTGGTGCAGATTGACCTTGGTATGTTTGAGTTAGTGAAAGATATGATATATCCTGCTGCCAACAGGTGGCACTATGATAATATCTGAATATTGGCCTTTAGGTGTCTTCAGGCCAGGACTCTTACCAAACCTGTGAAGTTTGAGGCAGATCGGACATTTTATGGCTGAGTTATAACAACTTATATGTCTATGGCGAAACATCAAACTTTGTCATGCCGCCACAGACACGCCCTTTAACGAAAACTCAAGATCTTCACAATTTAACATCTCTAAAGCCTCTAGATCAGAATGGCCAAATATAATGTTGACATCATTAAATCTCTAGGAGGAGTTTGATACAAGTCATTTCCTGTTGCCAACAGGTGGCGCTGTGATTATAATAGAATATTGGCCTTCAGATGTGTTCAGGCCAGGACTCTTATCGAATATGTGAAGTTTGAGGCAAATCGGACATTTTATGGCTGAGTTATAACAAGTTTTATATCCATGGCGAGACCTCGAAATTTGTCAGGCTGCCACGGACACGCCCTTTACCGAAAACTCAAGATCTTCACAATTTAACATCGCTACGGCCTTTATATTAGACTGACCGATTTTGGTGTTGATCTGAATAAATCTCTAGGAGGAGTTGGTTGTAGAGTACAGCATGACACTTCCTGTTGCCTGCAGGTGGCGCTATGACTATAACTGTATATGGGCATCTAGATGTCTTCAGCTCAGGAGTGTTATCACACATGTGAAGTTTGGGACAGATAGGACATTGTATGCCTGAGTTATAGCAACTTCCTTTTTCATGGCGAAACATCGAAATTTGCGAGGCCACCACGGACACGCCCTCCGATGAAAACTCTAGATCTTCACAATTTAACGTCACAAAGGGCTTTAGACTAGACTCTGCAAATTTGGCGTTGATCCGAATAAATCTGTAGGAGGAGTTCGTTCAAGTACGACACCTGAAAAAGGCAAAAATGACACAAATTTTGCCGAGAATATTAATATTAACCGACTTCCTGTTGGGTTCCGGATTTTGTTCCAAGAGGCTTTTTTGTAGGTATTGGTGAGTTACATGTGTGTACCGATTTCGGTGCATGTACATGAATCACAGCTGAAAGCGCACACCGCTGAACGTCTAAAGGTGGCGCTGTCGAGCCATTTTGCCACACCCACTTCTGAAACCCAAATCAGACGTAAATTTTCGCCAGGTTTGATGTGTGTGCAAAGTTTTGTGAGTTTTCGGGAATGTTTAGGTCCTCTAAAATGCGATTCACTTTGGAGAAGAAGAAGAATAATAATAATAATAATAATAATAAACGGAGCAGATTCAATAGGGTCCTCACACCATCGGTGCTCGGGCCCTAATAATAATAAACGGAGCAATTCCAATAGGGTCCTCGCACTGTAGTGCTCGGGCCCTAATTAAAGCTGCAAGCAGCGATGGGAGGGCCCTCGCACCGAGCTCACCGCCGACCTGTGGCGAATGGTGGGCACTATGCTTTTAACATAGTAAATTTAGGAGTTATATGTGGAAATCATTTAGATGTGCCAGATTTCTTGCTGCCACCTGGTGGCGCTATGTGTATAACTGAATATTGGCATGCGGATGTGTTCAGGCCAGCGATTGTATCAAACATATGAAGTTTGGTGCAGCTTGAACGTGGCATGCTTGAGTGTAATACATGACATATCCTGCTGCCAACAGGTGGCGCAATTACGGAATATTGGGTTTTAGATGTCTTCAGGCCAGGACTATTGCCAAACATGTCAAGTTTGGTTCAAATTGTACATTGCATGTTTAAGTTAGTGTAAAACAAGTAATTTGCTGTTGCCAGCTGGTGGCGCTAGGACTATAACTGAATATTGGCATGTAAATGTATTCAGGCCAGGTCTCTTATCAAACATATTAAGTTTGGGGCTGATTGGACATTGCATGCCTGAGTTACAGTAACTTCCTGTTTCATTGCATTAAGAGTATGCTTTAGCACTTAGCTAAATGTTGATAACATGTTTCTAGCATGTTGCTACCCTATTTAACACTTGATATTTTTAAAATGTTGCTGGGCTTCAACAACAGTATTAAACATGTGACTTCCTGTTGCCAGCAGGTGGCACTATGACTATAACTGAATATGGGCATGGGCTTGTGTTCAGACCAGCACTCTTATCAAACATATTAAGCTTGGGTCAGATTGGACATTGTATGCATGAGTTACACTTATTTTTCTTTGTATTAATATCATGCTTTAGCTCTTAGCTAAGTGTTGCTAGCATTTTTTACATTATTGTAGCATGATGCTAGCCTATTTAAAACTTGCTAACACTTTTTAATATATTGCTAGGAGTCCGTAACACCATTAAACGTTACTTCCTGTTGTCAGCAGGTGGCGCTGTGACTATAACTGAATATGGGCATGTATATATCTTCAGGCCAGGACTCTTATCAAACATGTGAAGTTTGGGGCTGATTGGACATTGCATGCCTGAGTTACAGTAACTTCCTGTTTTATGTCTTTAACAACATGCTTTAGCACTAAGTAAGTGTTGCTAACATGTTTGAGTACGTTTTAAACTAGTTTAGCACTCAATGGCTTTTTTTAGTGTGTTGCTAATAGTGTGTCACAGTGTTAAACATGTCACTTCCTGTTGACAATAGGTGGCGCTATGACTATAACTGAATATTGGCATGTAGATATCTTCAGGTCAGGACTGTTATCAAACATGTGAAGTTTAGGGCTGATTGGACATTGCATGCCTGAGTTACAGTAACTTCCTGTTTCATTGCATTAAGAGCATGCTTTAGCACTTAGCTAAATGTTGCTAACATGTTATAGCATGTTTCTAGCATGTTGCTACCCTTTTTAACAGTTGTTGATATTTTTTAAAAAGTTGCTAGGCATCCACAAAAGAATTATACATGTGGCTTCCTGTTACCAGCTGGTGGCGCTATGACTATAACTGAATACGGGCATGGGCGTGTGTTTAGGCCAAGACTCTTATCAAAAATGTTAAGTTTGGGGCTGATTGGACATTGTATGCCTGAGTTAGAGTAACTTCCTGTTTCATTGTTTTATTAGCATGCTTTAGCATATTAGCTAAGTGTTGCTAGCATGCTTTACTATGTTTGTAGCATGTTGAATATTAAGTTTGGGTCAGATTCGACATTATATACATGAGTTACAGCAATTTCCTTTTGCATTTGTATAAATAGCATGCTTTAGCTCTTAGCTAAGTGTTGCTAGCATGTTTAAGCATGTTTGTAGCATGTTGCTAGCCTATTTAAGACTTGTTAACGCTTTTCAATATTTTGCTAGAAGTCCGTAACAGTGTTAAACATGTCACTTCCTGTTGTCAGCAGGTGGCGCTATGACTATAACTGAATATGGGCAGTGACGTGTGTTCAGGACCGGACTGTTATCAAACATGTGAAGTTTGAGGCAGATCGGTCATTGTATGCCTGAGTTATAGCAACTTCCTTTTTCATGGCGAAACATCAAAGTTTGTCCGGCCGCCACGGACACGCCCTTTAACGAAAACTCTAAAGCTTCGCAATTTAACATCGCAAAGGCCTTATGATGACACTCAGCAAATTTGAAGATGATCGGATAAAAACTGTAGGAGAAGTTCGTTAAAGTATGAGGCCTGAAAATGGCAAAAACTGCACAAAAATCGTACAGGAAATTCAATATAGCGGACTTCCTGTTGGGTTTCGGATGTTGCACCAGGATACTTTTTTGTAGGTATTGGTGTGTTACATATGTGTACCGAGTTTCGTACATGTACATGAAACGTAGCTCGAGGGGCACTCCGTTGAAATTTTATAGGTGGCGCTATCGAGCCATTTTGTCACACCCACTTTTGAAAACCATATCAGATGTAAATTTTCGCCAGGTCTGATGCGTGTGCAAAGTTTCGTGAGTTTTCGGGCATGTTTAGGCCCTCAAAAAGACTTTTCACTTTGGAGAAGAAGAAGAAGAAGAAGAAGAATTAAAGCTGCGAGCAGCGATGAACGGGCCCTCGCACCCGGGCTCACCGCCGACCGGTGGCTTCAGGAAAACAGCAATCGGTGGGCAGTATGCTTTTAATACAGTAAATATAGAAAAAATATGTCATAAGTCATTTAAATGTGCCAAAATTGCTGCTGCCAGCTGGTGGCGCTATGCCTATAACTGATTATTGGCATGTAGATGTGTTCAGGCCAGCACTATTATCAAACATATGAAGTTTGGTGCAGATTGACCTTGGTGTGTTTGAGTTAGTGAAATATATGAGATATCCTGCTGCCAACAGGTGGCGCTATGATAATATCTGAATATTGGTCTTTAGGTGTCTTCAGGCCAGGACTCTTACCAAACCTGTGAATTTTGTGGCAGATCAGACATTTTCAGGCTAAGTTATAACCACTTCTATGTCTATGCAGAAACATCAAACTTTGTCAGGCCACCACGGACATGCCCTTTAATGAAAACTCAAGATCTTCACAATTTAACATCTCTAAGGCCTCAAGATCAGACTGACCAAATATAATGTTGATTTAATTAAATGCAATCAATGCAAGGACTTCAGATAGATGCCAACTGTGAACCAGTATGCTACAAATAAGAACATGTAATTCATGATGATAGCAAAATGTTATTATTGCTTCCTTTATATCCACCACTTCTGCTTAAATGTCATTGTTACCTATCTGTACAATTTTTGTATAATATATTTTTGTATAAAATCAATTGTTGTCATAACTAAGAATCAATAAGGAAGACGGTGCCCAGTTGGCACATGCATTCACAGTAACCATCTGCTAGTTTGGATTTTAAGTTTACAGAATTGAAAGGGTTACACTTTAAAATCAACACACAGACACATACACACAAAATATAAAATGTTGCCATCCAGTTTCATTTGTTAAAATTAACTATATCAGTTAACATGACCAATAAATAAATAGCATTTATTAATGTTAATTAATATTAAGCTAAAAAAAGTATTCATATAAAGTTTATGTACTGTGAATTAACATGAACATGAACACAGTTCATGTGGGTGTACAGCAATACACAATAAAGTGCTCTATAAACGCTTCATTCTTTCAAAATATCTTTAAAAATCAAGTTGAGTATTTTAACGGGGTGATACATATATATAACTGATCTTAAAATTATGGTTTTCAGATGTTTTGAAGAGATAACAGTAACGTTTGTTTTGTTGTCAAAGTTTGTCTTAATTTTTTATTATTATGATTTTATATTCAATAAATAACACTATGTAAATATTGTCTATCAATGAAGATAAATTGATCATGCTAAAAAGTTGTATTTTTTAAAATCTTTTGCTATGTGACTGAATAGGACAAGTTCATGGTACAGTTAAGTAAAAAATAAATAAAAAACAACAACTGCAAAAAATGAACAATGAAAGACTTAGTGACCCTTTATATTTTCTCAAAATATCAGACTCTCAAAGATCAGACATATTTATGTAATTACACTACATACAGTATGTGCATTTTGTTCAAAGATGGTCTGTAGGATGGCTCTCTACTCTGTCACCCTCTCTGCCTCTCACCCCTCCCCCCTGCAATAATGAGCTTCTCTGTGCCTGACTCAACGCACACACATACTGTAGAGACATTCACCAGAGTGACAGCAGGTTTCTGAGTTCTTTTTTAAATTTTCTTTAATTCATAGAAGCTTGTATACATTTTTTATTTCCAGCACTTGCTCAGAATGATTAGATCTCTGTGTGAAAAAAGTTTTAAAGAGTTTGGATGCTGCACTTTAAAGATATAAAAATATTTTTTACTATATCTTTAAAAAATCACCACGTCCACACCGTTCAAGATATCCAAAATCCGGTCGCAATTTAACATCTTCAGAATATTCTCTTCATGTTAAAAAAGTTTGGTGTGAACAGCTGGTTGTTCTTAGAAGTAGTGTGCATTTGTTTACAGCCTGATTTTTCCAAAAATCCACATTCAAATCAAAATAGCCGGCTTCCTGTTGGTCTCAGCTAATGAGTTTGATTTAGAAAGTTGTCCAAATTGATGAGATTAATATATGTACAGAGTTTAGTGACTGTAGGAAAAACTAACCCCCCAACTTTTGTCAAAAGATGGCGCTATAGAGTGCCTGCTCCACGCCCATTTATGACCTTTTGCCAGTGTCTAACTATCATAAATATTGATGTGTGTGTTGAGTTTCATGAAATTCTAAGCATGTTAACTGCCTCGAAAAGACAGGAATCTAATTTTAAAGTTTGACATGTTGCCATGGCAACAGCATTCGATTTATCATCGACCCCTTTACATATTCTTATCGGCCGTGTTTTGACATGATTTTGATGAAGTTTAAAGAAAATCGAGTAAAATTAAGAGGCTGATATCAAAGCATTTTGAAAATGACACACTTCCTACTGCCAGTTGGTGGCGCTATAACTTTGACTCATAATAGTCACATTTATGGAATCGGCATCATACAACGAACAAACTGGTGAAGTTTCATCAGAATCAGGCAATGTGGTCAACAGTTATTAGACACTTCCTGTTTCTCATTTCTCGCCATAACTTTGTCGCCTTGCCACGGCCAAACCGTTCGAGATATCAAAAATCTCCTCGCAATTTAGCGTCCCCAATGTCTTGAGATCATGCTGACCGAGTTTGGTGACAATCCCATGGAATTCCTGGGAGGAGTACGTTAAATTCCAGAGCATGCACTTTTTAAACAGCCCTAAATATCTCACTTCCTGTTGCGTGGAGCCCATGACATAGAGTACAAAAGTTGTTTGGCTCAGTGAGATCTATATGTGTACCGAGTTTCATATCAATACATGCAAGTATGTGTGCGCAGTACATCAAGTTTTCAAACTGTGTTCCAGGGGGCGCTGTAGAGGCCCTGAACCACGCCCGGGTCCCAGCCTCTTTGGCGTCCTGATGGCCGCAGATTCCGACGTGTGTGCAAATTTTCAAGAGTTTTTGAGTATGTTAAGGCCCCCAAAAGTGCCCGGAAGGTTGAAAAAAAAAATAAAAAAATAAAAAAAAATTAAAGCTGCAAGCAGCGTTGACCGGGCCCTCGCCGTCTGGCAGTTGCCATCACGATAGCATCAGGAAAACGGTGCCCAGTTGGCACATGCATTCACAATAACCCTTTGGACTAACCCTAACTGTCTCTCCTCCTGTCTGACTCTTTCTCTTACCACCCATCCCACCTCCTTACACTCAGCCACTTACCACACAAACACACACATAGAGTGCAGAGCAGAGTGAGATCAGATTTGTTTTTTAATTTTCTTTCATTCGTGGAGTTTTGTATAATTATGAAATGAACTGTGTTTAATCAGAATGAATAGTTATTTGTATGAAAAAAGTTTCAAAGAGTTAGGATGCTGCACTTTAAATATATAATAAATCATTGAAAATTGAAAATGGAAAATAAAATTCTAGGCACGCTATCTGCCTCAAAAACACAGGAAACAAATATTTGAATGTATTTAGTTTTTTTATTTATTTGCCATGGCAACAGCATTTGATGCATCAGGGACACCTTTACAGACTCTCATCGGCCGTGTTTTTACATCATTCTGATGAAGTTTGAAGAAAATCGAGTACAAATATATTGTTCGTTGTTCGTTCGTGTGTTAGTTCATTAACCAATGTTAACAAAAGAGACCCTATTTTAAATAGTTACCATGTTTTATGATCTACATCCATTTTTAAATATTATTTTAATGATCTATAAGCATCTGTGAAATAATTATAAACAAATATATTAAAAATAAATACATATTAACTTAGTTGATGTATTTGTTTCTCATTCTAATTAAGTGAACTGAGCAGTATAGTGTCATACTTAGTATAGTGTCTTACAAGATTTTTTATTCTATCAGTGAGATTGTATATATGTATATAAATCATATAATTTTTCCTTAAAAGATTAAAAAAAGATTTTAATGCTCTTAAAGCACCTATACAAAATAATTATGTAAAAGTACACTGACAGTACAGTCTATATCAACTGATTCTATGGATTATGTTCATTCTTATACACTGAGAATGAGCTAAATAGCATTAGAGGTCAAACGATTCCTTATCTTATGAGGACCTCTAGTGTTCATCCCTGGTATTAGAGCTTTAATCTGACAAATTTATGTGACACTTTTAATGTTTTTGGGGCCTCTGAGCATGATAACATTTTGAAACTACACGTATTTCCTAAGAATTTCTTGTTCTTTATATGTAAAAAGTTTTGATGAGTTAGAATAATGCAATTTAAAGATATATGAAAATAACTCTTCATCTTTTTTATTGTTACTTTCATAAATCACCACATCAACACCGTTCAAGATGTCCCAAAGCCGTTCACAATTTAACATCTTCAGTATCTTGGCATCATGTTGACAAAGTTTGGTGTGAACTGTCTGATTCTGCTATGAGTGATATGAATTTATTCACAGCTATATTTAAAAACACAGGAAACAAATGTTAAAGTTTGACATGTTGCCATGGCAACAGCATTTGATGTATCAAGGACCCCTTCACAGATTCTCATCGGCCGTGTTTTGATATTATTCTGATGAAGTTTGAAGCAAATTGAGTAAAATTAAGAGGTTGATTTAAAAGCGTTTTGCAAGCAACACACTTCCTGCTGCCAGTTGGTGGCGCTATAACTTTGACTCATAATAGTCACATCTCTGTGATCGGTATCATACGACGAACAAACTGCTTAAGTTTGGTCAAAATCAGATAAAGTGTGTCAAAATTATTAGACATTTCCTGTTTCTCATTTCTCGCCATAATTTGTCGCCCTGCCAAGGCCAAACCGTTCGAGATACCAAAAATCCCCTGGCAATTTTGCTTTCCCAATATCTTGAGATCATGCTGACCGAGTTTGGTGGCCATCGGTGGAAAGGTCTAGGAGGAGTATTTCAAATTCCACAGCTTGATTTTTCCAAAAATCCATATTTAAATAAAAATAGCTGACTTCCTGTTGGTCGTAGCTAATGGGTGTAAATTAGAAAGTTGTCCGGCTTGATGAGTCCAATATATGTACCGAGTTTGGTGACTGTAGGACAAAGTAACCCCCCAACTTTTGTCAAAAGGTGGCGCTATGGAGCGCCTGCTCCACGCCCATTTATGGGCTTTTATCAGTGTTTAACTGTCATTAATACAGATGTGTGTGTTGAGTTTCATGAAATTCTAAGCATTTTAAGTGGCTCAAAAACACAAAAAACTAAAGTTAAAGTTTGACACGTTGCCATGGCAACATGATAAAAGTTATGGATAACGCCCTTCACAGATTCTTATCGGTCGTGTTTTGACATTATTGGGATGAAGTTTGAAGCAAATTGAGTAAAATTAAGAGGCTGAGTTTAAAGCGTTTCAAAAACGTCACGCTTTCTGCTGCCAGTTGGTGGCGCTATAACTTTGACTCATAATAGTCCCATCTCTGTGATCGGCATCAGACGATGAACAAACTGCTGAAGTTTGGTCAAAATCAGACAAAGTATGTCAAAGTTATTAGGCACTTCCTGTTTCTCATTTCTCGCCATAAATTTGTCGCCCCGTCACGGTCAAACCGTTCGAGATATCAAAAATCCCCTGGCAATTTTGCGTCCCCAATGTCTTGAGATCATGCTGACCGAGTTTGGTGGCCATCGGTGGAAAGGCCTAGTAGGAGTATTTCAAATTCCATTGCATGCACTTTTTAGACATCCCTGAATAGCCGACTTCCTGTTTGGCGAAGCACGGACTATGAGTGTGAAATTTGTTCGGCCCGATGAGGTCTATATGTGTATGAATTTTGGTAACTGTAGGTCAACCGTTGTGCGCTCCAGAGCCCTTCAAAAGTCGCAATTTTTAACGCTGTGCCATGCCCCCCCCAGGTGACCCCCCCATGTCAAAGTCTGTCCGGCCCTGATGGCCGCAGGTTCCAATGTGTGTGCAAAGTTTCAAGAGTTTTCGTGTATGTTAAGGCCCCCGAAATCCCCCAAAACATTGAAAAAAAAATAATAATAATAATAATAATCCTTAGAAAAACAATAGGGCCTTCGCCCTTTTGGGCTCGGGCCCTAAAAATAATAACCCTTAGAAGAACAATAGGGCCTTCGCCCTTTTGGGCTCGGGCCCTAATAATAAACGGAGCAATTCCAATAGGGTCCTCGCACTGTAGTGCTCGGGCCCTAATAATAATAATAATAATTAAAGCTGCGAGCAGCGATGAACGGGCCCTCGCACCCGGGCTCACCGCCGACCGGTGGCTTCAGGAAAACAGCAAACGGTGGGCAGTATGCTTTTAATACAGTAAATGTAGGAGAAATATGTCAAAGTCACTTAAATGTGCCAAACTTGCCGCTGCCAGCTGGTGGCGCTATGCCTATAACTGATTATTGGCATGTAGATGTGTTCAGGCCAGCACTATTATCAAACATATGAAGTTTGGTGCAGATTGACCTTGGTATGTTTGAGTTAGTGAAATATATGAGATATCCTGCTGCCAACAGGTGGCGCTATGATAATATCTGAATATTGGTCTTTAGGTGTCTTCAGGCCAGGACTATTACCAAACCTGTGAATTTTGTGGCAGATCAGACATTTTCAGGCTAAGTTATAACCACTTCTATGTCTATGCAGAAACATCAAACTTTGTCAGGCCACCACAGACATGCCCTTTAATGAAAACTCAAGATCTTCCCAATTTAACATCTCTAAGGCTTCAAGATCAGACTGACCAAATATAATGTTGATTTAACTAAATGCAATCAATGCAAGGACTTCAGATAAATGCCAACTGTGAACCAGTATGCTACAAATTCTCTATTTTCTGATGATGATGATAAGAACATGATTCATGATGATAGCAAAATGTTATTATTGCTTCCTTTACATCCACCACTTCTGCTTAAATGTCATTGTTACCTATCTGTACAATTTTTGTGTGGATATTGCTTTGCTGGTGACTCCTGTTATAAGACATCACTCTTAAGTGCTACATAACTAAGAATCAATAAGGAAGACGGTGCCCAGTTGGCACATGCATTCACAGTAACCCTCTGCTAGTTTGGATTTTAAGTTTACAGAATTGAAAGGGTTAGACTTTAAAATCAACACACAGACACATACACACAATATATAAAATGTTGCCATCCAGTTTCATTTGTTAAAATTAACTATATTAGTTAACATGACCAATAAATAAATAGCATTTATTAATGTTAATTAATATTAAGCTAAAAAAAGTATTCATATAAAGTTTATGTACTGTGAATTAACATGAACATGAACACAGTTCATGTGGGTGTACAGCAATACACAATAAAGTGCTCTATAAACTCTTCATTCTTTCAAAATATCTTTAAAAATCAAGTTGAGTATTTTAACGGGATGATATATATATATTTATAACTGATCTTAAAATTATGGTTTTCAGATGTTTTGAAGAGATAACAGTAACGTTTGTTTTGTTGTCAAAGTTTGTCTTAATTTTTTATTATTATTATTTTATATTCAATAAATAACACTATGTAAATATTGTCTATCAATGAAGATAAATTGATCATGCTAAAAAGTTGTATTTTTTTAAATCTTTTGCTATGTGACTGAATAGGACAAGTTCATGGTACAGTTAAGTAAAAAATAAATAAAAAACAACAACTGCAAAATACGAACAATGAAAGACTAAGTGACCCTTTATATTTTCTCAAAATATCAGACTCTCAAAGATCAGACATATTTATGTAATTACAATACATATGTGCATTTTTTGTTCAAAGATGGTCTGTAGGATGGCTCTCTACTCTGTCACCCTCTCTGCCTCTCACCCCTCCCCCCTGCAATAATGAGCTTCTCTGTGCCTGACTGAACGCACACACATACTGTAGAGACATTCACCAGAGTGACAGCAGGTTTCTGAGTTATTTTTTTAATTTTCTTTAATTCATTGAAGCTTGTATAAAATTAATATTTCCAGCACTTGCTCAGAATGATTAGATCTCTGTGTGAAAAAAGTTTTAAAGAGTTTGGATGCTGCACTTTAAAGATATAAAAAATTAGGGTTATGTTTTTTACTACATCTTTAAAAAATCACCACGTCAACACCGTTCGAGATATCCAAAATCCGCTCGCAATTTAACATCTTCAGAATCTTCTCTTCATGTTAAAAAAGTTTGGTGTGAACAGCTGGTTGTTCTTAGGAGTAGTGTGAATTTGTTTACTACCTGATTTTTCAAAAAATCCACCTTCAAATCAAAATAGCCGGCTTTCTGTTGGTCTTAGCTAATGAGTTTGATTTAGAAAGTTGTCCAGATTGATGAGAACAATATATGTACAGAGTTTGGTGACTGTAGGAAAAACTAACCCCCCAACTTTTGTCAAAAGATGGCGCTATAGAGTGCCTGCTCCACGCCCATTTATGACCTTTTGCCAGTGTCTAACTATCATTAATATTGATGTGTGTGTTGAGTTTCATGAAATTCTAAGCATGTTATCTGCCTCGAAAAGACAGGAATGTAATTTTAAAGTTTGACACGTTGCCATGGCAACAGCATTTGATTTATCATCGACCCCTTTACATATTCTTATCGGCCGTGTTTTGACATGATTTTGATGAAGTTTAAAGAAAATCGAGTAAAATTAAGAGGCTGATTTCAAAGCATTTTGAAAATGACACGTTTCCTGCTGCCAGTTGGTGGCGCTATAACTTTGACTCATAATAGTCACATTTATGGAATCGGCATCATACAAGGAACAAACTGGTGAAGTTTCATCAGAATCAGGCAATGTGTGCAACAGTTATTAGACACTTCCTGTTTCTCATTTCTCGCCATAACTTTGTCGCCTTGCCACGGCCAAACCGTTCGAGATATCAAAAATCTCCTCGCAATTTAGCGTCCCCAATGTCTTGAGATCATGCTGACCGAGTTTGGTGACAATCCCATGGAATTCCTGGGAGGAGTACGTTAAATTCCAGAGCATGCGCTTTTTAAACAGCCCTAAATATCTCACTTCCTGTTGCGTGGAGCCCATGACATAGAGTACAAAAGTTGTTCAGCTCGATGAGATCTATATGTGTACCGAGTTTCATATGAGTACGTGCAAGTATGTGTGCGCAGTACATCAAGTTTTCAAACTGTGTTCCAGGGGGCGCTGTAGATGCCCTGAACCACGCCCGGGTCCCAGCCTCTGTGGCGTCCGGACGACGGCAGATTCCGACGTGTGTGCAAATTTTCAAGAGTTTTTGAGTATGTTAAGGCCCCCAAAAGTGCCCCAACGGTTGAAAAAAAAAAAAAAAAAAAAAAAAATAAGAATCCTTAGAAGAACAATAGGGCCTTCGCCCTTTTGGGCTCGGGCCCTAATAATAATAATAATAATAAACGAAGCAGATCCAATAGGGTCCTCACACCATCGGTGCTCGGGCCCTAATAATAAACGAAGCAGATCCAATAGGGTCCTCACACCATCGGTGCTCGGGCCCTAATAATAATAAACGAAGCAGATCCAATAGGGTCCTCACACCATCGGTGCTCGGGCCCTAATAAGAATCCTTAGAAGAACAATAGGGCCTTCGCCCTTTTGGGCTCGGGCCCTAATAAGAATCCTTAGAAGAACAATAGGGCCTTCGCCCTTTTGGGCTCGGGCCCTAATAAGAATCCTTAGAAGAACAATAGGGCCTTCGCCCTTTTGGGCTCGGGCCCTAATTAAGAGGCTGATTTCAAAGCATTTTGAAAATGACACACTTCCTGCTGCCAGTTGGTGGCGCTATAACTTGGACACATAATAGTCACGTTTATGTAATCGGCATCATACAACGAACAAACTGGTGAAGATTCATCAGAATCAGGCAATGTGTGCAACTGTTATTAGACACTTCCTGTTTCTCATTTCTCGCCCTAATTTTGTCGCCTTGCCACGGCCAAACCGTTCGAGATATCAAAAATCCCCTCGCAATTTAGCATCCCCAATGTCTTGAGATCATGCTGACCGAGTTTGGTGACAATCCCATGGAAATTCTGGGAGGAGTATATCAAATTCCACAGCATGCGTTTTTTACACAGCCCTGAATATCTCACTTCCTGTTGGGTGGAGCCATGACATAGAGTACAAAAGTTGTTTGGCTCAGTGAGATCTATATGTGTACTGAGTTTCATATGAATACGTGTAAATATGTGTGCGCAGTACATCAAGTTTTCTAAATGTGTTCCATGGGGCGGTGTAGAGGCCCTGTACCACGCCCGGGGCCCAGCCTCTGTGGCGTCCTGATGGCCGCAGATTCCGACGTGTGTGCAAATTTTCAAGAGTTTTTGAGTATGTTAAGACCCCCTTAAGTGCCCGGAAGGTTTAAAAAAAATAAAAAAAAATATAGCTGCAAGCAGCAATTACGGGGCCAAGCACTCAAAGCGGATAATGAGGAGCTAAGGATGGCAGGAACAGCAGACCAACTGCAACAATAAGGAAAAGGAAGCAATTTTAAGAGGCTTTTAGTGAAAATTACAGAAAAATTATGTAGAACGCCTACTGTTATGATTTAATGCTTATTACGTTTGACCAACTGGTGGCGCTATCATCAAATCCATGTGGTGTGTTTATTGTGAGGTGACAAACGTACACACAAAGTTTGGTGTCGTTATGTCAAAGCTTTGCAGAGATGAAGCCTCAGAGTCATTTTTTCATCAAGTCTAAAATTTGTAGAGGCGTTGTACGAAAACGGTTTCATCTATCGACATGAAATCCATAACTTTTTGTCAGCACAGTCTGAAGATGATATGAATCGATTTTGGTGAAAATCGGACGAACGGTCTAGGACTAGTTCGAAAAAGTAGGTTTTCAACATAAATCAAAATGGCGGACAGGGAGTTTGGCCAACTGTTGCATAATTGGTATCTATGTTGTCGGCATGACCCAAGGAATATTTTGAGACTGGTTTCATTACAATAGGCTAATGCTATCTACAGTTATTAGCATTTTTGTTCATTTTAAAACTAATAGTTAATGAATGCTTCATTACTCTTGACCAATAGGTGGCGCTGCTACCAAATTGATGTGGTGTCATCAGTGTGAGGTGGTAATGCCACATACCAAATTTGGTGCAAATATCTCAAAGCTTTGCAGAGATACAGCTTCTGATGCGCTTTGGCACCTTTCCTGCAAATTCGTTGATGCGTTAAATGAAAACGGTTTCGAATATCGATACGAAATCCATAACTTTTTGTCATCATGGTCTGAAGATGATCCGAGTCAAATTTGGTGAAAATCCGACTAACGGTCTAGGAGGAGTTCGAAAAAGTAGGTTTTCTACATTAATCAAAATGGTGAAGAGGAAGTTAGGCCAATTTTGGGATAATTGGTATCAATGTTCTCGGCCTGACCCAAGGAATATTTTGAGATCACTTTTATTACAATAAGCAATTTTTTTCAGAAGTTATTAGCATTTATCGAAATTTCATTATAACTTTTGACCACAAGGTAGCGCTGTCCCCAAAATTTGTAAGTACAATCAGGGCATGGTGCCGAACATTTTTGTAATTATTGTCGAAACGATACGTTAATCCGTTCTCAAGATACAGCATTTTAAAGCTAAATTCAAAATGGCCGACACCCAAAATGGCTGACTTGGGAAAATTGGATATGGTTCGACTCGGCATGCTCCTCCGAATCTAACGGGATGAGTTTCGAGACTTTTGGCAAAGCACTGAGAAGTTATAAGCAAAAATAGCCATTTTTCATATCTCCTGACCACTAGGGGGCACTGTGACGAAACACTGCAGGTAGCCTCAGGTCATGCTTGTTATAATACACACCAAGTTTGGTCTCAATATTCCAAAGCGTTGAGAAGATATGGCCTCACTTCCATTTTTGAACGCTTTTCATAGAATTAATTAGCGCGTTATTGGAGAACGCTTTGTCCAATCAACTTGACTTCCATAACTTTTTGCCTGCATGGTCGGAAGATGATCTGAGCCAATTTTGGTGAAAATCAGTCAAACCGTCTAGGACGAGTTCGAAAAGGTAGGTTTTACAAACAAATAATTTTAGAAAAAAAAAGAAACCTTACGATTTTTGAAATTTGGTGTTCCTTCGACTCGGCATGACCCAAGGATTCAGAGAAAATTGGAATTTTGATTTTATGGCTTACGGTTCAAAAGTTATTAGCAAAAAGAAAGTGAAAGTTTGGACAAGTGGTGGCGCTAGAGAGTTTGAGTTAGAGACTCCAAACTTGCTATGGTTAATGTTGGGACGGTCCTCTATTAGTGTGCCAAATTATACAACTTTCCCGCAAGCGGTTCTATGGGCTGCCATAGACTTGCGGCGGAATAATAATAAGAAGAAGAAATATAGCTGCAAGCAGCAATTACGGGGCCAAGCACTCAAAGCGGAAAATGAGGAGCTAAGGATGGCAGGAACAGCAGACCAACTGCAACAATAAGTAAAAAGAAGCCATTTTAGGATGATTTTAGTCAAAACGACAGAAAAGTGATGTAGAACGCCTACTGATATGATTTAATGGCTTATTAGGTTTGACCAACAGGTGGCGCTGTTATCAAATCGATGTGGTGTGTTTAGTGTGAGATGACAAACGTTCACACAAAGTTTGGTGTCATTATGTCAAAGTTTTCCAAAGTTATAGCCTTAGAGTCATTTTCACATCAAGCCTAAAATTTATAGAGGCGCTGTACGAAAACGGTTTCAACTATCAACATGAAATCCATAACTTTTTGTCAGCACAGTCTGAAGATGATCTGACTCGATTTTGGTGAAAATCGGACGAACGGTCTAGGACTAGTTCGAAAAAGTAGGTTTTCAACATAATTCAAAATGGCGGACAGGGAGTTTGGCCAACTGTTGCATAATTGGTATCTATGTTGTCGGCATGACCCAAGGAATATTTTGAGACCAGTTTCATTACAATAGGCTAATGCTATCTACAGTTATTAGCATTTTTGTTCATTTTAAAACTAATAGTTAATGAATGCTTCATTACTCTTGACCAATAGGTGGCGCTGCTACCAAATTGATGTGGTGTCATCAGTGTGAGGTGTCAATGCCACATACCAAATTTGGAGCAAATATCTCAAAGCTTTGCAGAGATACAGCTTCCGATGCGCTTTGGCATCTTACCTGCAAATTCGTTGATGCGTTAAATGAAAACGGTTTCGAATATCGACACGAAATCCATAACTTTTTGTCAGCATGGTCTGAAGATGATCCGAGTCAAATTTGGTGAAAATCCGACAAACGGTCTAGGAGGAGTTCGAAAAAGTAGGTTTTTACATTCATCAAAATGGCGAACAGGAAGTTAGGCCAATTTTGGCATAATTGGTATCAATGTTCTCGGCCTGACCCAAGGAATATTTTGAGATCACTTTTATTATAATAAGCCATTTTTTTCAGAAGTTATTAGCATTTTTCGAAATTTCGTTATAACGTTTGACCACAAGGTGGCGCTGGCCCCAAAATTGGTATGTCCATTCAGGGCATGGTGCCGAACATTTTTGTAATTATCGTCGAAACGATACGTTAATCCGTTCTCAAGATACAGCATTTTAAAGCTAAATTCAAAATGGCCGACACACAAAATGGCTGACTTGGGAAAATTGGATATGGTTCGACTCGGCATGCTCCTCCGAATCTAACGGGACGAGTTTCGAGATTTTTGGTCAAACCACTGAGAAGTTATAAGCAAAAATAGCCATTTTTCATATCTCCTGACCACTAGGTGGCACTGTGACGAAACACTGTAGGTAGCCTCAGGTTATGCTTTTTATAACACACACCGAGTTTGGTGTCAATACGACAAACCGTTGCCGAGATATGGCCTCACATCCATTTTTGCGCGCTTTTCGTAGAATTCGTTTGCATGTTATTCGAAAACAATTTGTCCAATCAACTTGAATTCCATAACTTTTTGCCTGCATGGTCTGAAGATGATCTGAGCCAATTTTGGTGAAAATCAGACAAACCGTCTAGGACGAGTTCGAAAAAGTAGGTTTTACAAACAAAAAATTATATAAAAAAAACTAAACCTTACGATTTTTGAAATTTGGTGTTCATTCGACTCGGCATGACCCAAGGATTCAGAGAAAATTGGAATTTTGATTTTATGGCTTACGGTTCAAAAGTTATCAGCCAAAATATAGTGAAAGTTTGGACAAGTGGTGGCGCTAGAGAGTTTGAGTTAGAGACTCCAAACTTGCTATGGTTAAAGTTGAGACTGTCCTCTATTAGTGTGCCAAATTATACAACTTTCCCGCAAGCGGTTCTATGGGCTGCCATAGACTTGCGGCGGAAGAGGAAGAAGAAGCGGAATAATAATAACGCCAACGGATACAATAGGTGCCATCGCACCTTTCGGTGCTTGGCCCCTAATAACGCCAACGGATACAGTACAGATCTGGCCATTTAAAATGCGCGCGGGAAGTAAAGTGGTCTCGCGTGACGCCGGTGTATTCCAAAGGAACACGGAAAATACATTGACATAGGAAAGACATGATCAGTAGGGGGCAGTCATGTAAAGCACAGAACTAAAGCGGCAGCAAACATCGCTCTAAGCTAAATGTGTAGCCTGTTTGTACGGTGACCTGGAGAGGACATCTTCTTCGGACATTATTCGTTTATATTCGTTAATTTTCCTATCATTTCGATCTCTTTTAACATTCAGAATCTAAATGATAAATGCTGAAATGCCATTAAAGCTTTGATTAAGCTGTATGGCTGGGATTTTTACTGGAATGCA
>NC_133373.1:18684007-18761113 GCF_049309525.1 Garra rufa
CATACCCTTAGAATATATAGCCTATATATATACCCACTTAGAATAATTTTCTTCCCGACCCGACCGCTAAATTTACGCTAAATTTAAATCTCATTTCCAGAATCTCACATTTAACCATTTGGAAACAATGTCGAGTATACAACTTTTTTCGCAGTACATCCATTATATTTCCATGTTCAACTTTGAAGACGTATTATAGCCCTGCATTTTAGCCCGTCAAATGCGGCCTAAAATTATATTTTAGACATTCAGTGGTGATTTAAAAAAAAAAATTCAGCGCTGGGGGAAACACGAGACCAGGCTACCATCAGTACCATGACTTTCAAGAGTGGCTCGGACGCTCCTGTCAGCAGCATTAAGCGCACTTTCAGCACAGCTTGGAAGGGTTCCGTGTTTAAAGCATAGCTACCACAAAAACACTGGCAAAAGTAAATACCATGACTGTCTAATAGTAAGGAGATATTTCAATTATTTATTTATAAACTACTGTTTTCTGAGTCAGTGATGCTGCAGTTAACAGTCCTCATATCCTCGTTGGACGCGCGCCTTTAGAGAGAAATGCATCTCTACGGACTAGCTACATAATAAAAACAGTTTTTGTTTTCTATTTGTTTTTTTCGTTGAGTAGTAATTTAAGTCTTTCTACATATTTATTTATCATGTCTGACAAAAAATAACGGTTAAATATTTTCCACTGAAAAAAATGTAACTGATCGAGCTTGAGCCTTCATGTCCTAAAAATGTGTTTTGCACTCTCGTGTAAACGATTGGTATGCACCTAATAGCGCATATTTATATCTATTATTATTTATATATTTTATTTTACATCAATGGATTTTATTTTAGCCAATTCGTGATTTGAGAAGGCAAATTGAAACACAGAGTAGGTCAACTCACTGTCTGCCGCTTGGTCTTTAAGAAACAAAAAGCTTACGTTTAACGAACAAAAATGCTCCAAACTTTTTTTTTTCTAAATTACCTTAATAAAAAAGAAACGAAATTATAAATACTTTGCCGTTACATACAGAATGAATTACAGACGTAAATACTGTCCAAATATCCCTCTTTGTGCAGGGTTTGGCTACCGAATGTTGTTCCTTGCGCCACCTGGTGGATATTGTATGAAGTGCAACCACGTTGTAAAAAAATCTAAAAAAGCCGCTGCGGCAGGACGCGTGGCCTCGCGTGCCGAATTGCAGGCTGCCGCGTGAAAATAGACGCATTTTTAATGGCCAGATCTGTAGGTGCCATCGCACCTTTCGGTGCTTGGCCCCTAATAATAATAAATATAGCTGCAAGCAGCAATTACGGGGCCAAGCACTCAAAGCGGAAAATGAGGAGCTAAGGATGGCAAGAATAGCAGACCAACTGCAACAATAAGTAAAAGAAAGCAATTTTAAGATGATTTTAGTCAAAACGACAGAAAAATTATGTAGAACGCCTACTGATATGATTTAATAGCTTGTTACCTTTGACCAACAGGTGGCGCTGTTGTGATGTGATGTGTTTAGTGTGAGGTGACAAACGTACACACAAAGTTTGGTGTCATTATGTCAAAGTTTTCCAAAGATAAAGCCTTAGAGTCATTTTCACATCAAGCCTAAAATTTATAGAGGCGCTGTACGAAAACGGTTTCATCTATCAACATGAAATCCATAACTTTTTGTCAGCACAGTCTGAAGATGATCTGACTCGATTTTGGTGAAAATCGGACGAACGGTCTAGGACTAGTTCGAAAAAGTATGTTTTCAACATAAATCAATATGGCGGACAGAAAGTTTGGCCAACTGTGGCATAATTGGTATTTATGTTGTCGGCATGACCCAAGGAATATTTTGAGACCAGTTTTATTACAATAGGCTAGTGCTATCTACAGTTATTAGCATTTTTGTTCATTTTAAAACTAATAGTTAATGAATGCTTCATTACTCTTGACCAATAGGTGGCGCTGCTACCAAATTGATGTGGTGTCATCAGTGTGAGGTGTTAATGCCACATACCAAATTTGGTGCAAATATCTCAAAGCTTTGCAGAGATACAGCTTCCGATGCGCTTTGGCATCTTACCTGCAAATTCGTTGATGCGTTAAATGAAAACGGTTTCGAATATCGACACGAAATCCATAACTTTTTGTCAGCATGGTCTGAAGATGATCCGAGTCAAATTTGGTGAAAATCCGACAAACGGTCTAGGAGGAGTTCGAAAAAGTAGGTTTTCTACATTCATCAAAATGGCGAACAGGAAGTTAGGCCAATTTTGGCATAATGGGTATCAATGTTCTCGGCCTGACCCAAGGAATATTTTGAGATTACTTTTATTACAATAAGCCATTTTATTCAGAAGTTATTAGCATTTTTCGAAATTTCGTTATAACTTTTGACCACAAGGTGGCGCTGGCCCCAAAATTGGTATGTACATTCAGGGCAGGGTGCCGAACATTTTTGTAATTATCGTCGAAACGATACGTTAATCCGTTCTCATGATACAGCATTTTAAAGCTAAATTCAAAATGGCCGACACCCAAAATGGCTGACATGGGAAAATTGGATATGGGTCGACTCGGCATGCTCCTCCGAATCTAACAAGACCAGTTTTGAGATTTTTGGTCAAACCACTGAGAAGTTATAAGCAAAAATAGCCATTTTTCATATCTCCTGACCACTAGGTGGCACTGTGACGAATCACTGCAGGTAGCCTCAGGTCATGCTTGTTATAACACGCACCAAGTTTGGTCTCAATACTCCAAAGCGTTGCGGAGATATGGCCTCAATTCTATTTTTGAACGCTTTTCGTAGAATTAATTAGCGCGTTAATCGAGAACGGTTTGTCCAATCAACTTGAATTCCATAACTTTTTGCCTGCATGGTCTGACGATGATCTGAGCCAATTTTGGTGAAAATCAGACAAACCGTCTAGGACGAGTTCGAAAAAGTAGGTTTTATAAACAAAAAATTATAGAAAAAAAACGAAACCTTACGATTTTTAAAATTTGGTGTTCATTCGACTCGGCATGACCCAAGGATTCAGAGAAAATTGGAATTTTGATTTTATAGCTTACGGTTCAAAAGTTATTAGCAAAAAGAAAGTGAAAGTTTGGACAAGTGGTGGCGCTAGAGAGTTTGAGTTAGAGACTCCAAACTTGCTATGGTTAATGTTGGGACGGTCCTCTATCAGTGTGCCAAATTATACAACTTTCCCGCAAGCGGTTCTATGGGCTGCCATAGACTTGCGGCGGAATAATAATAATAATAAATATAGCTGCAAGCAGCAATTACGGGGCCAAGCACTCAAAGCGGAAAATGAGGAGCTAACGATGGCAGGAACAACCGACCAACTGCAACAATAACGAAAAGGAAGCAATTTTAAGAGGATTTTAGTGAAAATTACAGAAAAATGGTGTAGAACGCATACTGATTTGATTTAATGCTTATTACGTTTGACCAACAGGTGGCGCTGTTCTTAAATCGATGTGGTGTGTTTAGTGTGAGGTGACAAACGTGCACACAAAGTTTGGTGTCATTATGTCAAAGTTTTCCAAAGATATACCCTTAAAGTCATTTTCACATCAAGCCTAAAATTTATAGAGGCGCTGTACGAAAACGGTTTCATCTATAAACATGAAATCCATAACTTTTTGTCAGCACAGTCTGAAGATGATCTGACTCGATTTTGGTGAAAATCGGACGAACGGTCTAGGACTAGTTCGAAAAAGTAGGTTTTCAACATAGATCAAAATGGCGGACAGGAAGTTTGGCCAACTGTGGCATAATTGGTATCTATGTTGTCGGCATGACCCAAGGAATATTTTGAGACCAGTTTCATTACAATAGGCTAATGCTATCTACAGTTATTAGCATTTTTGTTCATTTTAAAACTAATGGTTAATGAATGCTTCATTACTCTTGACCAATAGGTGGCGCTGGTTCCAAATTAATGTGGTGTAATCAGTGTGAGGTGGTAATGCCACATACCAAATTTGGTGCAAATATCTCAAAGCTTTGCAGAGATACAGCTTCCGATGCGCTTTGGCATCTTACCTGCAAATTCGTTGATGCGTTAAATGAAAACGGTTTCATCTATCATCATGAAATCCATGACTTTTTATCAGGACAGTCTGAAGATGATCTGACTCGATTTTGGTGAAAATCGGACGAACGGTCTAGGAGGAGTTCGAAAAAGTAGGTTTTCTACATTCATCAAAATGGCGAACAGGAAGTTAAGCCAATTTTGGCATAATTGGTATCAATGTTCTCGGCCTGACCCAAGGAATATTTTGAGATCACTTTTATTACAATAAGCCATTTTTTTCAGAAGTTATTAGCATTTTTCGAAATTTCGTTATAACTTTTGACCACAAGGTGGCGCTGGCCCCAAAATTGGTATGTACATTCAGGGCATGGTGCCGAACATTTTTGTAATTATTGTCGAAACGATACGTTAATCCGTTCTCAAGATACAGCATTTTAAAGCTAAATTCAAAATGGCCGACACCCAAAATGGCTGACATGGGAAAATTGGATATGGTTCGACTCGGCATGCTCCTCCGAATCTAACAAGACCAGTTTTGAGATTTTTAGTCAAACCACTGAGAGGTTATAAGCAAAAATAGTCACTTTACATATCTCCTGACCACTAGGTGGCTCTGTCACGAAACACTGCAGGTAGGCTCAGGTAATGCTTGTTATAACACAAACCAAGTTTGGTCTCAATACGACAAACTGTTGCCGAGATATGGCCTCACATCCATTTTTGTTCGCTTTTCATAGAATTCGTTTGCATGTTATTCGAAAACAATTAGTCCAATCAACTTGAATTCCATAACTTTTTGCCTGCATGGTCTGAAGATGATCTGAGCCAATTTTGGTGAAAATCAGACAAACCGTCTAGGACGAGTTCGAAAAAGTAGGTTTTATAAACAAAAAATTATAGAAAAAAAACTAAACCTTACGATTTTTTAAATTTGGTGTTAATTCGACTCGGCATGACCCAAGGATTCAGGGAAAATTGGAATTTTGATTTTGTGGATTACGGTTCAAAAGTTATTAGCAAAAAGAAAGTGAAAGTTTGGACAAGTGGTGGCGCTAGAGAGTTTGAGTTAGAGACTCCAAACTTGCTATGGTTAATGTTGGGACGGTCCACTATTAGTGTGCCAAATTATACAACTTTCCCGCAAGCGGTTCTATGGGCTGCCATAGACTTGCGGCGGAATAATAATAATAATAATAATAATAATAATAATAATAAGAATTCTAACGGATACAATAGGTGCCTTCGCACCTTCGGTGCTTGGCCCCTAATAATAATAATAATAATAAGAAACGGAACGGATACAATAGGTGCCTCCGCACCTTCGGTGCTTGGCCCCTAAATATAGCTGCAAGCAGCAATTACGGGGCCAAGCATTCAAATGGCAAAATGAGGAGCTAAGGATGGCAGGAACAGCAGACCAACTGCAACAATAAGGAAATGGAAGCAATTTTAAGAGGATTTTTGTGAAAATTACAGAAAAATTATGTAGAACGCCTACTGATATGATTTAATGCTTATTACGTTTGACCAACAGGTGGCGCTGTTCTCAAATCCATGTGGTGTGTTTAGTGTGAGGTGACAAACGTGCACACAATGTTTGGTGTCATTATGTCAAAATTTTCCAAAGATATAGCCTTAGAGTCATTTTCACATCAAGCCTAAAATGTATAGAAGTGCTGTACGAAAACGATTTCAACTATCAACATGAAATCCATAACTTTTTGTCAGCACAGTCTGAAGATGATCTGACTCGATTTTGGTGAAAATCGGACAAACGGTCTAGGACTAGTTCGAAAAAGTAGGTTTTCAACATAAATCAAAATGGCGGACAGGGAGTTTGGCCAACTGTGGCATAATTGAAATCTATGTTGTCAGCATGAACCAAGGAATATTTTGAGACCAGTTTCATTACAATAGGCTAATGCTATCTACAGTTATTAGCATTTTTGTTCATTTCAAAACTAATAGTTAATGAATGCTTCATTACTCTTGACCAATAGGTGGCGCTGCTACCAAATTGATGTGTTGTCATCAGTGTGAGGTGTTAATGCCACATACCAAATTTGGTGCAAATATCTCAAAGCTTTGCAGAGATACAGCTTCCGATGCGCTTTGGCATCTTACCTGCAAATTCGTTGATGCGTTAAATGAAAACGGTTTCGAATATCGACACGAAATCCATAACTTTTTGTCAGCATGGTCTGAAGATGATCCGAGTCAAATTTGGTGAAAATCAGACAAACCGTCTAGTACGAGTTCGAAAAAGTAGGTTTTATAAACAAAAAATTATAGAAAAAAAACTAAACCTTAGGATTTTTTAAATTTGGTGTTCATTCGACTCGGCATGACCCAAGGATTCAGGGAAAATTGGAATTTTGATTTTATGGCTTATGGTTCAAAAGTTATTAGCAAAAAGAAAGTGAAAGTTTGGACAAGTGGTGGCGCTAGAGAGTTTGAGTTAGAGACTCCAAACTTGCTATGGTTAATGTTGAGTCGGCCCTCTATCAGTGTGCCAAATTATACAACTTTCCCGCAAGCGGTTCTATGGGCTGCCATAGACTTGCGGCGGAAGAATAATAATAATAAATATAGCTGCAAGCAGCAATTACGGGGCCAAGCACTCAAAGCGGAAAATGAGGAGCTAAGAATGGCAGGAACAGCAGACCAACTGCAACAAGAAGTAAAAAGAAGCCATTTTAGGATGATTTTAGTCAAAACGACAGAAAAATGATGTAGGACGCCTACTGATATGATTTAATGGCTTATTAGGTTTGACCAACAGGTGGCGCTGTTATCAAATCGATGTGGTGTGTTTAGTGTGAGATGACAAACGTTCACACAAAGTTTGGTGTCATTATGTCAAAGTTTTCCAAAGATATAGCCTTAGAGTCATTTTCACATCAAGCCTAAAATTTATAGAGGTGCTGTACGAAAACGGTTTCAACTATCGACATGAAATCCATAACTTTTTGTCAGCACAGTCTGAAGATGATATGACTCGATTTTGGTGAAAATCGGACGAACGGTCTAGGACTAGTTCGAAAAAGTAGGTTTTCAACATAAATCAAAATGGCGGACAGGAAGTTTGGCCAACTGTGGCATAATTGGTATCTATGTTGTCGGCATGACCCAAGGAATATTTTAAGACCAGTTTCATTAAAATAGGCTAATGCTATCTACAGTTATTAGCATTTTTGATCATTTTAAAACTAATGGTTAATGAATGCTTCATTACTCTTGACCAATAGGTGGCGCTGCTACCAAATTTAGGTGGTGTAATCAGTGTGAGGTGGTAATGCCACATACCAAATTTGGTGCAAATATCTCAAAGCTTTGCAGAGATACAGCTTCCGATGCGCTTTGGCATCTTACTTGCAAATTCGTTGATGCGTTAAATGAAAACGGTTTCGAATATCGACACGAAATCCATAACTTTTTGTCAGCATGGTCTGAAGACGATCCGAGTCAAATTTGGTGAAAATCCGACTAACGGTCTAGGAGGAGTTCGAAAAAGTAGGTTTTCTACATTCATCAAAATGGCGAACAGGAAGTTAGGCCAATTTTGGCATAATTGGTATCAATGTTCTCGGCCTGACCCAAGGAATATTTTGAGATCACTTTTATTACAATAAGCCATTTTTTTCAGAAGTTATTAGCATTTTTCGAAATTTCGTTATAACTTTTGACCACAAGGTGGCGCTGGCCCCAAAATTGGTATGTACATTCAGGGCATGGTGCCGAACATTTTTGTAATTATTGTCGAAACGATACGTTAATCCGTTCTCAAGATACAGCATTTTAAAACTAAATTCAAAATGGCCGACACCCAAAATGGCTGACATGGGAAAATTGGATATTGTTCGACTCGGCATGCTCCTCCGAATCTAACAAGACCAGTTTTGAGATTTTTGGTCAAACCACTGAGAAGTTATAATCAAAAATAGCCATTTTTCATATCTCCTGACCACTAGGTGGCACTGTGACGAAACACTGCAGGTAGCCTCAGGTCATGCTTGTTATAACACACACCAAGTTTGGTCTCAATATTCCAAAGCGTTGCGGATATATGGCCTCACTTCCATTTTTGAACGCTTTTCGTAGAATTAATTAGCGCGTTATTCGAGAACGGTTTGTCCAATCAACTTGAATTCCATAACTTTTTGCCTGCATGGTCTGAAGATGATCTGAGCCAATTTTGGTGAAAATCAGACAAACCGTCTAGGACGAGTTCGAAAAAGTAGGTTTTATAAACAAAAAATTATAGAAAAAAAACTAATCCTTACGATTTTTGAAATTTGGTGTTCATTCGACTCGGCATGACCCAAGGATTCAGGGAAAATTGGAATTTTGATGTTGTGGCTTACGGTTCAAAAGTTATTAGCAAAAAGAAATTGAAAGTTTGGACAAGTGGTGGCGCTAGAGAGTTTGAGTTAGAGACTCCAAACTTGCTATGGTTCATGTTGGGACGGTCCTCTATCAGTGTGCCAAATTATACAACTTTCCCGCAAGCGGTTCTATGGGCTGCCATAGACTTGCGGCGGAAGAATAATAATAATAAATATAGCTGCAAGCAGCAATTACGGGGCCAAGCACTCAAAGCGGAAAATGAGGAGCTAAGGATGGCAGGAACAGCAGACCAACTGCAACAATAAGTAAAAAGAAGCCATTTTAGGATGATTTTATTCAAAACGACAGAAAAGTGATGTAGAACGCCTACTGATATTATTTAATGGCTTATTAGGTTTGACCAACAGGTGGCGCTGTTATCAAATCGATGTGGTGTGTTTAGTGTGAGATGACAAACGTTCACACAAAGTTTGGTGTCATTATGTAAAAGTTTTCCAAAGATATAGACTTAGAGTCATTTTCACATCAAGCCTAAAATTTATAGAGGCGCTGTACGAAAACGGTTTCAACTATCAACATGAAATCCATAACTTTTTGTCAGCACAGTCTGAAGATGATCTGACTCGATTTTGGTGAAAATCGGACAAACGGTCTAGGACTAGTTCGAAAAAGTAGGTTTTCAACATAATTCAAAATGGCGGACAGGGAGTATGGCCAACTGTTGCATAATTGGTATCTATGTTGTCGGCATGACCCAAGGAATATTTTGAGACCAGTTTCATTACAATAGGCTAATGCTATCTACAGTTATTAGCTTTTTTGTTCATTTTAAAACTAAGAGTTAATGAATTCTTCATTACGCTTGAACAATAGGTGGCGCTGCTACCAAATTGATGTGGTGTAATCAATGTGAGGTGGTAATGCCACATTCCAAATTTGGTGCAAATATCTCAAAGCTTTGCAGAGATACAGCTTCCGATGCGCTTTGGCATCTTACCTGCAAATTCGTTGATGCGTTAAATGAAAACGGTTTTGAATATCGACACGAAATCCATAACTTTTTGTCAGCATGGTCTGAAGATGATCCGAGTCAAATTTGGTGAAAATCCGACTAACGGTCTAGGAGGAGTTAGAAATAGTAGGTTTTCTACATTCATCAAAATGGCGAACAGGAAGTTAGGCCAATTTTGGCATAATCGGTATCAATGTTCTCGGCCTGACCCAAGGAATATTTTGAGATCACTTTTATTACAATAAGCCATTTTTTTCAGAAGTTATTAGCATTTTTCGAAATTTCGTTATAAGTTTTGACCACAAGGTGGCGCTGGCCCCAAATTTTGTATGTACATTCAAGGCATGGTGCCGAACATTTTTGTAATTATTGTCGAAACGATACGTTAATCCGTTCTCAAGATACAGCATTTTAAAGCTAAATTCAAAATGGCCGACACCCAAAATGGCTGACATGGGAAAATTGGATATCGTTCGACTCGGCATGCTCCTCCGAATCTAACAAGACCAGTTTTGAGATTTTTGGTCAAACCACTGAGAAGTTATAAGCAAAAATAGCCATTTTTCATATCTCCGGACCACTAGGTGGCACTGTGACGAAACACTGTAGGTGGCCTCAGGTCATGCTTGTTATAACACACACCAAGTTTGGTCTCAATACGACAAACCGTTGCCGAGATATGGCCTCACATCCATTTTTGAACGCTTTTCGTACAATTAATTAGCGCATTATTCGAGAACGGTTTGTCCAATCAACTTGAATTCCATAACTTTTTGCCTCCATGGTCTGAAGATGATCTGAGCCAATTTTGGTGAAAATCAGACAAACCGTCTAGGACGAGTTCGAAAAAGTAGGTTTTATAAACAAAAAATTATAGAAAAAAAACTAAACCTTAGGATTTTTGAAATTTGGTGTTCATTCGACTCGGCACGACCCAAGGATTCAGATAAAATTGGAATTTTGATTTTATGGCTTACGGTTCAAAAGTTATTAGCAAAAAGAAAGTGAAAGTTTGGACAAGTGGTGGCGCTAGAGAGTTTGAGTTAGAGACTCCAAACTTGCTATGGTTAAAGTTGAGACTGTCCTCTATTAGTGTGCCAAATTATAGAACTTTCCCGCAAGCGGTTCTATGGGCTGCCATAGACTTGCGGCGGAAGAATAATAATAATAATAAGAATTCTAACGGTTTCAATAGGTGCCTTCGCACCTTCGGTGCTTGGCCCCTAATAATAATAATAAGAATTCTAACGGATACAATAGGTGCCTTCGCACCTTCGGTGCTTGGCCCCTAAATATAGCTGCAAGCAGCAATTACGGGGCCAAGCACTCAAAGCGGAAAATGAGGAGCTAAGGATGGCAGGAACAGCAGACCAACTGCAACAATAAGGAAAAGGAAGCAATTTTAAGAGGATTTTAGTGAAAATTACAGAAAAATGGTGTAGAACGCCTACTGATATGATTTAATGCTTATTACGTTTGACCAACAGGTGGCGCTGTTCTCAAATCCATGTGGTGTGTTTAGTGTGAGGTGACAAACGTGCACACAAAGTTTGGTGTCATTATGTCAAAATTTTCCAAAGATATAGCCTTAGAGTCATTTTCACATCAAGCCTTAAATTTATAGAGGCGCTATACGAAAACGGTTTCATCTATCATCATGAAATCCATAACTTTTTGTCAGCACAGTCTGAAGATGATCTGACTCGAGTTTGGTGGAAATCGGACGAACGGTCTAGGACTAGTTCGAAAAAGTAGGTTTTCAACATAAATCAAAATGGCGGACAGGGAGTTTGGCCAACTGTGGCATAATTGGTATCTATGTTGTCGGCATGACCCAAGGAATATTTTGAGACCAGTTTCATTACAATAGGCTAATGCTATCTACAGTTATTAGCATTTTTGTATATTTTAAAACTAATAGTTAATGAATGCTTCATTACTCTTGACCAATAGGTGGCGCTGCTACCAAATTGATGTGGTGTGATCAGTGTGAGGTGTTAATGCCACATACCAAATTTGGTGCAAATATCTCAAAGCTTTGCAGAGATACAGCTTCCGATGCGCTTTGGCATCTTACTTGCAAATTCGTTGATGCGTTAAATGAAAACGGTTTCGAATATCGACACGAAATCCATAACTTTTTGTCAGCATGCTCTGAAGATGATCCGAGTTAAATTTGGTGAAAATCCGACTAACGGTCTAGGAGGAGTTCGAAAAAGTAGGTTTTCTACATTCATCAAAATGGCGAACAGGAAGTTAGGCTAATTTTGGCATAATTGGTATCAATGTTCTCGGCCTGATCCAAGGAATATTTTGAGATCACTTTTATTACAATAAGCCATTTTTTTCAGAAGTTATTAGCATTTTTCGAAATTTCGTTATAACTTTTGACCACAAGGTGGCGCTGATCCCAAATTTCGTATGTACATTCAGGGCTTGGTACCGAACATTTTTGTAATTATTGTCAAAACGATACGTCAATCCGTTCTCAAGATACAGCATTTTAAAGCTAAATTCAAAATGGCCGACACCCAAAATGGCTGACATGGGAAAATTGGATATGGTTCGACTCGGCATGCTCCTCCGAATCTAACAAGACCAGTTTTGAGATTTTTGGTCAAACCACTGAGAAGTTATAAGCAAAAATAGCCATTTTTCATATCTCCTGACCACTAGGTGTCACTATGACGAAACACTGCAGGTAGCTTCAGGTCATGGTTGTTACAACACACACCAAGTTTGGTCTCAATACGACAAACCGTTGCCGAGATATGGCCTCACATCTGTTTTTGCGCACTTTTCGTAGAATTTATTAGCGCGTTATTCGATAACGGTTTGTCCAATCAACTTGAATTCCATAACTTTTTGCCTGCATGGTCTGAAGATGATCTGAGCCAATTTTGGTGAAAATCAGACAACCCGTCTAGGACGAGTTCGAAAAAGTAGGTTTTACAAACAAAAAATTATATAAAAAAAACTAAACCTTACGATTTTTGAAATTTCGTGTTCATTCGACTCGGTTTGACCCAAGGATTCAGGGAAAATTGGAATTTTGATTTTATGGATTACGGTTCAAAAGTTATTAACAAAAAGAAAGTGAAAGTTTGGACAAGTGGTGGCGCTAGAGAGTTTGAGTTAGAGACTCCAAACTTGCTATGGTTAATGTTGAGTCGGCCCTCTATCAGTGTGCCAAATTATACAACTTTCCCGCAAGCGGTTCTATGGGCTGCCATAGACTTGCGGCGGAAGAATAATAATAATAATAATAATAATAAGAAACGGAACGGATACAATAGGTGCCTCCGCACCTTCGGTGCTTGGCCCCTAATAAGAATTCTAACGGTTTCAATAGGTGCCTTCGCACCTTCGGTGCTTGGCCCCTAATAATAAATATAGCTGCAAGCAGCAATTACGGGGCCAAGCATTCAAATGGCAAAATGAGGAGCTAAGGATGGCAGGAACAGCAGACCAACTGCAACAATAAGGAAATGGAAGCAATTTTAAGAGGATTTTTGTGAAAATTACAGAAAAATTATGTAGAACGCCTACTGATATGATTTAATGCTTATTACGTTTGACCAACAGGTGGCGCTGTTCTCAAATCCATGTGGTGTGTTTAGTGTGAGGTGACAAACGTGCACACAATGTTTGGTGTCATTATGTCAAAATTTTCCAAAGATATAGCCTTAGAGTCATTTTCACATCAAGCCTAAAATGTATAGAAGTGCTGTACGAAAACGATTTCAACTATCAACATGAAATCCATAACTTTTTGTCAGCACAGTCTGAAGATGATCTGACTCGATTTTGGTGAAAATCGGACAAACGGTCTAGGACTAGTTCGAAAAAGTAGGTTTTCAACATAAATCAAAATGGCGGACAGGGAGTTTGGCCAACTGTGGCATAATTGAAATCTATGTTGTCAGCATGAACCAAGGAATATTTTGAGACCAGTTTCATTACAATAGGCTAATGCTATCTACAGTTATTAGCATTTTTGTTCATTTCAAAACTAATAGTTAATGAATGCTTCATTACTCTTGACCAATAGGTGGCGCTGCTACCAAATTGATGTGTTGTCATCAGTGTGAGGTGTTAATGCCACATACCAAATTTGGTGCAAATATCTCAAAGCTTTGCAGAGATACAGCTTCCGATGCGCTTTGGCATCTTACCTGCAAATTCGTTGATGCGTTAAATGAAAACGGTTTCGAATATCGACACGAAATCCATAACTTTTTGTCAGCATGGTCTGAAGATGATCCGAGTCAAATTTGGTGAAAATCCGACTAACGGTCTAGGAGGAGTTCGAAAAAGTAGGTTTTCTACATTCATCAAAATGGCGAACAGGAAGTTAGGCCAATTTTGGCATAATGGGTATCAATGTTCTCGATCTGACCCAAGGAATATTTTGAGATCACTTTTATTACAATAAGCCATTTTTTTCAGAAGTTATTAGCATTTTTCGAAATTTCGTTATAACTTTTGACCACAAGGTGGCGCTGGCCCCAAACTTGGTATATACATTCAGGGCATGGTGCCGAACATTTTTGTAATTATTGTCAAAACGATACGTTAATCCGTTCTCAAGATACAGCATTTTAAAGCTAAATTCAAAATGGCCGACACCCAAAATGGCTGACATGGGAAAATTGGATATGGTTCGACTCGGCATGCTCCTCCGAATCTAACGGGACGAGATTAGAGATTTTTGGCCAAATCACTGAGAAGTTATAAGCAAAAATATCCAACTTTCATATCTCCTGACCACTAGGTGGCACTGTGATGAAACACCGCAGGTAGCCTCAGGTCATGCTTGTTATAACACACACCAAGTTTGGTCTCAATATTCCAAAGCGTTCCGGAGATATTGCCTCACTTCCATTTTTGAACGCTTTTCGTAGAATTAATTAGCGCGTTATTCGAGAACGGTTAGTCCAATCAACTTGAATTCCATAACTTTTTGCCTGCATGGTCTGAAGATGATCTGAGCCAATTTTGGTGTAAATCAGACAAACCGTCTAGGAGGAGTTCGAAAAAGTAGGTTTTACAAACAAAAAATTATAGAAAAAAAACTAAACCTTAGGAATTTTGAAATTTGGTGTTCATTCGACTCGGCATGACCCAAGGATTCAGGGAAAATTGGAATTTTGATTTTATGGCTTACGGTTCAAAAGTTATTAGCAAAAAGAAAGTGAAAGTTTGGACAAGTGGTGGCGCTAGAGAGTTTGAGTTAGACACTCCAAACTTGCTATGGTTAATGTTGGGAAGGTCCACTATTAGTGTGCCAAATTATACAACTTTCCCGCAAGCGGTTCTATGGGCTGCCATAGACTTGCGGCGGAAGAATAATAATAATAAATATAGCTGCAAGCAGCAATTACGGGGCCAAGCACTCAAAGCGGAAAATGAGGAGCTAACGATGGCAGGAACAGCAGACCAACTACAACAATAAGTAAAAAGAAGCCATTTTAGGATGATTTTAGTCAAAACGACAGAAAAATGATGTAGAACGCCTATTGATATGATTTAATGGCTTATTATGTTTGACCAACAGGTGGCGCTGTTATCAAATCGATGTGGTGTGTTTAGTGTGAGATGACAAACGTTCACACAAAGTTTGGTGTCATTATGTCAAAGTTTTGCAAAGATATAGCCTTAGAGTCATTTTCACATCAAGCCTATAATTTATAGAGGTGCTGTACGAAAACGGTTTCAACTATCAACATGAAATCCATAACTATTTGTCAGCACAGTCTGATGATGATCTGACTCGATTTTGGTGAAAATCGGACAAACGGTCTAGGACTAGTTCGAAAAAGTAGGTTTTCAACATAATTCAAAATGGCGGACAGGGAGTTTGGCCAACTGTTGCATAATTGGTATCTATGTTGTCGGCATGACCCAAGGAATATTTTGAGACCAGTTTCATTATAATAGGCTAATACTATCTACAGTTATTAGCATTTTTGTTCATTTTAAAACTAATAGTTAATGAATGCTTCATTACTCTTGACCAATAGGTGGCACTGCTACCAAATTGATGTGGTGTCATCAGTGTGAGGTGATAATGCCACATACCAAATTTGGTGCAAATATCTCAAAGCTTTGCAGAGATACAGCTTCCGATGCGCTTTGGCATCTTACCTGCAAATTCGTTGATGCGTTAAATGAAAACGGTTTCGAATATCGACACGAAATCCATAACTTTTTGTCAGCATGGTCTGAAGATGATCCGAGTCAAATTTGGTGAAAATCCGACTAACGGTCTAGGAGGAGTTCGAAAAAGTAGGTTTTCTACATTCATCAAGATGGCGAACAGGAAGTTAGGCCAATTTTGGCATAATTGGTATCAATGTTCTCGGCCTGACCCAAGGAATATTTTGAGATCACTTTTATTACAATAAGCCATTTTTTTCAGAAGTTATTAGCATTTTTCAAAATTTCGTTATAACTTTTGACCACAAGGTGGCGCTGGCTCCAACATTGGTATGTACATTCAGGGCATGGTGCCGAACATTTTTGTAATTATTGTCGAAACGATACGTTAATCCGTTCTCAAGATACAGCATTTTAAAGCTAAATTCAAAATGGCCGACACCCAAAATGGCTGACATGGGAAAATTGGATATGGGTCGACTCGGCATGCTCCTCCGAATCTAACAAGACTAGTTTTGAGATTTTTGGTCAAACCACTGAGAAGTTATAAGCAAAAATAGCCATTTTTCATATCTCCTGACCACTAGGTGTCACTATGACGAAACACTGCAGGTAGCCTCAGGTCATGCTTGTTACAACAAACACCAAGTTTGGTCTCAATAAGACAAACCGTTGCGGAGATATGGCCTCACATCCGTTTTTGCGCACTTTTCGTAGAATTTATTAGCGCGTTATTCGAGAACGGTTTGTCCAATCAACTTGAATTCCATAACTTTTTGCCTGCATGGTCTGAAGATGATCTGAGCCAATTTTGGTGAAAATCAGACAAACCGTCTAGGACGAGTTCGAAAAAGTAGGTTTTACAAACAAAAAATTATAGAAAAAAAACTAAACCTTAGGATTTTTGAAATTTGGTGTTCATTCGACTCGGCATGACCCAAGGATTCAGGGAAAATTGGAATTTTGATTTTGTGGCTTACGGTTCAAAAGTTATTAGCAAAAAGAAAGTGAAAGTTTGGACAAATGGTGGCGCTAGAGAGTTTGAGTTAGAGACTCCAAACTTGCTATGGTTAATGTTGGGACGGTCCTCTATCAGTGTGCCAAATTATACAACTTTCCCGCAAGCGGTTCTATGGGCTGCCATAGACTTGCGGCGGAAGAATAATAATAATAATAAGAATTCTAACGGTTTCAATAGGTGCCTTCGCACCTTCGGTGCTTGGCCCCTAATAAGAATTCTAACGGATACAATAGGTGCCTTCGCACCTTCGGTGCTTGGCCCCTAATAAATATAGCTGCAAGCAGCAATTACGGGGCCAAGCACTTAAAGCGGAAAATGAGGAGCTAAGGATGGAAGGAACAGCAGACCAACTGCAACAGTAAGTAAAAAGAAGCCATTTTAGGATGATTTTAGTCAAAACGACAGAAAAATGATGTAGAACACCTACTGATATGATTTAATGGCTTATTAGGTTTGACCAACAGGTGGTGCTGTTATCAAATCGATGTGGTGTGTTTAGTGTGAGGTGACAAACGTGCACACAAAGTTTGGTGTCATTATGTCAAAGTTTTCCAAAGATATAGCCTTAGAGTCATTTTCACATCAAGCCTAAAATTTATAGAGGTGCTGTACGAAAACGGTTTCAACTATCAACTTGAAATCCATAACTTTTTGTCAGCACAGTCTGAAGATGATCTGACTCGATTTTGGTGAAAATCGGACAAACGGTCTAGGACTAGTTCGAAAAAGTAGGTTTTCAACATAAATCAAAATGGCGGACAGGAAGTTTGGCCAACTGTTGCATAATTGGTATCTATGTTGTCGGCATGACCCAAGGAATATTTTGAGACCAGTTTCATTACAATAGGCTAATGCTATCTACAGTTATTAGCATTTTTGTATATTTTAAAACTAATAGTTAATGAATGCTTCATTACTCTTGACCAATAGGTGGCGCTGC
This sequence comes from Garra rufa, assembly GCF_049309525.1. Classification (NCBI taxonomy): domain Eukaryota; kingdom Metazoa; phylum Chordata; class Actinopteri; order Cypriniformes; family Cyprinidae; genus Garra; species Garra rufa. The sequence goes on from NC_133373.1 coordinate 18,701,516, forward strand.
TACCAAATTGATGTGGTGTCATCAGTGTGAGGTGTTAATGCCACATACCAAATTTGGTGGAAATATCTCAAAGCTTTGCAGAGATACAGCTTCCGATGCGCTTTGGCATCTTACTTGCAAATTCGTTGATGCGTTAAATGAAAACGGTTTCGAATATCGACACGAAATCCATAACTTTTTGTCAGCATGCTCTGAAGATGATCCGAGTCAAATTTGGTGAAAATCCGACTAACGGTCTAGGAGGAGTTCGAAAAAGTAGGTTTTCTACATTCATCAAAATGGCGAACAGGAAGTTAGGCCAATTTTGGCATAATTGGTATCAATGTTCTCGGCCTGATCCAAGGAATATTTTGAGATCACTTTTATTACAATAAGCCATTTTTTTCAGAAGTTATTAGCATTTTTCGAAATTTCGTTATAACTTTTGACCACAAGGTGGCGCTGGCCCCAAAATTGGTATGTACATTCAGGGCATGGTGCCGAACATTTTTGTAATTATTGTCGAAACGATACGTTAATCCGTTCTCAAGATACAGCATTTTAAAGCTAAATTCAAAATGGCCGACACCCAAAATGGCTGACATGGGAAAATTGGATATGGTTCGACTCGGCATGCTCCTCCGAATCTAACAAGACCAGTTTTGAGATTTTTGGTCAAACCACTGAGAAGTTATAAGCAAAAATAGCCATTTTTCATAACTCCTGACCACTAGGTGGCACTGTGAAGAAACACTGCAGGTAGTCTCAGGTCATGCTTGTTATAACACACACCAAGTTTGGTCTCAATACTCCAAAGCGTTGCGGAGATATGGCCTCAATTCCATTTTTGAACGCTTTTCGTAGAATTAATTAGCGCGTTATTCGAGAACGGTTTGTCCAATCAACTTGAATTCCATAACTTTTTGCCTGCATGGTCTGAAGATGATCTGAGCCAATTTTGGTGAAAATCAGACAAACCGTCTAGGACGAGTTCGAAAAAGTAGGTTTTATAAACAAAAAATTATAGAAAAAAAACTAAACCTTAGGATTTTTTAAATTTGGTGTTCATTCGACTCGGCATGACCCAAGGATTCAGGGACAATTGGAATTTTGATTTTATGGCTTACGGTTCAAAAGTTATAAGCAAAAAGAAAGTGAAAGTTTGGACAAGTGGTGGCGCTAGAGAGTTTGAGTTAGAGACTCCAAACTTGCTATGGTTAATGTTGGGACGGTCCACTATCAGTGTGCCAAATTTTACAACTTTCCCGCAAGCGGTTCTATGGGCTGCCATAGACTTGCGGCGGAAGAATAATAATAATAATAAATATAGCTGCAAGCAGCAATTACGGGGCCAAGCACTCAAAGCGGAAAATGAGGAGCTAACGATGGCAGGAACAGCAGACCATCTGCAACAATGATGAAAAGGAAGCAATTTTAAGAGGATTTTAGTCAAAACGACAGAAAAGTGATGTAGAACGCCTACTGATATGATTTAATGGCTTATTAGGTTTGACCAACAGGTGGCGCTGTTATCAAATCGACGTGGTGTGTTTAGTGTGAGATGACAAACGTTCACACAAAGTTTGGTGTCATTATGTAAAAGTTTTCCAAAGATATAGCCTTAGAGTCATTTTCACATCAAGCCTAAAATTTATAGAGGCGCTGTACGAAAACGGTTTCATCTATCATCATGAAATCCATAACTTTTTGTCAGCACAGTCTGAAGATGATCTGACTCGATTTTGGTGAAAATCGGACAAACGGTCTAGGACTAGTTCGAAAAAGTAGGTTTTCAACATAATTCAAAATGGCGAACAGGGAGTTTGGCCAACTGTTGCATAATTGGTATCTATGTTGTCGGCATGACCCAAGGAATATTTTGAGGCCAGTTTCATTACAATAGGCTAATGCTATCTACAGTTATTAGCATTTTTGTTCATTTTGAAACTAATCGTTAATGAATGCTTCATTACTCTTGTCCAATAGGTGGCGCTGCTACCAAATTGATGTGGTGTAAACAGTGTCAGGTGTTAACGCCACATACCAAATTTGGTGCAGATATCTCAAAGCTTTGCAGAGATACAGCTTCCGATGCGCTTTGGCATCTTACCTGCAAATTCGTTGATGCGTTAAATGAAAACGGTTTCGAATATCGACACGAAATCCATAACTTTTTGTCAGCATGGTCTGAAGATGATCCGAGTCAAATTTGGTGAAAATCCGACTAACGGTCTAGGAGGAGTTCGAAAAAGTAGGTTTTCTACATTCATCAAAATGGCGAACAGGAAGTTAGGCCAATTTTGGCATAATTGGTATCAATGTTCTCGGCCTGACCCAAGGAATATTTTGAGATCACTTTTATTACAATAAGCCATTTTTTTCAGAAGTTATTAGCATTTTTTGAAATTTCGTTATAACTTTTGACCACAAGGTGGCGTTGGCCCCAAAATTTGTATGTACATTCAAGGCATGGTGGCGAACATTTTTGTAATTATTGTCGAAACGATACGCTAATCCGTTCTCAAGATACAGCATTTTAAAGCTAAATTCAAAATGGCCGACACCCAAAATGGCTGACATGGGAAAACCGGATATGGTTCGACTCGGCATGCTCCTCCGAATCTAACGGGACGAGTTTTGAGATTTTTGGCCAAATCACTAAGAAGTTATAAGCAAAAATATGCAACTTTCATATCTCCTGACCACTAGGTGGCACTGTGACGAAACACTGCAGGTAGCCTCAGGTCATGCTTGTTACAACACACATCAAGTTTGGTCTCAATATTCCAAAGCGTTGCGGAGATACGGCCTCACGTCCATTTTTGAACGCTTTTCGTAGAATTAATTAGCGCGTTATTCGAGAACGGTTTGACCAATCAACTTGAATTCCATAACTTTTTGCCTGCATGGTCTTAAGATGATCTGAGCCAATTTTGGTGTAAATCAGACAAACCGTCTAGGACGAGTTTGAAAAAGTAGGTTTTATAAACAAAAAATTATAGAAAAAAAACTAAACCTTAGGATTTTTGAAATTTGGTGTTCATTCGACTCGGCATAACCCAAGGATTCAGGGAAAATTGGAATTTTGATTTTATGGCTTACGGTTCAAAAGTTATTAGCAAAAAGAAAGTGAAAGTTTGGACAAGTGGTGGCGCTAGAGAGTTTGAATTAGAGACTCCAAACTTGCTATGGTTAATGTTGAGTCGGCCCTCTATCAGTGTGCCAAATTATACAACTTTCCCGCAAGCGGTTCTATGGGCTGCCATAGACTTGCGGCGGAAGAATAATAATAATAATAAGAATTCTAACGGTTTCAATAGGTGCCTTCGCACCTTCGGTGCTTGGCCCCTAATAATAGGAAGAATTCTAACGAAAACAATAGGTGCCTACGCACCTTCGGTGCTTGGCCCCTAAATATAGCTGCAAGCAGCAATTACGGGGCCAAGCACTTAAAGCGGTAAATGAGGAGCTAAGGATGGCAGGAACAGCAGACCAACTGCAACAATAAGTAAAAAGAAGCCATTTTAGGATGATTTTATTCAAAACGACAGAAAAGTGATGTAGAACGCCTACTGATATGATTTAATGGCTTATTAGGTTTGACCAACAGGTGGCGCTGTTATCAAATCGATGTGGTGTGTTTAGTGTGAGATGACAAACGTTCACACAAAGTTTGGTGTCATTATGTCAAAGTTTTCCAAAGATATAGCCTTAGAGTCATTTTCACATCAAGCCTAAAATTTATAGAGGCGCTGTACGAAAACGGTTTCAACTATCAACATGAAATCCATAACTTTTTGTCAACACAGTCTGAAGATGATCTGACTCGATTTTGGTGAAAATCGGACAAACGGTCTAGGACTAGTTCGAAAAAGTAGGTTTTCAACATAATTCAAAATGGCGGTCAGGGAGTTTGGCCAACTGTTGCATAATTGGTATCTATGTTGTCGGCATGACCCAAGGAATATTTTGAGACCAGTTTCATTACAATAGGCTAATGCTATCTACAGTTATTAGCATTTTTGTTCATTTTAAAACTAATGGTTAATGAATGCTTCATTACTCTTGACCAATAGGTGGCGCTGCTACCAAATTGATGTGGTGTCATCAGTGTGAGGTGGTAATGCCACATACCAAATTTGGTGCAAATATCTCAAAGCTTTGCAGAGATACAGCTTCCGATGCGCTTTGGCATCTTACCTGCAAATTCGTTGATGCGTTAAATGAAAACGGTTTCGAATATCGACACGAAATCCATAACTTTTTGTCAGCATGGTCTGAAGATGATCCGAGTCAAATTTGGTGAAAATCCGACTAACGGTCTAGGAGGAGTTCGAAAAAGTAGGTTTTCTACGTTAATCAAAATGGCGAACAGGAAGTTAGGCCAATTTTGGCATAATGGGTATCAATGTTCTCGGTCTGACCCAAGGAATATTTTGAGATCACTTTTATTACAATAAGCCATTTTTTTCAGAAGTTATTAGCATTTTTCGAAATTTCGTTATAACTTTTGACCACAAGGTGGCGCTGGCCCCAAAATTGGTATGTACATTCAGGGCATGGTGCCGAACATTTTTGTAATTATTGTCGAAACGATACGTTAATCCGTTCTCAAGATACAGCATTTTAAAACTAAATTCAAAATGGCCGACACCCAAAATGGCGGACATGGGAAAATTGGATATGGGTCGACTCGGCATGCTCCTCCGAATCTAACAAGACCAGTTTTGAGATTTTTGGTCAAACCACTGAGAAGTTATAAGCAAAAATAGCCATTTTTCATAACTCCTGACCACTAGGTGGCACTGTGACGAAACACTGCAGGTAGCCTCAGGTCATGCTTGTTACAACACACACCAAGTTTGGTCTCAATATTCCAAAGCGTTGCGGAGATATGGCCTCACTTCCATTTTTGAACGCTTTTCGTAGAATTAATTAGCGCGTTATTCGAGAACGGTTTGTCCAATCAACTTGAATTCCATAACTTTTTGCCTGCATGGTCTGAAGATGATCTGAGCCAATTTTGGTGTAAATCAGACAAACCGTCTAGGACGAGTTCGAAAAGGTAGGTTTTACAAACAAATAATTTTAGAAAAAAAACGAAACCTTACGATTTTTGAAATTTGGTGTTCATTCGACTCGGCATGACCCAAGGATTCAGGGGAAATTGGAAATTTGATTTTGTGGCTTATGGTTCAAAAGTTATTAGCAAAAAGAAAGTGAAAGTTTGGACAAATGGTGGCGCTAGAGAGTTTGAGTTAGAGACTCCAAACTTGCTATGGTTAATGTTGGGACGGTCCTCTATCAGTGTGCCAAATTATACAACTTTCCCGCAAGCGGTTCTATGGGCTGCCATAGACTTGCGGCGGAAGAATAATAATAATAAATATAGCTGCAAGCAGCAATTACGGGGCCAAGCACTCAAAGCGGAAAATGAGGAGCTAAGGATGGCAGGAACAGCAGACCAACTGCAACAATAAGTAAAAAGAAGCCATTTTAGGATGATTTTAGTCAAAATGACAGAAAAATGATGTAGAACGCCTACTGATATGATTTAATGGCTTATTAGATTTGACCAACAGGTGGCGCTGTTATCAAATCGATGTGGTGTGTTTAGTGTGAGGTGACAAACGTGCACACAAAGTTTGGTGTGATTATGTCAAAGTTTTCCAAAGTTATAACCTTAGAGTCATTTTCACATCAAGCCTAAAATTTATAGAGGTGCTGTACGAAAACGGTTTCATCTATCAACATGAAATCCATAACTTTTTGTCAGCACAGTCTGAAGATGATCTGACTCGATTTTGGTGAAAATCGGACAAACGGTCTAGGACTAGTTCGAAAAAGTAGGTTTTCAACATAAATCAAAATGGCGGACAGGGAGTTTGGCCAACTGTTGCATAATTGGTATCTATGTTGTCGGCATGACCCAAGGAATATTTTGAGACCAGTTTCATTACAATAGGCTAATGCTTTCTACAGTTATTAGCATTTTTGTTCATTTTAAAACTAATGGTTAATGAATGCTTCATTACTCCTGACCAATAGGTGGCGCTGCTACCAAATTTATGTGGTGTCATCAGTGTGAGGTGTTAATGCCACTTACCAAATTTGGTGCAAATATCTCAAAGCTTTGCAGAGATACAGCTTCCGATGCGCTTTGGCATCTTACATGCAAATTCGTTGATGCGTTAAATGAAAACGGTTTCGAATATCGACACGAAATCCATAACTTTTTGTCAGCATGGTCTGAAGATGATCCGAGTCAAATTTGGTGAAAATCCGACTAACGGTCTAGGAGGAGTTTGAAAAAGTAGGTTTTCTACATTATTCAAAATGGCGAACAGGAAGTTAGAGCAATATTGGCATAATTGGTATCAATGTTCTCGGCCTGACCCAAGGAATATTTTGAGATAACTTTTTTTACAATAAGCCATTTTTTTCAGAAGTTATTAGCATTTTTAGAAATTTCGTTATAACTTTTGACCACAAGGTGGCGCTGGTCCCAAAATTGGTATGTACATTCAGGGCATGGTGTCGAACATTTTTGTAATTATTGTCGAAACGATACGTTAATCCGTTCTCAAGATACAGCATTTTAAAGCTAAATTCAAAATGGCCGACACCCAAAATGGCTGACATGGGAAAATTGGATATGGGTCAACTCGGCATGCTCCTCCGAATCTAACGGGACGAGTTTTGAGATTTTTGGCCAAATCACTAAAAAGTTATAAGAAAAAATAGGCAACTTTCATATCTCCTGACCACTAGGTGGCACTCTGACGAAACACTGCAGGTAGCCTCAGGTCATGCTTGTTACAACACACATCAAGTTTGGTCTCAATATTCCAAAGCGTTGCGGAGATATGGCCTCACTTCCATTTTTGAACGCTTTTCGTAGAATTAATTAGCGCGTTATTCGAGAACGGTTTGTCCAATCAACTTGAATTCCATAACTTTTTGCCTGCATGGGCTGATGATGATCTGAGCCAATTTTGGTGAAAATCAGACAAACCGTCTAGGACGAGTTCGAAAAAGTATGTTTTACAAACAATAAATTATAGAAAAAAAACTAAACCTTACGATTTTTGAAATGTGGTGTTCATTCGACTCGGCATGACCCAAGGATTTAGGGAAAATTGGAATTTTGATTTTATGGCTTACGGTTCAAAAGTTATTAGCAAAAAGAAAGTGAAAGTTTGGACAAGTGGTGGCGCTAGAGAGTTTGAGTTAGAGACTCCAAACTTGCTATGGTTAATGTTGAGTCGGCCCTCTATCAGTGTGCCAAATTATACAACTTTCCCGCAAGCGGTTCTATGGGCTGCCATAGACTTGCGGCGGAAGAATAATAATAATAAGAAGAATTCTAACGGTTTCAATAGGTGCCTTCGCACCTTCGGTGCTTGGCCCCTAAATATAGCTGCAAGCAGCAATTACGGGGCCAAGCACTTAAAGCGGAAAATGAGGCGCTAAGGATGGCAGGAACAGCAGACCAACTGCAACAATAAGTAAAAAGAAGCCAATTTAGGATGATTTTAGTCAAAACGACAGAAAAATGATGTAGAACACCTACTGATATGATTTAATGGCTTATTAGGTTTGACCAACAGGTGGCGCTGTTATCAAATCGATGTGGTGTGTTTAGTGTGAGGTGACAAACGTTCACACAAAGTTTGGTGTCATTATGTCAAAGTTTTCCAAAGATATAGCCTTAGAGTCATTTTCACATCAAGCCTAAAATTTATAGAGGTGCTGTACGAAAACGGTTTCAACTATCAACATGAAATCCATAACTTTTTGTCAGCACAGTCTGAAGATGATCTGACTCGATTTTGGTGAAAATCGGACAAACGGTCTAGGACTAGTTCGAAAAAGTAGGTTTTCAACATAAATCAAAATGGCGGACAGGGAGTTTGGCCAACTGTTGCATAATTGGTATCTATGTTGTCGGCATGACCCAAGGAATATTTTGAGACCAGTTTCATTACAATAGGCTAATGCTATCTACAGTTATAAGCATTTTTGTATATTTTAAAACTAATAGTTAATGAATGCTTCATTACTCTTGACCAATAGGTGGCGCTGCTACCAAATTGATGTGGTGTCATCAGTGTGAGGTGTTAATGCCACATACCAAATTTGGTGCAAATATCTCAAAGCTTTGCAGAGATACAGCTTCCGATGCGCTTTGGCATCTTACCTGCAAATTCGTTGATGCGTTAAATGAAAACGGTTTCGAATATCGACACGAAATCCATAACTTTTTGTCAGCATGGTCTGAAGATGATCCGAGTCAAATTTGGTGAAAATCCGACTAACGGTCTAGGAGGAGTTCGAAAAAGTAGGTTTTCTACATTCATCAAAATGGCGAACAGGAAGTTAGGCCAATTTTGGCATAATTGGTATCAATGTTCTCGGCCTGACCCAAGGAATATTTTGAGATCACTTTTTATACAATAAGCCATTTTTTTCAGAAGTTATTAGCATTTTTTGAAATTTCGTTATAACTTTTGACCACAAGGTGGCGCTGGCCCCAAAATTGGTATGTACATTCAGGGCATGGTGCCGAACATTTTTGTAATTATCGTCGAAACGATACGTTAATCCGTTCTCAAGATACAGCATTTTAAAGCTAAATTCAAAATGGCCGACACACAAAATGGCTGACTTGGGAAAATTGGATATGATTCGACTCGGCATGCTCCTCCGAATCTAACGGAATGAGTTTCGAGATTTTTGGTCAAACCACTGAGAAGTTATATGCAAAAATAACCATTTTTAATATCTCCTGACCACTAGGTGGCACTGTGACGAAACACTGCAGGACGCCTCAGGTCATGCTTGTTATAACACACACCAAGTTTGGTCTGAATACGACAAACCGTTGCCGAGATACGGCCTCACATCCATTTTTGCGTGCTTTTCGTAGAATTAATTAGCGCGTTATTCGAGAACGGTTTGTCCAATCAACTTGAATTCCATAACTTTTTGCCTGCATGGTCTGAAGATGATCTGAGCCAATTTTGGTGAAAATCAGACAAACCGTCTAGGACGAGTTCGAAAAAGTAGGTTTTATAAACAAAAAATTATCGAAAAAAAACTAAACCTTAGGATTTTTGAAATTTGGTGTTCATTCGACTCGGCATGACCCAAGGATTCAGGGAAAATTGGAATTTTGATTTTATGGCGTACGGTTCAAAAGTTATTAGCAAAAAGAAAGTGAAAGTTTGGACAAGTGGTGGCGCTAGAGAGTTTGAGTTAGAGACTCCAAACTTGCTATGGTTAATGTTGAGTCGGCCCTCTATCAGTGTGCCAAATTATACAACTTTCCCGCAAGCGGTTCTATGGGCTGCCATAGACTTGCGGCGGAAGAATAATAATAATAAATATAGCTGCAAGCAGCAATTACGGGGCCAAGCACTCAAAGCGGAAAATGAGGAGCTAAGAATGGCAGGAACAGCAGACCAACTGCAACAAGAAGTAAAAAGAAGCCATTTTAGGATGATTTTAGTCAAAACGACAGAAAAATGATGTAGGACGCCTACTGATATGATTTAATGGCTTATTAGGTTTGACCAACAGGTGGCGCTGTTATCAAATCGATGTGGTGTGTTTAGTGTGAGATGACAAACGTTCACACAAAGTTTGGTGTCATTATGTCAAAGTTTTCCAAAGATATAGCCTTAGAGTCATTTTCACATCAAGCCTAAAATTTATAGAGGTGCTGTACGAAAACGGTTTCAACTATCGACATGAAATCCATAACTTTTTGTCAGCACAGTCTGAAGATGATATGACTCGATTTTGGTGAAAATCGGACGAACGGTCTAGGACTAGTTCGAAAAAGTAGGTTTTCAACATAAATCAAAATGGCGGACAGGAAGTTTGGCCAACTGTGGCATAATTGGTATCTATGTTGTCGGCATGACCCAAGGAATATTTTAAGACCAGTTTCATTAAAATAGGCTAATGCTATCTACAGTTATTAGCATTTTTGATCATTTTAAAACTAATGGTTAATGAATGCTTCATTACTCTTGACCAATAGGTGGCGCTGCTACCAAATTTAGGTGGTGTAATCAGTGTGAGGTGGTAATGCCACATACCCAATTTGGTGCAAATATCTCAAAGCTTTGCAGAGATACAGCTTCCGATGCGCTTTGGCATCTTACTTGCAAATTCGTTGATGCGTTAAATGAAAACGGTTTCGAATATCGACACGAAATCCATAACTTTTTGTCAGCATGGTCTGAAGACGATCCGAGTCAAATTTGGTGAAAATCCGACTAACGGTCTAGGAGGAGTTCGAAAAAGTAGGTTTTCTACATTCATCAAAATGGCGAACAGGAAGTTAGGCCAATTTTGGCATAATTGGTATCAATGTTCTCGGCCTGACCCAAGGAATATTTTGAGATCACTTTTATTACAATAAGCCATTTTTTTCAGAAGTTATTAGCATTTTTCGAAATTTCGTTATAACTTTTGACCACAAGGTGGCGCTGGCCCCAAAATTGGTATGTACATTCAGGGCATGGTGCCGAACATTTTTGTAATTATTGTCGAAACGATACGTTAATCCGTTCTCAAGATACAGCATTTTAAAACTAAATTCAAAATGGCCGACACCCAAAATGGCTGACATGGGAAAATTGGATATTGTTCGACTCGGCATGCTCCTCCGAATCTAACAAGACCAGTTTTGAGATTTTTGGTCAAACCACTGAGAAGTTATAATCAAAAATAGCCATTTTTCATATCTCCTGACCACTAGGTGGCACTGTGACGAAACACTGCAGGTAGCCTCAGGTCATGCTTGTTATAACACACACCAAGTTTGGTCTCAATATTCCAAAGCGTTGCGGATATATGGCCTCACTTCCATTTTTGAACGCTTTTCGTAGAATTAATTAGCGCGTTATTCGAGAACGGTTTGTCCAATCAACTTGAATTCCATAACTTTTTGCCTGCATGGTCTGAAGATGATCTGAGCCAATTTTGGTGAAAATCAGACAAACCGTCTAGGACGAGTTCGAAAAAGTAGGTTTTATAAACAAAAAATTATAGAAAAAAAACTAATCCTTACGATTTTTGAAATTTGGTGTTCATTCGACTCGGCATGACCCAAGGATTCAGGGAAAATTGGAATTTTGATGTTGTGGCTTACGGTTCAAAAGTTATTAGCAAAAAGAAATTGAAAGTTTGGACAAGTGGTGGCGCTAGAGAGTTTGAGTTAGAGACTCCAAACTTGCTATGGTTCATGTTGGGACGGTCCTCTATCAGTGTGCCAAATTATACAACTTTCCCGCAAGCGGTTCTATGGGCTGCCATAGACTTGCGGCGGAAGAATAATAATAATAATAAGAATTCTAACGGTTTCAATAGGTGCCTTCGCACCTTCGGTGCTTGGCCCCTAAATATAGCTGCAAGCAGCAATTACGGGGCCAAGCACTTAAAGCGGAAAATGAGGCGCTAAGGATGGCAGGAACAGCAGACCAACTGCAACAATAACGAAAAGGAAGCAATTTTAAGAGGATTTTAGTGAAAATTACAGAAAAATGGTGTAGAACGCCTACTGATATGATTTAATGGCTTATTAGGTTTTACCAACAGGTGGCGCTGTTATCAAATCGATGTGGTGTGTTTAGTGTGAGATGACAAATGTTCACACAAAGTTTGGTGTCATTATGTCAAAGTTTTCCAAAGATATAGCCTTAGAGTCATTTTCACATCAAGCCTTAAATTTATAGAGGCGCTATACGAAAACGGTTTCATCTATCATCATGAAATCCATAACTTTTTGTCAGCACAGTCTGAAGATGATCTGACTCGATTTTGGTGAAAATCGGACGAACGGTCTAAGACTAGTTCGAAAAAGTAGGTTTTCAACATAAATCAAAATGGCGGACAGGGAGTTTGGCCAACTGTGGCATAATTGGTATCTATGTTGTCGGCATGACCCAAGGAATATTTTGAGACCAGTTTCGTTACAATAGACTAATGCTATCTACAGTTATTAGCATTTTTGTTCATTTTAAAACTAATAAATAATGAATGCTTCATTACTCTTGACCAATAGGTGGCGCTGCTACCAAATTGATGTGGTGTCATCAGTGTGAGGTGCTAATGCCACATACCAAATTTGGTGCAAATATCTCAAAGCTTTGCAGAGATACAGCTTCCGATGCGCTTTGGCATCTTACCTGCAAATTCGTTGATGCGTTAAATGAAAACGGTTTCGAATATCGACACGAAATCCATAACTTTTTGTCAGCATGGTCTGAAGATGATCCGAGTCAAATTTGGTGAAAATCCGACTAACGGTCTAGGAGGAGTTCGAAAAAGTAGGTTTTCTACATTCATCAAAATGGCGAACAGGAAGTTAGGCCAATTTTGGCATAATTGGTATCAATGTTCTCGGCCTGACCCAAGGAATATTTTGAGATCACTTTTATTACAATAAGCCATTTTTTTCAGAAGTTATTAGCATTTTTCGAAATTTCGTTATAACTTTTGACCACAAGGTGGCGCTGGCCCCAAAATTGGTATGTACATTCAGGGCATGGTGCCGAACATTTTTGTAATTATTGTCGAAGCGATACGTTAATCCGTTCTCAAGATACAGCATTTTAAAACTAAATTCAAAATGGCCGACACCCAAAATGGCTGACATGGGAAAATTGGATATGGGTCGACTCGGCATGCTCCTCCGAATCTAACAAGACCAGTTTTGAGATTTTTGGTCAAACCACTGAGAAGTTATAAGCAAAAATAGCCATTTTTCATAACTCCTGACCACTAGGTGGCACTGTGAAGAAACACGGCAGGTAGTCTCAGGTCATGCTTGTTATAACACACACCAAGTTTGGTCTCAATACTCCAAAGCATTGCGGAGATATGGCCTCAATTCCATTTTTGAACACTTTTCGTAGAATTAATTAGCGCGTTATTCGAGAACGGTTTGTCCAATCAACTTGAATTCCATAACTTTTTGCCTGCATGGTCTGAAGATGATCTGAGCCAATTTTGGTGAAAATCAGACAAACCGTCTAGGACGAGTTCGAAAAAGTAGGTTTTATAAACAAAAAATTATAGAAAAAAAACTAAACCTTAGGATTTTTGAAATTTGGTGTTCATTCGACTCGGCATGACCAAAGGATTCAGGGAAAATTGGAATTTTGATTTTATGGCTTACGGTTCAAAAGTTATTAGCAAAAAGAAAGTGAAAGTTTGGACAAATGGTGGCGCTAGAGAGTTTGAGTTAGAGACTCCAAACTTGCTATGGTTAATGTTGAGTCGGCCCTCTATCAGTGTGCCAAATTATACAACTTTCCCGCAAGCGGTTCTATGGGCTGCCATAGACTTGCGGCGGAATAATAATAATAATAAGAATTCTAACGGATACAATAGGTGCCTTCGCACCTTCGGTGCTTGGCCCCTAAATATAGCTGCAAGCAGCAATTACGGGGCCAAGCACTCAAAGCGGAAAATGAGGAGCTAACGATGGCAGGAACAGCAGACCAACTACAACAATAAGTAAAAAGAAGCCATTTTAGGATGATTTTAGTCAAAACGACAGAAAAATGATGTAGAACGCCTATTGATATGATTTAATGGCTTATTATGTTTGACCAACAGGTGGCGCTGTTATCAAATCGATGTGGTGTGTTTAGTGTGAGATGACAAACGTTCACACAAAGTTTGGTGTCATTATGTCAAAGTTTTGCAAAGATATAGCCTTAGAGTCATTTTCACATCAAGCCTATAATTTATAGAGGTGCTGTACGAAAACGGTTTCAACTATCAACATGAAATCCATAACTATTTGTCAGCACAGTCTGATGATGATCTGACTCGATTTTGGTGAAAATCGGACAAACGGTCTAGGACTAGTTCGAAAAAGTAGGTTTTCAACATAATTCAAAATGGCGGACAGGGAGTTTGGCCAACTGTTGCATAATTGGTATCTATGTTGTCGGCATGACCCAAGGAATATTTTGAGACCAGTTTCATTATAATAGGCTTATACTATCTACAGTTATTAGCATTTTTGTTCATTTTAAAACTAATAGTTAATGAATGCTTCATTACTCTTGACCAATAGGTGGCACTGCTACCAAATTGATGTGGTGTCATCAGTGTGAGGTGTTAATGCCACATACCAAATTTGGTGCAAATATCTCAAAGCTTTGCAGAGATACAGCTTCCGATGCGCTTTGGCATCTTACCTGCAAATTCGTTGATGCGTTAAATGAAAACGGTTTCGAATATCGACACGAAATCCATAACTTTTTGTCAGCATGGTCTGAAGATGATCCGAGTCAAATTTGGTGAAAATCCGACTAACGGTCTAGGAGGAGTTCGAAAAAGTAGGTTTTCTACATTCATCAAGATGGCGAACAGGAAGTTAGGCCAATTTTGGCATAATTGGTATCAATGTTCTCGGCCTGACCCAAGGAATATTTTGAGATCCCTTTTATTACAATAAGCCTTTTTTTTCAGAAGTTATTAGCATTTTTCAAAATTTCGTTATAACTTTTGACCACAAGGTGGCGCTGGCTCCAAAATTGGTATGTACATTCAGGGCATGGTGCCGAACATTTTTGTAATTATTGTCGAAACGATACGTTAATCCGTTCTCAAGATACAGCATTTTAAAGCTAAATTCAAAATGGCCGACACCCAAAATGGCTGACATGGGAAAATTGGATATGGGTCGACTCGGCATGCTCCTCCGAATCTAACAAGACTAGTTTTGAGATTTTTGGTCAAACCACTGAGAAGTTATAAGCAAAAATAGCCATTTTTCATATCTCCTGACCACTAGGTGTCACTATGACGAAACACTGCAGGTAGCCTCAGGTCATGCTTGTTACAACAAACACCAAGTTTGGTCTCAATAAGACAAACCGTTGCGGAGATATGGCCTCACATCCGTTTTTGCGCACTTTTTGTAGAATTTATTAGCGCGTTATTCGAGAACGGTTTGTCCAATCAACTTGAATTCCATAACTTTTTGCCTGCATGGTCTGAAGATGATCTGAGCCAATTTTGGTGAAAATCAGACAAACCGTCTAGGACGAGTTCGAAAAAGTAGGTTTTACAAACAAAAAATTATAGAAAAAAAACTAAACCTTAGGATTTTTGAAATTTGGTGTTCATTCGACTCGGCATGACCCAAGGATTCAGGGAAAATTGGAATTTTGATTTTGTGGCTTACGGTTCAAAAGTTATTAGCAAAAAGAAAGTGAAAGTTTGGACAAATGGTGGCGCTAGAGAGTTTGAGTTAGAGACTCCAAACTTGCTATGGTTAATGTTGGGACGGTCCTCTATCAGTGTGCCAAATTATACAACTTTCCCGCAAGCGGTTCTATGGGCTGCCATAGACTTGCGGCGGAAGAATAATAATAATAATAAGAATTCTAACGGTTTCAATAGGTGCCTTCGCACCTTCGGTGCTTGGCCCCTAATAAGAATTCTAACGGTTTCAATAGGTGCCTTCGCACCTTCGGTGCTTGGCCCCTAAATATAGCTGCAAGCAGCAATTACGGGGCCAAGCAATCAAAGCGGAAATGAGGAGCTAAGGATGGCAGGAACAGCAGACCAACTGCAACAATAACGAAAAGGAAGCAATTTTGAGAGGATTTTAGTGAAAACGACAGAAAAGTGATGTAGAACGCCTACTGATATGATTTAATGGCTTATTAGGTTTGACCAACAGGTGGCGCTGTTATCAAATCGATGTGGTGTGTTTAGTGTGAGATGGCAAACGTTCACACAAAGTTTGGTGTCATTATGTCAAAGTTTTCCAAAGATATAGCCTTAGAGTCATTTTCACATCAAGCCTAAAATTTATAGAGGTGCTGTACGAAAACGGTTTCAACTATCAACATGAAATCCATAAGTTTTTGTCAACACAGTCTGAAGATGATCTGACTCGATTTTGGTGAAAATCGGACAAACGGTCTAGGACTAGTTCGAAAAAGTAGGTTTTCAACATAAATCAAAATGGCGGACAGGAAGTTTGGCCAACTGTGGCATAATTGGTATCTATGTTGTCGGCATGATCCAAGGAATATTTTGAGACCAGTTTCATCACAATAGGCTAATGTTATCTACAGTTATTAGCATTTCTGATCATTTTAAAACTAATGGTTAATGAATGGTTCATTACTCTTGACCAATAGGTGGCGCTGCTACCAAATTTATGTGGTGTAATCAGTGTGAGGTGGTAATGCCACATACCAAATTTGGTGCAAATATCTCAAAGCTTTGCAGAGATACAGCTTCCGATGCGCTTTGGCATCTTACCTGCAAATTCATTGATGCGTTAAATGAAAACGGTTTCGAATATCGACACGAAATCCATAACTTTTTGTCAGCATGGTCTGAAGATGATCCGAGTCAAATTTGGTGAAAATCCGACTAACGGTCTAGGAGGAGTTTGAAAAAGTAGGTTTTCTACATTTATCAAAATGGCGAACAGGAAGTTAGGCCAATTTTGGCATAATTGGTATCAATGTTCTCGGCCTGACCCAAGGAATATTTTGAGATCACTTTTATTACAATAAGCCATTTTTTTCAGAAGTAATTAGCATTTTTCGAAATTTCGTTATAACTTTTGACCACAAGGTGGCGCTGGCCCCAAAATTGGTATGTACATTCAGGGCATGGTGCCGAATATTTTTGTAATTATTGTCGAAACGATACGTTAATCCGTTCTCAAGATACAGCATTTTAAAGCTAAATTCAAAATGGCCGACACCCAAAATGGCTGACATGGGAAAATTGGATATGGGTCGACTCGGCATGCTCCTCCGAATCTAACAAGACCAGTTTTGAGATTTTTGGTCAAACCACTGAGAAGTTATAAGCGAAAATAGCCATTTTTCATATCTCCTGACCACTAGGAGGCACTGTGACGAAACACTGCAGGTAGCCTCAGGTCATGCTTGTTATAACACACACCAAGTTTGGTCTCAATATTCCAAAGCGATCCGGAGATATTGCCTCACTTCCATTTTTGAACGCTTTTCGTAGAATTAATTAGCGCGTTATTCGAGAACGGTTTGTCCAAACAACTTGAATTCCATAACTTTTTGCCTGCATAGTCTGAAGATGATCTGAGCCAATTTTGGTGAAAATCAGACAAACCGTCTAGGACGAGTTCGAAAAAGTAGGTTTTACAAACAATAAATTATAGAAAAAAAACTAAACCTTACGATTTTTGAAATTTGGTGTTCATTCGACTCGGCATGACCCAAGGATTCTGAGAAAAAATACTTTAGATTTTATGGCTTATGGTTCAAACGTTATCAGCAAAAAGAAAGTGAAACTTGGGAGAAGTGGTGGCGCTAGAGAGTTTGAGTTAGAGATTCCAAATTGGCTATGGTGACATTTCAGACTGTCCTCTATCAGTATGCAAATTTATACAACTTTCCCGCCATCGGTTCTATGGGTTGCCATAGACTTGCGGCGGAAGAAGAATAATAATAAATATAGCTGCAAGCAGCAATTACGGGGCCAAGCACTCAAAGCAGAAAATGAGGAGCTAAGGATGGCAGGAACAGCAGACCAACTGCAACAATAAGTAAAAAGAAGCCATTTTAGGATGATTTAAGTCAGAACAACAGAAAAATGATACTGATATGATTTAATGGCTTATTAGGTTTGACCAACAGGTGGCGCTGTTATCAAATCGATGTGGTGTGTTTAGTGTGAGGTGACAAACGTGCACACAAAGTTTGGTGTCATTATGTCAAAATTTTCCAAAGATATAGCCTTAGAGTCATTTTCACATCAAGCCTTAAATTTATAGAGGCGCTATACGAAAACGGTTTCATCTATCATCATGAAATCCATAACTTTTTGTCAGCACAGTCTGAAGATGATCTGACTCGAGTTTGGTGAAAATCGGACGAACGGTCTAGGACTAGTTCGAAAAAGTAGGTTTTCAACATAAATCAAAATGGCGGACAGGGAGTTTGGCCAACTGTGGCATAATTGGTATCTATGTTGTCGGCATGACCCAAGGAATATTTTGAGACCAGTTTCATTACAATAGGCTAATGGTATCTACAGTTATTAGCATTTTTGTTCATTTTAAAACTAATGGTTAATGAATGCTTCATTACTCTTGACCAATAGGTGGCGCTGCTACCAAATTGATGTGGTGTCATCAGTTTGAGGTGTTAATGCCACATACCAAATTTGGTGCAAATATCTCAAAGCTTTGCAGAGATACAGCTTCCGATGCGCATTGGCATCTTACCTGCAAATTCGTTGATGCGTTAAATGAAAACGGTTTCGAATATAGACACGAAATCCATAACTTTTTGTCAGCATGGTCTGAAGATGATCCGAGTCAAATTTGGTGAAAATCCGACTAACGGTCTAGGAGGAGTTCGAAAAAGTAGGTTTTCTACATTCATCAAAATGGCGAACAGGAAGTTAGGCCAATTTTGGCATAATTGGTATCAATGTTCTCGGCCTGACCCAAGGAATATTTTGAGATAACTTTTATTACAATAAGCCATTTTTTTCAGAAGTTATTAGCATTTTTCGAAATTTCGTTATAACTTTTGACCACAAGGTGGCGCTGGCCCCAAAATTGGTATGTACATTCAGGGCATGGTGCCGAACATTTTTGTAATTATTGTCAAAACGATACGTCAATCCGTTCTCAAGATACAGCATTTTAAAACTAAATTCAAAATGGCCGACACCCAAAATGGCTGACATGGGAAAATTGGATATGGTTCGACTCGGCATGATCCTCCGAATCTAACAAGACCACTTTTGAGATTTTTGGTCAAACCACTGAGAAGTTATAAGCAAAAATAGCAATTTTTCATATCTCCTGACCACTAGGTGTCACTATGACGAAACACTGCAGGTAGCCTCAGGTCATGCTTGTTACAACACATACCAAGTTTGGTCTCAATAAAACAAACCGTTGCGGAGATATGGCCTCACATCCGTTTTTGCGCACTTTTCGTAGAATTACTTAGCGCGTTATTCGAGAACGGTTTGTCCAATCAACTTGAATTCCATAACTTTTTACCTGCATGGTCTGAAGATGATCTGAGCCAATTTTGGTGAAAATCAGACAAACCGTCTAGGACGAGTTCGAAAAAGTAGATTTTACAAACAATAAATTATATAAAAAAAACTAAACCTTACGATTTTTGAAATTTGGTGTTAAATCGACTCGGCATGACCCAAGGATTCAGGGAAAATTGGAATTTTGATTTTATGGCTTACGGTTCAAAAGTTATTAGCAAAAAGAAAGTGAAAGTTTGGACAAGTGGTGGCGCTAGAGAGTTTGAGTTAGAGACTCCAAACTTGCTATGGTTAATGTTGGCACGGTCCTCTATCAGTGTGCCAAATTATACAACTTTCCCGCAAGCGGTTCTATGGGCTGCCATAGACTTGCGGCGGAAGAGGAAGAATAATAATAACACTAACGGATACAATAGGTGCCATCGCACCTTCGGTGCTTGGCCCCTAAATATAGCTGCAAGCAGCAATTACGGGGCCAAGCACTCAAAGCGGAAAATGAAGAGCTAAGGATGGCAGGAACAGCAGACCAACTGCAACAATAAGGAAAAGGAAGCAATTTTAAGAGGATTTTATTGAAAATTACAGAAAAATTATGTAGAACGCCTACTGATATGATTTAATGCTTATAACGTTTGACCAACAGGTGGCGCTGTCATCAAATCCATGTGGTGTGTTTAGTATGAGGTGACAAACGTACACACAAAGTTTGGTGTCTTTATGTCAAAGTTTTCCAAAGATAAAGCCTCAGAGTCATTTTCACATCAAGCCTAAAATTTATAGAGGTGCTGTACGAAAACTGTTTCAACTATCAACATGAAATCCATAACTTTTTGTCAGCACAGTCTGAAGATGATCTGACTCGATTTTGGTGAAAATCGGACAAACGGTCTAGGACTAGTTCGAAAAAGTAGGTTTTCAACATAAATCAAAATGGCGGACAGGGAGTTTGGCCAACTGTGGCATAATTGGTATCTATGTTGTCGGCATGACCCAAGGAATATTTTGAGACCAGTTTCATTACAATAGGCTAATGCTATCTACAGTTATTAGCATTTTTGTTCATTTTAAAACTAATAGTTAATGAATGCTTCATTACTCTTGACCAATAGGTGGCGCTGCTACCAAATTGATGTGGTGTCATCAGTGTGAGGTGTTAATGCCACATACCAAATTTGGTGCAAATATCTCAAAGCTTTGCAGAGATACAGCTTCCGATGCGCTTTGGCATCTTACAAGCAAATTCGTTGATGCGTTAAATGAAAACGGTTTCGAATATCGACACGAAATCCATAACTTTTTGTCAGCATGGTCTGAAGATGATCCGAGTCAAATTTGGTGAAAATCCGACTAACGGTCTAGGAGGAGTTCGAAAAAGTAGGTTTTCTACAGTCAATAAAATGGCGAAAAGGAAGTTAGGCCAATTTTGGCATAATTGGTGTCAATGTTCTCGGCCTGACCCAAGGAATATTTTGAGATCACTTTCATTACAATAAGCCATTTTTTTCAGAAGTTATTAGCATTTTTCGAAATTTCGTTATAACTTTTGACCACAAGGTGGTGCTGATCCCAAATTTCGTATGTACATTCAGGGCATGGTGCCGAACATTTTTGTAATTATTGTCGAAACGATACGTTAATCCGTTCTCAAGATACAGCATTTTAAAGCTAAATTCAAAATGGCCGACACCCAAAATGGCTGACATGGGAAAATTGGATATGAGTCGACTCGGCATGCTCCTCCGAATCTAACAAGACCAGTTTTGAGATTTTTTGTCAAACCACTGAGAAGTTATAAGCAAAGATAGCCATTTTTCATATCTCCTGACCACTAGGTGGCACTGTGACGAAACACTGTAGGTAGCCTCAGGTCATGCTTGTTATATCACACACCAAGTTTGGTCTCAATACGACGAACCGTTGCCGAGATATGGCCTCACATCCATTTTTGTGTGCTTTTCGTACAATTCATTTGCGCGTTATTCGAAAACAATTTGTTCAATCAACTTGAATTCCATAACTTTTTGCCAGCATGGTCTGAAGATGATCTGAGCCAATTTTGGTGAAAATCAAAGAAACCATCTAGGACGAGTTCGAAAAAGTAGGTTTTTCAAACAATTAATTTTAGAAAAAAAACTAAACCTTACGATTTTTGAATTTTTGTGTTCATTCGACTCGGCATGACCCAAGGATTCTGAGAAAAAATACTTTAGATTTTATGGCTTACGGTTCAAACGTTATCAGCAAAAAGAAAGTGAAAGTTTGGACAAGTGGTGGCGCTAGGGAGTTTGAGTTAGAGACTCCAAATTGGCTATGGTGACATTTCAGACTGTCCTCTATCAGTGTGCCAAATTATACAACTTTCCCGCAAGCGGTTCTATGGGTTGCCATAGACTTTCGGCGGAAGAAGAATAATAATAATAATAATAATAATAAGAATTCTAACGGATACAATAGGTGCCTACGCACCTTCGGTGCTTGGCCCCTAAATATAGCTGCAAGCAGCAATTACGGGGCCAAGCACTTAAAGCGGTAAATGAGGAGCTAAGGATGGCAGGAACAGCAGACCAACTGCAACAATAAGTAAAAAGAAGCCATTTTAGGATGATTTTATTCAAAACGACAGAAAAGTGATGTAGAACGCCTACTGATATGATTTAATGGCTTATTAGGTTTGACCAACAGGTGGCGCTGTTATCAAATCGATGTGGTGTGTTTAGTGTGAGATGACAAACGTTCACACAAAGTTTGGTGTCATTATGTCAAAGTTTTCCAAAGATATAGCCTTAGAGTCATTTTCACATCAAGCCTAAAATTTATAGAGGCGCTGTACGAAAACGGTTTCAACTATCAACATGAAATCCATAACTTTTTGTCAGCACAGTCTGAAGATGATCTGACTCGATTTTGGTGAAAATCGGACAAACGGTCTAGGACTAGTTCGAAAAAGTAGGTTTTCAACATAATTCAAAATGGCGGTCAGGGAGTTTGGCCAACTGTTGCATAATTGGTATCTATGTTGTCGGCATGACCCAAGGAATATTTTGAGACCAGTTTCATTACAATAGGCTAATGCTATCTACAGTTATTAGCATTTCTGTTCATTTTAAAACTAATAGTTAATGAATGCTTCATTACTCTTGACCAATAGGTGGCGCTGCTACCAAATTGATGTGGTGTCATCAGTGTGAGGTGGTAATGCCACATACCAAATTTGGTGCAAATATCTCAAAGCTTTGCAGAGATACAGCTTCCGATGCGCTTTGGCATCTTACCTGCAAATTCGTTGATGCGTTAAATGAAAACGGTTTCGAATATCGACACGAAATCCATAACTTTTTGTCAGCATGGTCTGAAGATGATCCGAGTCAAATTTGGTGAAAATCCGACTAACGGTCTAGGAGGAGTTCGAAAAAGTAGGTTTTCTACGTTAATCAAAATGGCGAACAGGAAGTTTGGCCAATTTTGGCATAATGGGTATCAATGTTCTCGGTCTGACCCAAGGAATATTTTGAGATCACTTTTATTACAATAAGCCATTTTTTTCAGAAGTTATTAGCATTTTTCGAAATTTCGTTATAACTTTTGACCACAAGGTGGCGCTGGCCCCAAAATTGGTATGTACATTCAGGGCATGGTGCCGAACATTTTTGTAATTATTGTCGAAACGATACGTTAATCCGTTCTCAAGATACAGCATTTTAAAACTAAATTCAAAATGGCCGACACCCAAAATGGCTGACATGGGAAAATTGGATATGGGTCGACTCGGCATGCTCCTCCGAATCTAACAAGACCAGTTTTGAGATTTTTGGTCAAACCACTGAGAAGTTATAAGCAAAAATAGCCATTTTTCATAACTCCTGACCACTAGGTGGCACTGTGACGAAACACTGCAGGTAGCCTCAGGTCATGCTTGTTACAACACACACCAAGTTTGGTCTCAATATTCCAAAGCGTTGCGGAGATATGGCCTCACTTCCATTTTTGAACGCTTTTCGTAGAATTAATTAGCGCGTTATTCGAGAACGGTTTGTCCAATCAACTTGAATTCCATAACTTTTTGCCTGCATGGTCTGAAGATGATCTGAGCCAATTTTGGTGTAAATCAGACAAACCGTCTAGGACGAGTTCGAAAAGGTAGGTTTTACAAACAAATAATTTTAGAAAAAAAACGAAACCTTACGATTTTTGAAATTTGGTGTTCATTCGACTCGGCATGACCCAAGGATTCAGGGAAAATTGGAATTTTGATTTTGTGGCTTATGGTTCAAAAGTTATTAGCAAAAAGAAAGTGAAAGTTTGGACAAGTGGTGGCGCTAGAGAGTTTGAGTTAGAGACTCCAAACTTCCTATGGTTAATGTTGGGACGGTCCTCTATCAGTGTGCCAAATTATACAACTTTCCCGCAAGCGGTTCTATGGGCTGCCATAGACTTGCGGCGGAAGAATAATAATAATAAATATAGCTGCAAGCAGCAATTACGGGGCCAAGCACTCAAAGCAGAAAATGAGGAGCTAACGATGGTAGGAACAGCAGACCAACTGCAACAATAACGAAAGGAAGCAATTTTAAGAGGATTTTAGTCAAAACGACAGAAAAGTGCTGTAGAACGCCTACTGATATGATTTCATGGCTTATTAGGTTTGACCAACAGGTGGCGCTGTTATCAAATCGATGTGGTGTGTTTAGTGTGAGATGAAAAACGTTCACACAAAGTTTGGTGTCATTATGTAAAAGTTTTCCAAAGATATAGCCTTAGAGTCATTTTCACATCAAGCCTAAAATTTATAGAGGCGCTGTACAAAAACGGTTTCAACTATCAACATGAAATCCATAGCTTTTTGTCAGCACAGTCTGAAGATGATCTGACTCGATTTTGGTGAAAATCGGACAAACGGTCTAGGACTAGTTCGAAAAAGTAGGTTTTCAACATATATCAAAATGGCGGACAGGGAGTTTGGCCAACTGTTGCATAATTGGTATCTATGTTGTCGGCATGACCCAAGGAATATTTTGAGACCAGTTTCATTACAATAGGCTAATGCTATCTACAGTTATTAACATTTTTGTTCATTTTAAAACTGATAGTTAATGAATGCTTCATTACTCTTGACCAATAGGTGGTGCTGCTACCAAATTTTTTTGGTGTAATCAGTGTGAGGTGGTAATGCCACATACCAAATTTGGTGCAAATATCTCAAATCTTTGCAGAGATACAGCTTCCGATGCGCTTTGGCATCTTACCTGCATATTCGTTGATGCGTTTAATGAAAACGGTTTCGAATATCGACACGAAATCCATAACTTTTTGTCAGCATGGTCTGAAGATGATCTGAGTCAAATTTGGTGAAAATCCGACTAACGGTCTAGGAGGAGTTCGAAAAAGTAGGTTTTCTACATTATTCAAAATGGCGAACAGGAAGTTAGGCCAATTTTGGCATAATTGGTATCAATGTTCTCGGCCTGACCCAAGGAATATTTTGAGATCACTTTTATTACAATAAGCCATTTTTTTCAGAAGTTATTAGCATTTTTCGAAATTTCGTTATAACTTTTGACCACAAGGTGGCGTTGGCCCCAAAATTTTTATGTACATTCAGGGCATGGTGCCGAACATTTTTGTAATTATTGCCAAAACGATACGTTAATCCGTTCTCAAGATACAGCGTTTTAAAGCTAAATTCAAAATGGCCGACACCCAAAATGGCTGACATGGGAAAATTGGATATGGGTCGACTCGGCATGCTCCTCCGAATCTAACAAGACCAGTTTTGAGATTTTTGGTCAAACCACTGAGAAGTTATAAGCAAAAATAGCCATTTTTCATATCTCCTGACCACTAGGTGGCACTGTGACGAAACACTGTAGGTAGCCTCAGGTCATGCTTGTTATAACACACACCAAGTTTGGTCTCAATACGACAAACCGTTGCCGAGATACGGCCTCACATCCATTTTTGCGCGCTTTTCGTAGAATTAATTAGCGCGTTATTCGAGAACGTTTTGTCCAATCAACTTGAATTCCATAACTTTTTGCCTGCATGGTCTCACGATGATCTGAGCCAATTTTGGTGAAAATCAGACAAACCGTCTAGGACGAGTTCGAAAAAGTAGGTTTTATAAACAAAAAATTATAGAAAAAAAACTAAACCTTAGGATTTTTGAAATTTGGTGTTCATTCGACTCGGCATGACCCAAGGATTCAGGGAAAATTGGAATTTTGATTTTATGGCTTACGGTTCAAAAGTTATTAGCAAAAAGAAAGTGAAAGTTTGGACAAGTGGTGGCGCTAGAGAGTTTGAATTAGAGACTCCAAACTTGCTATGGTTAATGTTGAGTCGGCCCTCTATCAGTGTGCCAAATTATACAACTTTCCCGCAAGCGGTTCTATGGGCTGCCATAGACTTGCGGCGGAAGAATAATAATAATAAATATAGCTGCAAGCAGCAATTACGGGGCCAAGCACTCAAAGCGGAAAATGAGGAGCTAAGGATGGCAGGAACAGCAGACCAACTGCAACAATAAGTAAAAAGAAGCCATTTTAGGATGATTTTAGTCAAAACGACAGAAAAGTGATGTAGAACGCCTACTGATATGATTTAATGGCTTATTACCTTTGACCAACAGGTGGCGCTGTTAATAGATTGATGTGGTGTGTTTAGTGTGAGGTGGCAAACGTGCACACAAAGTTTGGTGTCATTATGTCAAAGTTTACCAAAGATATAGCCTTAGAGTCATTTTCACATCAAGCCTAAAATTTATAGAGGCACTGTACGAAAACGGTTTCATCTATCAACATGAAATCCATAACTTTTTGTCAGCACAGTCTGAAGATGATCTGACTCGATTTTGGTGAAAATCGGACAAACGGTCTAGGACTAGTTCGAAAAAGTAGGTTTTCAACAGAAATCAAAATGGCGGAAAGGGAGTTTGGCCAACTGTTGCATAATTGGTATCTTTGTTGTCGGCATGACCCAAGGAATATTTTGAGACCTGTTTCATTACAATAGGCTAATGCTATCTACAGTTATTAGCATTTATGATCAATTTAAAACTAATTGTTAATGAATGCTTCATTACTCTTGACCAATAGGTGGCGCTGCTACCAAATTTATGTGGTGTAATCAGTGTGAGGTGGTAATGCCACATACCAAATTTGGTGCAAATATCTCAAAGCTTTGCAGAGATACAGCCTCCGATGCGCTTTGGCATCTTACCTGCAAATTCGTTGATGCGTTAAATGAAAACGGTTTCGAATATCGACACGAAATCCATAACTTTTTGTCAGCATGGTCTGAAGATGATCCGATTCAAATTTGGTGAAAATCCGACTAACAGTCTAGGAGGAGTTCGAAAAAGTAGGTTTTCTACATTCATCAAAATGGCGAACAGGAAGTTAGGCCAATTTTGGCATAATTGGTATCAATGTTCTCGGCCAGACCCAAGGAATATTTTGAGATCACTTTTATTACATTAAGCCATTTTTTTCAGAAGTTATTAGCATTTTTAGAAATTTCGTTATAACTTTTGACCACAAGGTGGCGCTGGCCCCAAAATTGGTATGTACATTCAGGGCATGGTGCCGAACATTTTTGTAATTATTGTCGAAACGATACGTTAATCTGTTCTCAAGATACAGCATTTTAAAGCTAAATTCAAAATGGCCGACACCCAAAATGGCTGACATGGGAAAATTGGATATGGTTCGACTCGGCATGCTCCTCCGAATCTAACGGGACCAGTTTCTAGATATTTGGCCAAAGCACTAAGAAGTTATAAGCAAAAATAGCCATTTTTCATATCTCCTGACCACTAGGTGGCACTGTGACGAAACACTGCAGGTAGCCTCAGGTCATGCTTGTTACAACACACACCAAGTTTGGTCTCAATAAGACAAACCGTTGCGGAGATATGGCCTCACATCCGTTTTTGCGCACTTTTCGCAGAATTAATTAGCGCGTTATTCGAGAACGGTTTGTCCAATCAACTTGAATTCCATAACTTTTTGCCTGCATGGTCTGAAGATGATCTGAGCCAATTTTGGTGAAAATCAGACAAACCGTCTAGGACGAGTTTGAAAAAGTAGGTTTTATAAACAAAAAATTATAGAAAAAAAACTAAACCTTAGGATTTTTGAAATTTGGTGTTCATTCGACTCGGCATCACCCAAGGATTCAGGGAAAATTGGAATTTTGATTTTATGGCTTACGGTTCAAAAGTTATTAGCAAAAAGAAAGTGAAAGTTTGGACAAGTGGTGGCGCTAGAGAGTTTGAGTTAGAGACTCCAAACTTGCTATGGTTAATGTTGAGTCGGCCCTCTATCAGTGTGCCAAATTATACAACTTTCCCGCAAGCGGTTCTATGGGCTGCCATAGACTTGCGGCGGAATAATAATAATAATAAGAATTCTAACGGTTTCAATAGGTGCCTTCGCACCTTCGGTGCTTGGCCCCTAATAATAATAAGAATTCTAACGGATACAATAGGTGCCTTCGCACCTTCGGTGCTTGGCCCCTAAATAAGAATTCTAACGAAAACAATAGGTGCCTTCGCACCTTCGGTGCTTGGCCCCTAATAATAAGAATTCTAACGGTTTCAATAGGTGCCTTCGCACCTTCGGTGCTTGGCCCCTAAATATAGCTGCAAGCAGCAATTACGGGGCCAAGCACTCAAAGCGGAAAATGAGGAGCTAAGGATGGCAGGAACAGCAGACCAACTGCAACAATAAGTAAAAAGAAGCCATTTTAGGATGATTTTAGTCAAAACGACAGAAAAGTGATGTAGAACGCCTACTGATATGATTTAATGGCTTATTAGGTTTGACCAACAGGTGGCGCTGTTATCAAATCGATGTGGTGTGTTTAGTGTGAGATGACAAACGTTCACACAAAGTTTGGTGTCATTATGTAAAAGTTTTCCAAAGATATAGCCTTAGAGTCATTTTCACATCAAGCCTAAAATTTATAGAGGCGCTGTACGAAAACGGTTTCAACTATCAACATGAAATCCATAACTTTTTGTCAGCACCGTCTGAAGATGATCTGACTCGATTTTGGTGAAAATCGGACAAACGGTCTAGGACTAGTCCGAAAAAGTAGGTTTTCAATATAATTCAAAATGGCGGACAGGGAGTTTGGCCAACTGTGGCATAATTGGTATCTATGTTGTCGGCATGACCCAAGGAATATTTTGAGACCAGTTTCATTACAATAGGCTAATGCTATCTACAGTTATTAGCATTTTTGTTCATTTTAAAACTAATGGTCAATGAATGCTTCATTACTCTTGACCAATAGGTGGCGCTGCTACCAAATTTATGTGGTGTCATCAGTGTGAGGTGGTAATGCCACATACCAAATTTGTTGCAAATATCTCAAAGCTTTGCAGAGATACAGCTTCCGATGCGCTTCGGCATCTTACCTGCAAATTCTTTGATGCGTTAAATGACAACGGTTTCGAATATCGACACGAAATCCATAACTTTTTGTCAGCATGGTCTGAAGATGATCCGAGTCAAATTTGGTGAAAATCCGACTAACGGTCTAGGAGGAGTTCGAAAAAGTAGGTTTTCTACATTAATCAAAATGGCGAACAGGAAGTTAGGCCAATTTTGGCATAATGGGTATCAATGTTCTCGGTCTGACCCAAGGAATATTTTGAGATCACTTTTATTACAATAAGCCATTATTTTCAGAAGTTATTAGCATTTTTCGAAATTTCGTTATAACTTTTGACCACAAGGTGGCGCTAGCCCCAAAATTTTTATGTACATTCAGGGCATGGTGCCGAACATTTCTGTAGTTATTGTCGAAACGATACGTTAATCCGTTCTCAAGATACAGCATTTTAATGCTAAATTCAAAATGGCCGACATCCAAAATGGCTGATATGGGAAAATTGGATATGGGTCGACTCGGCATGCTCCTCCGAATCTAACAAGACTAGTTTTGAGATTTTTGGTCAAACCACTGAGAAGTTATAAGCAAAAATAGCCATTTGTCATATCTCCTGACCACTAGGTGGCACTGTGACGAAACACTGCAGGTAGCCTCAGGTCATGCTTGTCACAATACACACCAAGTTTGGTCTCAATATTCCAAAGCGTTGCGGAGATATGGCCTCAATTCCATTTTTGAACGTTTTTCGCAGAATTAATTAGCGCGTTATTCGAGAACGGTTTGTCCAATCAACTTGAATTCCATAACTTTTTGCCTGCATGGTCTGAAGATGATCTGAGCCAATTTTGGTGAAAATCAGACAAGCCGTCTAGGACGAGTTCGAAAAAGTAGGTTTTATAAACAAAAAATTATAGAAAAAAAACTAAACCTTAGGATTTTTGAAATTTGGTGTTCATTCGACTCGGCATGACCCAAGGATGCAGGGAAAATTGGAATTTTGATTTTGTGGCTTACGGTTCAAAAGTTATTAGCAAAAAGATAGTGAAAGTTTGGACAAGTGGTGGCGCTAGAGAGTTTGAGTTAGAGACTCCAAACTTGCTATGGTTAATGTTGGGACGGTCCTCTATCAGTGTGCCAAATTATACAACTTTCCCGCAAGCGGTTCTATGGGCTGCCATAGACTTGCGGCGGAAGAAGAATAATAATAAATATAGCTGCAAGCAGCAATTACGGGGCCAAGCACTCAAAGCGGAAAATGAGGAGCTAAGGATGGCAGGAACAGCAGACCAACTGCAACAATAAGTAAAAAGAAGCCATTTTAGGATGATTTTAGTCAAAACGACAGAAAAAGTATGTAGAACGCCTAGTGATATGATATAATGGCTTATTAGGTTTGACCAACAGGTGGCGCTGTTATCAAATCGATGTGGTGTGTTTAGTGTGAGATGACAAACGTTCACACAAAGTTTGGTGTCATTATGTCAAAGTTTTCCAAAGATATAGCCTTAATATCATTTACACATCAAGCCTAAATTTTATAGAGGTGCTGTACGAAAACGGTTTCAACTATCAACATGAAATCCATAACTTTTTGTCAGCACAGTCTGAAGATGATCTGACTCGATTTTGGTGAAAATCGGACAAACGGTCTAGGACTAGTTCGAAAAAGTAGGTTTTCAACATAAATCAAAATGGCGGACAGGGAGTTTGGCCAACTGTGGCATAATTGGTATCTATGTTGTCGGCATGACCCAAGGAATATTTTGAGACCAGTTTCATTACAATAGGCTAATGCTATCTACAGTTATTAGCATTTTTGTTCATTTTAAAACTAATGGTTAATGAATGCTTCATTATTCTTGACCAATAGGTGGCGCTGCTACCAAATTGATGTGGTTTCATCAGTGTGAGGTGGTAATGCCACATACCAAATTTGGTGCAAATATCTCAAAGCTTTGCAGATATACAGCTTCCGATGCGCTTTGGCATCTTACCTGCAAATTTGTTGATGCGTTAAATGAAAACGGTTTCGAATATCGACACGAAATCCATAACTTTTTGTCAGCATGGTCTGAAGATGATCCGAGTCAAATTTGGTGATAATCAGACTAACGGTCTAGGAGGAGTTCGAAAAAGTAGGTTTTCTACATTAATCAAAATGGCGAACAGGAAGTTAGGCCAATTTTGGCATAATTGGTATCAATGTTCTCGGCCTGACCCAAGGAATATTTTGAGATCACTTTTATTACAATAAGCCATTTTTTTCAGAAGTTATTAGCATTTTTCGAAATTTCGTTATAACTTTTGACCACAAGGTGGCGCTGGCCCCAAAATTTGTACGTACATTCAGGGCATGGTGCCGAACATTTTTGTAATTATTGTCAAAACGATACGTTAATCCGTTCTCAAGATACAGCATTTTAAAGCTAAATTCAAAATGGCCGACACCCAAAATGGCTGACATGGGAAAATTGGATATGGGTCGACTCAGCATGCTCCTCCGAATCTAACAAGACCAGTTTTGAGATTTTTGGTCAAACCAATGAGAAGTTATAAGCAAAAATATCCATTTTTCATATCTCCTGACCTCTAGGTGGCACTGTGACGAAACACTGCAGGTAGCCTCAGGTCATGCTTGTTATAACACACACCAAGTTTGGTCTCAATACTCCAAAGCGTTGCGGAGATATGGCCTCAATTCCATTTTTGAACGCTTTTCTTAGAATTAATTAGCGCGTTATTCGAGAGCGGTTTGTCCAATCAACTTGAATTCCATAACTTTTTGCCTGCATGGTCTGAAGATGATCTGAGCCAATTTTGGTGAAAATCAGACAAACCGTCTAGGACGAGTTCGAAAAAGTAGGTTTTATAAACAAAAAATTATAGAAAAAAAACTAAACCTTACGATTTTTGAAATTTGGTGTTCATTCGACTCGGCATGACCCAAGGATTCAGGGAAAATTGGAATGTTGATTTTATGGCTTACGGTTCAAAAGTTATGAGCAAAAAGAAAGTGAAAGTTTGGACAAGTGGTGGCGCTAGAGAGTTTGAG
The DNA here is from genome assembly GCF_049309525.1 of Garra rufa. NCBI lineage: Eukaryota > Metazoa > Chordata > Actinopteri > Cypriniformes > Cyprinidae > Garra > Garra rufa. The sequence continues at coordinate 18,733,002 of NC_133373.1, forward strand.
TTAGAGACTCCAAAATTGCTATGGTTAATGATGGGACGGTCCACTATTAGTGTGCCAAATTATACAACTTTCCCGCAAGCGGTTCTATGGGCTGCCATAGACTTGCGGCGGAATAATAATAATAATAATAATAAGAAGAAGAATTCTAACGGATACAATAGGTGCCTTCGCACCTTCGGTGCTTGGCCCCTAAATATAGCTGCAAGCAGCAATTACGGGGCCAAGCACTCAAAGCGGAAAATGAGGAGCTAAGGATGGCAGGAACAGCAGACCAACTGCAACAATAAGTAAAAAGAAGCCATTTTAAGATGATTTTAGTCAAAACGACAGAAAAATGATGTAGAACGCCTACTGATGTGATTTAATGCTTATTAGGTTTGACCAACAGGTGGCGCTGTTCTCAAATCCATGTGGTGTGTTTAGTGTGAGGTGACAAACGTGCACACAAAGTTTGGTGTCGTTATGTCAAAGTTTTCCAAAGATATAGCCTCAGAGTCATTTTCACATCAAGACAAAAATTAATAGAGGCGATGTACGAAAACGGTTTCATCTATCGACATGAAATCCATAACTTTTTGTCAGCACAGTCTGAAGATGATCTGAGTCGATTTTGGTGAAAATCGGACGAACGGTCTAGGACTAGTTTGAAAAAGTAGGTTTTCAACATAAATCAAAATGGCGGACAGGGAGTTTGGCCAACTGTGGCATAATTGGTATCTATGTTGTCAGCATTACCCAAGGAATATTTTGAGACCAGTTTCATTACAATAGGCTAATGCTATCTACAGTTATTAGCATTTTTGATCATTTTAAAACTAATGGTTAATGAATGGTTCATTACTCTTGACCAATAGGTGGCGCTGCTACCAAATTTATGTGTTGTAATCAGTGTGAGGTGGTAATGCCACATACCAAATTTGGTGCAAATATCTCAAAGCTTTGCAGAGATACAGCTTCCGATGCGCTTTGGCATCTTACCTGCAAATTCATTGATGCGTTAAATGAAAACGGTTTCGAATATCGACACGAAATCCATAACTTTTTTTCAGCATGGTCTGAAGATGATCCGAGTCAAATTTGGTGAAAATCCGACTAACGGTCTAGGAGGAGTTCGAAAAAGTAGGTTTTCCACGTTAATCAATATGGCGAACAGGAAGTTAGGCCAATTTTGGCATAATTGGTATCAATGTTCTCGGCCTGACCCAAGGAATATTTTGAGATCACATTTACAACAATAAGCCATTATTTTTCAGAAGTTATTAGCATTTTTCGAAATTTCGTTATAACTTTTGACCACAAGGTGGCGCTGGCCCCAAATTTTTTATGTACATTCAGGGCTTGGTGCCGAACATTTTTGTAATTATTGTCGAAACGATACGTTAATCCGTTCTCAAGATACAGCATTTTAAAGCTAAATTCAAAATGGCCGACACCCAAAATGGCTGACATGGGAAAATTGGATATGGGTCGACTCGGCATGCTCCTCCGAATCCAACAAGACCAGTTTTGAGATTTTTGGTCAAACCACTGAGAAGTTATAAGCGAAAATAGCCATTTTTCATATCTCCTGACCACTAGGTGGCACTGTGACGAAACACTGCAGGTAGTCTCAGGTCATGCTTGTTATAACACACACCAAGTTTGGTCTCAATACTCCAAAGTGTTACGGAGATATGGCCTCAAATCCATTTTTGAACGCTTTTCGTAGAATTAATTAGCGCGTTATTCGAGAGCGGTTTGTCCAATCAACTTGAATTCCATAACTTTTTGCCTGCATGGTCTGAAGATGATCTGAGCCAATTTTGGTGAAAATCAGACAAACCGTCTAGGACGAGTTCGAAAAAGTAGGTTTTATAAACAAAAAATTATAGAAAAAAAACTAAACCTTAGGATTTTTTAAATTTGGTGTTCATTCGACTCGGCATGACCCAAGGATTCAGGAAAAATTGGAATTTTGATTTTGTGGCTTACGGTTCAAAAGTTATTAGCAAAAAGAAAGTGAAAGTTTGGACAAGTGGTGGCGCTAGAGAGTTTGAGTTAGAGACTCCAAACTTGCTATGGTTAATGTCGGGACAGTCCAATATCAGTGTGCCAAATTATACAACTTTCCCGCAAGCGGTTCTATGGGCTGCCATAGACTTGCGGCGGAATAATAATAATAATAATAATAAGAATTCTAACGGTTTCAATAGGTGCCTTCGCACCTTCGGTGCTTGGCCCCTAATAATAAGAATTCTAACGAAAACAATAGGTGCCTCCGCACCTTCGGTGCTTGGCCCCTAATTCTAACGGATACAATAGGTGCCTTCGCACCTTCGGTGCAATTACGGGGCCAAGCACTCAAAGCGGAAAATGAGGAGCTAACGATGGCAGGAACAGCAGACCAACTGCAACAATAACGAAAAGGAAGCAATTTTAAGAGGATTTTAGTCAAAACGACAGAAAAATGATGTAGAACGCCTACTGACATGATTTAATGGCCTATTAGGTTTGACCAACAGGTGGCGCTGTTATCAAATCGATGTGGTGTGTTTAGTGTGAGATGACAAACGTTCACACAAAGTTTGGTGTCATTATGTCAAAGTTTTCCAAAGATATAGCCTTAGAGTCATTTTCACATCAAGCCTAAAACTTATAGAGGTGCTGTACGAAAACGGTTTCAACTATCATCATGAAATCCATAACTTATTGTCAGCACAGTCTGAAGATGATCTGACTCGATTTTGGTGAAAATCGGACGAACGGTCTAGGACTAGTTCGAAAAAGTAGGTTTTCAACATAAATCAAAATGGCGGACAGGGAGTTTGGCCAACTGTGGCATAATTGGTATCTATGTTGTCGGCATGATCCATGGAATATTTTGAGACCAGTTTCATTACAATAGGCTAATGCTATCTACAGTTATTAGCATTTTTGTTCATTTTAAAACTAATGGTTAATGAATGCTTCATTACTCTTGACCAATAGGCGGCGCTGCTACCAAATTGATGTGGTGTAATCAGTGTGAGGTGGTAATGCCACATACCAAATTTGGTGCAAATATGTCAAAGCTTTGCAGAGATACAGCTTCCGATGCGCTTTGCCATCTTACCTGCAAATTCGTTGATGCGTTAAATGAAAACGGTTTCGAATATCGACATGAAATCCATAACTTTTTGTCGGCATGGTCTGAAGATGATACGAGTCAAATTTGGTGAAAATCCGACTAACGGTCTAGGAGGAGTTTGAAAAAGTAGTTCCCTTCCGGGAACTCAACACTGCGTCATCAACGCTTTGGGGAATGCCATTGGCGAGCCCGCCTCTGAATCAGTCTGTAGCCAATAGGATGACGGGAGTGACGTCACCGGGGGCGGTGACGTAGGCGACCAGGAAGTATATAAGCATGTGCGTTTCAAACCGGCTTCAGCTTTTGTCATTCAGCGAAGCGCTCTGTGTCTGTTTGTCTGTTTCATTCCACTGCTTTTCTGTGCCAGTTTGCACAACTTTTATTTGAGTGGATATGTTACCAACTTAGAAAGGGGGAAAAGTATTTCTAGCGGTTTAGCAGCCTCACAGACAGCGTGTCCCTCCCTGCCGGCAGAGAAAGCTTTCTGCTGGTGGGGATACACGCAGTCTGTGTGTGGCTGTGTGGGTGCGGAGCATGCTCAGTCAGCCCTTGAGGGGGCTGGCTGTTTGCGGTGTGAAAGCGCGCTTTCCACTGCACATACTCCGTTCTCGGAAGACTCTCTTTGAGGAGGGAGTTTTCACCAGCGTTCTTCACGGGTCTGGCCCCGCTTCCGCAAAAAAGGCGGAGCGGCAGCTGCACTCGTGCGGTTCGCAGCTCGATCTGTTAGAGGGATGGAGACGGGTAATCCCCTATCTCCTCCCCCGCATAGCAGATCGGATGATCTCCTACTGGATGAGGAAGCCCGCGCTGCGGTTCTTCCTACCAGAAAGAGGTCTCAACGTTTCTCTTGTCTTCCTCCGAGGAGGTTGATGTGGAGAACGTTGTCAAAAGTATTCAACCGCCCCCCGATTGCCTCAATGTTAGGAGCTTTGGAAGTACTGAATAAAGCGATGGCCAATCCAAATAATAAAGTAATTATTTTTGACCACTGCTTTAGAGATGAGCCGTAGGAAAGCAAACTATTTGTTTTCTTCGGACTAAGATCTGCACTTCCAAAAAGGAGCCTTTTTGTTTTTTCCCAATCTACACAGTTAAAAAGAAAATCACTGTTTAGATTGGAAAAATCCAGTTTAACCCGCTCTTCACCCCCTTTTTTGAATAGTTTACTATTAATAATGGGGGCTGAATGAGCACGGGTATAAGATGGTGCCGGGGGTTGAACAGACGCTTACGAGCTATCTGTCACCCAGTCTGGCATCATCACTGGAAGCTCCGTCTTTGCTTTCCAGGCCACATGTATATAATACAAGCCTGATGTGCAAAAGTACACGTGCCGGATGCTGTACGGGAGCAGTAACCGGCCGTGTATCAGCTCCTTACATAAAAGGCTCTTAATGGAGCGTTGCAGTCCGTTTTTCCTCTGGTAATACCTAGAGGACGGGGTTAGCAACATTCCTGACCGGGGGCTTCAAAACTAAAGCCCGATCTGAGGGTCGTGCTTCAGTCTGTGAGGTCCTCGGCTAAAACAGGGAGATCTGTCAGCCAACCCTGCTTGTGTTACAGGGCGCGGCAATCTCCCGCGAACATTATTCTCTAGTTTTTCCGCCCGGAAACGTAGCGGAGCTAGAGAGTTCGCCACCCCCACGGGGGTCTTTAGAGGGATTAATTCAGATGCTTCCTGCCAGTGAGCTGTTACAGGGCACTGAATTAAAAACCCTAGGTAGTACCAGAAACCAGTCTGAGAGGCTGGTTCCCCTAGTAGAATTTCGAGCAGCGTGAATACTACTGCTGAATATATCTACATGGGACCTGCATATGGGGCGTTTTTATTACTACTACCCAGAGCAGGGTCTGGTTATCGATGGAGGGACAACTGGCAGCCAATTGCTGGTTTTGGAAGCCCGCTAGGCGGTACTTCCTCCAGCAAATGGCCCTCAGTGCTCCGTTTATCCTCCTCTGAGGAGGTGGATACGGAGAGCGTCACCGACGTTCCGTTCCCTCAATCGCCCGCACTTGCAGCTGCAGTTCAGGTGTCTCCTGCCGGTTCACCGTTACAGGGCACCGAGCTGTAAGCTCAGGGCAAAATAGAGGCCAGTCTCGAGAGGCTGGTACCCTCAGTAGAACTTCTGGCAGCGTTATTACGACTGCCGACAGTATCTACGTGGGTCCTGCGTGAAGAAGGGTTACTATATCTAAAGAACCCTCCTTCAACGCGGGGCTTCCACCGAGGTGGGCTCAGAGCAGGCTCTAGACAGGGACCATCGAGGTGGTCCCTCTTCATGAAGGATGGGGGGCTACGGCCCTTCCTAGATCTCAGACAGTTGAATCTTTCAGTCAGAGTAACTGAAGTTCAGACTGGCGGTTACGTCACAAATCAGGTCCGAGGACGAATTTGTCACGATAGATCTAAGAATGTCTCCATCCTTCCTCAACAACAGCAGGGAGCTCTTCTTTCAGCCTAGCACTCTCCCCCCCCGAACTTTCGCAGAGGGTGTGGATGCGGCTCTGGCTCCTCCATGATTCCAGAGCATCCATATACTCGACCACTGTAAGCCAGGCAGCATCGAGGTGCTGCTCTCGCTCACATGAAAGAATTGGGGTTGAGACTCAACGCCAAGAAAAGTGTGCTGTCTCCATTACAGAGAACCACTTATCTAGGTGTCGTATGGGATTCGACCACGATGCAGGCACGGTTGTCTCCTGCTCGGATCGAGTCGATCCTTACTGCAGCAAATGTGGTCAAACTAGGCCTGTCACTCACTGTCAAACAGTTTCAAGTACTGTTAGATCTTATGGCAGCAGCAGCCAACGTGATACCTTTTGGCCTGCTGCACATGAGGCCGCTACAGTGGTGGCTCAAGACCAAGGGATTTTCCCCGAGGGGGAAATTCATTCCGCAAGTTCAAGGTCACGCGGCATGCCTACGTGCCCTGGACATGTGGAGGAAATCTTGGTGTTTTATGAGAGCAGACGTCCTGTCGAGGCAGGGGCCAAGGCCCGGGGATGTATGCTTCACCCAGAATGAGTGAAGCAGAGTTAGAGAGTGTCTGGCCAGATTCAGGGGACTCATTTGCGACTCATGAGACATCGCAATGACCCCTCTGGTGCTCTCTACTGCTTCCAGCTCCTGCGGGACTGGATGCTATGGCACAGACATGGCCGAGGCCTTGTCTGTACGCCCTTCCCCCTGATCGTTCTACTCCCTGGAGTTTTTGAGGGTGACCCCTGAGGGGGCACATCTCATGGAGACCGGTCTCTCAACTGAGGTTGCTGAGACCATCCTTTTTACTCCAGAGCTCCCTCTATGAGGAAGTCCTATGGCCTTAAGGGAAAGTGGTTTACTGCGTGGTGTAACCAGCACCAAATATGACTCAGCTTACTGCCCAATTGGTACAGTACTGAAGTCGCTGCAGTCTCGCTTTCCGCAGGGTTGACCCACTCCACCCAAAAGGTGTACGTGGCGGAATTACTGGCCTTCCACGCCCCTTTTCGGTGCTTGTCAGTGGTTAGAATCCCCTGGGTCATACGCTTTCCTCCAACAGTGCACTCAAGAGCAGAGGTGGAATGCTTCACCCCGAGGGGTGAAGCAGATATGGAGTGTGTTCGACCAGGCTCAGGTGGACCTTTTGCGACTCAACAGACATCGCAAGGTCCCCTCTGGTTCTCTCTAGTGCCTCCAGCTCCATTGGGACCGGACGCCATGGTACAGACGTGGCCGAGGCCCCGTCTGTACGCCTTTTCCCCGTTCGCCCTGCTCCCGGGAGTTCTAGAAAGAGTACGCCGGTACAGAGTCAGTCTACTATTAGTAGCCCCATACTGGCCGACCCGAGTATGGTTCTCGGACATCATAGCCCTCCTAGACGGCTCTCCGTGAGAGATTCCGATCAGGAGGGATCTCCTTTCTCAGGCTGGGGGCGCAATCTGCCACCCCCACCCAGAGAAGTGGAAACTATGGGTGTGGCCCCTGAGGGGGCGCATCTCATAAGTGAGGGTCTCTCAACTGAGGTTGCTGAGACCATCTTTCACTCTAGAGCTCCCTCTACAAGGAAACTTTATGGCCTGAAGTGGAAACTCTTCACTTCATGGTGTAGAGAGCGACACGCTGACCCAGTTCACTGCCCGGTTGGTACAGTGCTGGAGTTCCTGCAGTCTCGCTTCTCCACCGGGATAGCCCACTCCACCTTGAAGGTTTACGTGGCGGCTTTATCGGCCTTCCACGCCCCTCTCGGTGGCCTGTCATTGGGTAAGAACCCCCTGGTCATACGGTTCCTTCGCGGTGCACTCAGGTTGAGGACTCGGGTGAACCCTAGAATCCCCACGTGGGATCTCGCTGTGGTACTTGAAGCCCTCTGTAGGCCTTCATTCGAGCCCTTAGAGGAGATTTCAGATCGCTTCCTTACTATTAAGACGGCGCTGCTGTTGGCTCTTACTTCTCTGAGGAGAGTAGGAGACCTTCAGGCCCTTTCAGTGGCCCCTTCATACATTGACTTTGCGCCTGGTTTGGTCAAAGCATTCCTCTACCCTAGACCCGGGTACGTACCGAAGGTACCGACAGTGGTACCACAGCCAGTCACCCTACAGGCCTTTTATCCTCCTCCACTCGTGGAGAGCGACCATCGGAAGTATACTGCATGTGTCCAGTGCGAGCACTGGACACATATGTCCACAGAGCTGAACTGTGGCGAAAGTCAGAGCAACTGCTAGTTTGTTACGGTCCCCCTAAGAGGGGGCTCCCGGCAACTAAGCATACTATCAGTAGATGGATTGTGGATGCAATAACTACTGCCTATGAGTCCTCTGGCCTCCCATCACCGATGGGCGTCAAGGCTCACTCTACTCGAGGCATGGCAGCCTCGAAAGCTCTGATGGCAGGTGTCCCTATCCAGGACATCTGCAGTGCGGCGGGTTGGTCTACACCTTTGACCTTTGTTAGGTTCTACGAGCTAGACCTACGAGCCACTCCTGGCTCCTCTGTCCTAAGCTGACAGGAGATATACCTCGTGAGCCTGAGGGCCGAGGTAGAAGTTCCCTCTTCGCTGGGTACCCCCCAGGCAGAGATGTAATTTCACTCGCGTCCTGGCAGTTTCCCAGGCGGAGCCCATGTCAGTGCCCTGGCCAGGAGTTTCCAGGCACTATTTGTGTCCCTCTTGTCCGGGTGCGCCCCGACAAAGGACTATTGTCTCCTCGTGTGCCCAAGGGCCGAGGACGACTCCTTCCTCTCGGTCTGGTTGGTCACCAGACAGAGGTCTCCACCTCGTGAGCCCGAGGGCCGAGGTGTTTTTGCATTCCCTCTTCGCTGGGCACGTCCCAGGCAGAGATGTAATTCTACTCGCGTCCTGGCAGTTTTCCAGGCGGAGCCATTCCAGTGCCCTGGCCAGAAGTTTCCAGGCACCACTTGGGTCCCTCTTGATCCGGGTACGCCCCGACAAAGGACCATCTTTTCTCCTCGTGTGCTCGAGGGCCGAGGAGAACCCCCTCTCTGGCTGGTGACCAGACTGGGGTGTATGACCAAAATCTCGTGAGCCCGAGGGCCGAGGTTTATCCCTCTTCGCTGGGTACGTCCCAGGCAGAGATGTAATACCGCTTGCGTCCTGGCAGTTTCCCAGGCGAAGCAACCTGGTGCTCTGGTACCCCCAGACACCTCTTGTCCCTCTACGTCTGGCTGGTCCCCAGACAGAGGTGGACTCTTTTCCTCGTGTGCCCGAGGGCCGAGGCGGATCAGATCCCTCTTCACTGGGAGTTTCCCAGGCAGAGATGTAATCCCACTCGCGTCCTGGCAGTTTTCCAGGCGGAGCCAATCCAGTCCCTCCCGTGCTGGCTGTTCCCCAGACGGAGTTTGGACTATTTCCTCGTGTGCCTGAGGGCCGAGGTTCACATCATTCTTCCTCTTCGCTGGGTGCGTCCCAGGCAGAGATGTCATCCCACTCACGTCCTGGCAGTTTTCCAGGCGGAGTTCTTCTGGTCCCTCTTTTGCTGGTGTCCCCAGACAGAGCGACCACTTTCCTCGCGAGCCCGAGGGCCGAGGTATATACCATCTCCCTCTTGCTCTGGCATTTTTCCGGACAGAGGTGTAATATTTCTCACGTCCTGGCAGTTTCCCAGGCGGAGAACCATCAGTGCCCCTCAGGTAAGTATCTTCTGGCACTGCCCTCTCGCTCTGGGCTGGTCCCCCAGACAGAGGGATATTCTCTCTCGTCCTGGTAACCCCAGGCAGAGAGCTCTTCCTGGCCTGATCCACCAGAAGCAACGCTTTCCTTTTCCTTTCCCAGACAAACACCACTGGGCAGGAACTTGGAATTATGGATAGTTGGTATATCGTTCCCCAAAGCGTTGATGACGCAGTGTTGAGTTCCCGGAAGGGAACGTCTCGGGTTACGTATGTAACCCTGGTTCCCTGAGGGAACGAGACACTGCGTCTCTGACCATAATTCCCGCATTCCTGCCGCGCTTCGCTTCATTCCTGGAAGCTGAAGCCGGTTTGAAACGCACATGCTTATATACTTCCTGGTCGCCTACGTCACCGCCCCCGGTGACGTCACTCCCGTCATCCTATTGGCTACAGACTGATTCAGAGGCGGGCTCGCCAATGGCATTCCCCAAAGCGTTGATGACGCAGTGTCTCGTTCCCTCAGGGAACCAGGGTTACATACGTAACCCGAGACGGTTTTCTACATTCATCAAAATGGCGAACAGGAAGTTAGGCCAATTTTGGCATAATTGGTATCAATGTTCTCGGCCTGACCCAAGGAATATTTTGAGATCACTTTTATTACAATAAGCCATTTTTTTTAGAAGTTATAAGCATTTTTCGAAATTTCGTTATAACTTTTGACCACAAGGTGGCGCTGGCCCCAAAATTTTTATATACATTCAGGGCATGGTGCCGAACATTTTTGTAATTATTGTCGAAACAATACGTTAATCCGTTCTCAAGATACAGCATTTTAAAGCTAAATTCAAAATGGCCGACACACTAAATGGCTGACATGGGAAAATTGGATATGGTTCGACTCGGCATGCTCCTCCGAATCTAACAAGACCAGTTTTGAGATTTTTGGTCAAACCACTGAGAAGTTATAAGCAAAAATAGCCATTTTTCATATCCCCTGACCACTAGGTGGCACTGTTACGAAACACTGTAGGTAGCCTCAGGTCATGCTTGTTATAACACACACCAAGTTTGGTCTCAATACGACAAACCGTTGCCGAGATATGGCCTCACATCCATTTTTGCGCGCTTTTCATAGAATTCGTTTGCATGTTATTCGAAAACAGTTTGTCCAATCAACTTGAATTCCATAACTTTTTGCCTGCATGGTCTGAAGATGATCTGAGCCAATTTTGGTGAAAATCAGACAAACCGTCTAGGACGAGTTCGAAAAAGTAGGTTTTACAAACAAAAAATTATATAAAAAAAACTAAACCTTACGATTTTTGAAATTTGGTATTCTTTCGACTCGGCATGACCCAAGGATTCAGGGAAAATTGGAATTTTGATTTTATGGCTTACGGTTCAAAAGTTATCAGCCAAAATATAGTGAAAGTTTGGACAAGTGGTGGCGCTAGAGAGTTTGAGTTAGAGACTCCAAACTTGCTATGGTTAAAGTTGAGACTGTCCTCTATTAGTGTGCCAAATTATACAACTTTCCCGCAAGCGGTTCTATGGGCTGCCATAGACTTGCGGCGGAAGAGGAAGAAACGGAATAATAAATATAGCTGCAAGCAGCAATTACGGGGCCAAGCATTCAAATGGCAAAATGAGGAGCTAAGGATGGCAGGAACAGCAGACCAACTGCAACAATAAGGAAAAGGAAGCAATTTTAAGAGGATTTTTGTGAAAATTACAGAAAAATTATGTAGAACGCCTACTGATATGATTTAATGCTTATTACGTTTGACCAACAGGTGGCGCTGTACTCAAATCCATGTGGTGTGTTTAGTGTGAGGTGACAAACGTGCACACAATGTTTGGTGTCATTATGTCAAAGTTTTGCAAAGATATAGCCTTAGAGTTATTTTCACATCAAGCCTATAATTTATAGAGGCGCTGTACGAAAACGGTTTCATCTATCATCATGAAATTCATAACTTTTTGTCAGCACAGTCTGAAGATGATCTGACTCGATTTTGGTGAAAATCAGACAAACGGTCTAGGACTAGTTCGAAAAAGTAGGTTTTCAACATAAATCAAAATGGCGGACAGGGAGTTTGGCCAACTGTGGCATAATTGGTATCTATGTTGTCGGCATGACCCAAGGAATATTTTGAGACCAGTTTCATTACAATAGGCTAATGCGATCTACAGTTATTAGCATTTTTGTTCATTTTAAAACTAATAGTTAATGAATGCTTCATTACTCTTGACCAATAGGTGGCGCTGCTACCAAATTGATGTGGTGTCATCAGTGTGAGGTGTTAATGCCACATACCAAATTTGGTGCAAATATCTCAAAGCTTTGCAGAGATACAGCTTCCGATGCGCTTTGGCATCTTACCTGCAAATTCGTTGATGCGTTAAATGAAAACGGTTTCGAATATCGACACGAAATCCATAACTTTTTGTCAGCATGGTCTGAAGATGATCCGAGTCAAATTTGGTGAAAATCCGACTAACGGTCTAGGAGGAGTTCGAAAAAGTAGGTTTTCTACATTAATCAAAATGGCGAACAGGAAGTTAGGCCAATTTTGGCATAATTGGTATCAATGTTCTCGGCCTGACCCAAGGAATATTTTGAGATTACTTTTATAACAATAAGCCATTTTTTTCAGAAGTTATTAGCATTTTTCGAAATTTCGTTATAACTTTTGACCACAAGGTGGCGCTGGCCCCAAAATTTGTAAGTACATTCAGGGCATGGTGCCGAACATTTTTGTAATTATTGTCGAAACGATACGTTAATCCGTTCTCAAGATACAGCATTTTAAAGCTAAATTCAAAATGGCCGACACCCAAAATGGCTGACATGGGAAAATTGGATATGGGTCGACTCGGCATGCTCCTCCGAATCTAACAAGGCCAGTTTTGAGATTTTTGGTCAAACCACTGAGAAGTTATAAGCAAAAATAGCCATTTTTCATATCTCCTGACCACTAGATGGCACTGTGACGAAACACTGTAGGTAGCCTCAGGTTATGCTTGTTATAACACACACCGAGTTTGGTGTCAATACGTCAAACCGTTGCCGAGATATGGCCTCACATCCATTTTTGCGCGCTTTTCGTAGAATTCGTTTGCATGTTATTCGAAAACAATTTGTCCAATCAACTTGAATTCCATAACTTTTTGCCTGCATGGTCTGAAGATGATCTGAGCCAATTTTGGTGAAAATCAGACAAACCGTCTAGGACGAGTTCGAAAAAGTAGGTTTTACAAACAAAAAATTATATAAAAAAAACTAAACCTTACGATTTTTGAAATTTGGTGTTCATTCGACTCGGCATGACCCAAGGATTCAGAGAAAATTGGAATTTTGATTTTATGGCTTACGGTTCAAAAGTTATCAGCCAAAATAAAGTGAAAGTTTGGACAAGTGGTGGCGCTAGAGAGTTTGAGTTAGAGACTCCAAACTTGCTATGGTTAAAGTTGAGACTGTCCTCTATTAGTGTGCCAAATTATACAACTTTCCCGCAAGCGGTTCTATGGGCTGCCATAGACTTGCGGCGGAAGAGGAAGAAGAAGCGGAATAATAATAAATATAGCTGCAAGCAGCAATTACGGGGCCAAGCACTCAAAGCGGAAAATGAGGAGCTAAGGATGGCAGGAACAGCAGACCAACTGCAACAAGAAGTAAAAAGAAGCCATTTTAGGATGATTTTAGTCAAAACGACAGAAAAATTATGTAGAACGCCTACTGATATGATTTAATGGCTTATTAGGTTTGACCAACAGGTGGCGCTGTTATCAAATCGATGTGGTGTGTTTAGTGTGAGGTGACAAACGTGCACACAAAGTTTGGTGTCATTATGTCAAAGTTTTCCAAAATTATAGCCTTAGAGTCATTTTCACATCAAGCCTAAAATTTATAGAGGCGCTGTACGAAAACGGTTCCATCTATCAACATGAAATCCATAACTTTTTGTCAGCACAGTCTGAAGATGATCTGACTCGATTTTGGTGAAAATCGAACGAACGGTCTAGGATTAGTTCGAAAAAGTAGGTTTTCAACATAGATCAAAATGGCGGACAGGAAGTTTGGCCAACTGTGGCATAATTGGTATCTATGTTGTCGGCATGACCCAAGGAATATTTTGAGACCAGTTTTATTACAATAGGCTAATGCTATCTACAGTTATTAGCATTTTTGTTCTTTTTACAACTAATGGTTAATGAATGCTTCATTACTCTTGACCAATAGGTGGCGCTGTTACCAAATTAATGTGCTGTAATCAGTGTGAGGTGGTAATGCCACATACCAAATTTGGTGCAAATATCTCAAATCTTTGCAGAGATACAGCTTCCGATACGCTTTGGCATCTTACCTGCAAATTCGTTGATGCGTTAAATGAAAACGGTTTCGAATATCGACACGAAATCCATAACTTTTTGTCAGCATGGTCTGAAGATGATCCGAGTCAAATTTGGTGAAAATCCGACTAACGGTCTAGGAGGAGTTCGAAAAAGTAGGTTTTCTACATTCATCAAAATGGCGAACAGGAAGTTAGGCCAATTTTGGCATAATGGGTATCAATGTTCTCGGTCTGACCCAAGGAATATTTTGAGATCACTTTTATTACAATAAGCCATTTTTTTCAGAAGTTATTAGCATTTCTAGAAATTTCGTTATAACTTTTGACCACAAGGTGGCACTGGCCCCAAAATTGGTATGTACATTCAGGGCATGGTGCCGAACATTTTTGTAATTATTGTCGAAACGATACGTTAATCCGTTCTCAAGATACAGCATTTTAAATCTAAATTCAAAATGGCCGACACCCAAAATGGCTGACTTGGGAAAATTGGATATGGTTCGACTCGGCATGCTCCTCCGAATCTAACGGAATGAGTTTCGAGATTTTTGGCCAAATCACTGAGAAGTTATAAGCAAAAATAGCCATTTTTCATATCTCCTGACCACTAGGTGGCACTGTGACGAAACACTGCAGGACGCCTCAGGTCATGCTTGTTATAACACACACCAAGTTTGGTCTCAATACGACAAACCGTTGCGGAGATATGGCCTTACATCCATTTTTGCGCGCTTTTCGTAGAATTAAATAGCGTGTTATTCGAGAACGGTTTGTCCAATCAACTTGAATTCCATAACTTTTTGCCTGCATGGTCTGTAGATGATCTGAGCCAATTTTGGTGAAAATCAGACAAACCGTCTAGGACGAGTTCGAAAAAGTAGGTTTTATAAACAAAAAATTATAGAAAAAAAACTAATCCTTACGATTTTTTTCATTCGACTCGGCATGACTCAAGGATTCAGGGAAAATTGGAATTTTGATTTTATGACTTTCGGTTCAAAAGTTATTAGCAAAAAGAAAGTGAGAGTTTGGACAAGTGGTGGCGCTAGAGAGTTTGAGTTAGAGACTCCAAACTTGCTATGGTTAATGTTGGGACGGTCCTCTATCAGTGTGCCAAATTATACAACTTTCCCGCAAGCGGTTCTATGGGCTGCCATAGACTTGCGGCGGAAGAATAATAATAATAAATATAGCTGCAAGCAGCAATTACGGGGCCAAGCACTCAAAGCGGAAAATGAGGAGCTAAGGATGGCAGGAACAGCAGACCAACTGCAACAATAAGTACAAAGAAGCCATTTTAGGATGATTTTAGTCAAAACGACAGAAAAATGATGTAGAACGACTACTGATGTGATTTAATGGCTTATTAGGTTTGACCAACAGGTGGCGCTGTTATCAAATCGATGTGGTGTGTTTAGTGTGAGATGACAAACGTTCACACAAAGTTTGGTGTCATTATGTCAAAGTTTTCTAAAGATATAGCCTTAGAGTCATTTTCACATCAAGCCTAAAATTTGTAGAGCCGCTGTACGAAAACGGTTTCAACTATCAACATGAAATCCATAAATTTTTGTCAGCACAGTCTGAAGATGATCTGACTCGATTTTGGTGAAAATCGGACAAACGGTCTAGGACTAGTTCGAAAAAGTAGGTTTTCAACATAAATCAAAATGGCGGACAGGGAGTTTGGCCAACTGTTGCATAATTGATATCTATGTTGTCAGCATGACCCAAGGAATATTTTGAGACCAGTTTCATTACAATAGGCTAATGCTATCTACAGTTATTAGCATTTTTGTTCATTTTAAAACTAATGGTTAATGAATGCTTCATTACTCTTGACCAATAGGTGGCGCTGCTACCAAATTGATGTGGTGTAATCAGTGTGAGGTGGTAATGCCACATACCAAATTTGGTGCAAATATCTCAAAGCTTTGCAGAGATACAGCCTCCGATGCGCTTTGGCATCTTACCTGCAAATTCGTTGATGCGTTAAATGAAAACGGTTTCGAATATCGACACGAAATCCATAACTTTTTGTCAGCATGGTCTGAAGATGATCCGATTCAAATTTGGTGAAAATCCGACTAACAGTCTAGGAGGAGTTCGAAAAAGTAGGTTTTCTACATTCATCAAAATGGCGAACAGGAAGTTAGGCCAATTTTGGCATAATTGGTATCAATGTTCTCGGCCAGACCCAAGGAATATTTTGAGATCACTTTTATTACATTAAGCCATTTTCTTCAGAAGTTATTAGCATTTTTAGAAATTTCGTTATAACTTTTGACCACAAGGTGGCGCTGGCCCCAAAATTGGTATGTACATTCAGGGCATGGTGCCGAACATTTTTGTAATTATTGTCGAAACGATACGTTAATCTGTTCTCAAGATACAGCATTTTAAAGCTAAATTCAAAATGGCCGACACCCAAAATGGCTGACATGGGAAAATTGGATATGGTTCGACTCGGCATGCTCCTCCGAATCTAACGGGACCAGTTTCTAGATATTTGGCCAAAGCACTAAGAAGTTATAAGCAAAAATAGCCATTTTTCATATCTCCTGACCACTAGGTGGCACTGTGACGAAACACTGCAGGTAGCCTCAGGTCATGCTTGTTACAACACACACCAAGTTTGGTCTCAATAAGACAAACCGTTGCGGAGATATGGCCTCACATCCGTTTTTGCGCACTTTTCGTAGAATTAATTAGCGCGTTATTCGAGAACGGTTTGTCCAATCAACTTGAATTCCATAACTTTTTGCCTGCATCGTCTGAAGATGATCTGAGCCAATTTTGGTGAAAATCAGACAAACCGTCTAGGACGAGTTCGAAAAAGTATGTTTTATAATCAAAAAATTATAGAAAAAAAACTAAACCTTAGGATTTTTGAAATGTGGTGTTCATTCGACTCGGCAAGACCCAAAGATTCAGGGAAAATTGGAATTTTGATTTTGTGGCTTACGGTTCAAAAGTTATTAGCAAAAAGAAAGTGAAAGTTTGGACAAGTGGTGGCGCTAGAGAGTTTGAGTTAGAGACTCCAAACTTGCTATGGTTAATGTTGGGACGGTCCTCTATCAGTGTGCCAAATTATACAACTTTCCCGCAAGCGGTTCTATGGGCTGCCATAGACTTGCGGCGGAATAATAATAATAATAAGAATTCTAACGGATACAATAGGTGCCTTCGCACCTTCGGTGCTTGGCCCCTAAATATAGCTGCAAGCAGCAATTACGGGGCCAAGCACTCAAAGCGGAAAATGAGGAGCTAAGGATGGCAGGAACAGCAGACCAACTGCAACAATAAGTACAAAGAAGCCATTTTAGGATGATTTTAGTCAAAACGACAGAAAAATGATGTAGAACGACTACTGATGTGATTTAATGGCTTATTAGGTTTGACCAACAGGTGGCGCTGTTATCAAATCGATGTGGTGTGTTTAGTGTGAGATGACAAACGTTCACACAAAGTTTGGTGTCATTATGTCAAAGTTTTCTAAAGATATAGCCTTAGAGTCATTTTCACATCAAGCCTAAAATTTGTAGAGCCGCTGTACGAAAACGGTTTCAACTATCAACATGAAATCCATAAATTTTTGTCAGCACAGTCTGAAGATGATCTGACTCGATTTTGGTGAAAATCGGACAAACGGTCTAGGACTAGTTCGAAAAAGTAGGTTTTCAACATAAATCAAAATGGCGGACAGGGAGTTTGGCCAACTGTTGCATAATTGATATCTATGTTGTCAGCATGACCCAAGGAATATTTTGAGACCAGTTTCATTACAATAGGCTAATGCTATCTACAGTTATTAGCATTTTTGTTCATTTTAAAACTAATGGTTAATGAATGCTTCATTACTCTTGACCAATAGGTGGCGCTGCTACCAAATTGATGTGGTGTAATCAGTGTGAGGTGGTAATGCCACATACCAAATTTGGTGCAAATATCTCAAAGCTTTGCAGAGATACAGCCTCCGATGCGCTTTGGCATCTTACCTGCAAATTCGTTGATGCGTTAAATGAAAACGGTTTCGAATATCGACACGAAATCCATAACTTTTTGTCAGCATGGTCTGAAGATGATCCGATTCAAATTTGGTGAAAATCCGACTAACAGTCTAGGAGGAGTTCGAAAAAGTAGGTTTTCTACATTCATCAAAATGGCGAACAGGAAGTTAGGCCAATTTTGGCATAATTGGTATCAATGTTCTCGGCCAGACCCAAGGAATATTTTGAGATCACTTTTATTACATTAAGCCATTTTTTTCAGAAGTTATTAGCATTTTTAGAAATTTCGTTATAACTTTTGACCACAAGGTGGCGCTGGCCCCAAAATTGGTATGTACATTCAGGGCATGGTGCCGAACATTTTTGTAATTATGGTCGAAACGATACGTTAATCTGTTCTCAAGATACAGCATTTTAAAGCTAAATTCAAAATGGCCGACACCCAAAATGGCTGACATGGGAAAATTGGATATGGTTCGACTCGGCATGCTCCTCCGAATCTAACGGGACCAGTTTCTAGATATTTGGCCAAAGCACTAAGAAGTTATAAGCAAAAATAGCCATTTTTCATATCTCCTGACCACTAGGTGGCACTGTGACGAAACACTGCAGGTAGCCTCAGGTCATGCTTGTTACAACACACACCAAGTTTGGTCTCAATAAGACAAACCGTTGCGGAGATATGGCCTCACATCCGTTTTTGCGCACTTTTCGTAGAATTAATTAGCGCGTTATTCGAGAACGGTTTGTCCAATCAACTTGAATTCCATAACTTTTTGCCTGCATGGTCTGAAGATGATCTGAGCCAATTTTGGTGAAAATCAGACAAACCGTCTAGGACGAGTTCGAAAAAGTAGGTTTTATAAACAAAAAATTATAGAAAAAAAACTAAACCTTAGGATTTTTGAAATTTGGTGTTCATTCGACTCGGCATCACCCAAGGATTCAGGGAAAATTGGAATTTTGATTTTATGGCTTACGGTTCAAAAGTTATTAGCAAAAAGAAAGTGAAAGTTTGGACAAGTGGTGGCGCTAGAGAGTTTGAGTTAGAGACTCCAAACTTGCTATGGTTAATGTTGAGTCGGCCCTCTATCAGTGTGCCAAATTATACAACTTTCCCGCAAGCGGTTCTATGGGCTGCCATAGACTTGCGGCGGAATAATAATAATAATAAGAATTCTAACGGTTTCAATAGGTGCCTTCGCACCTTCGGTGCTTGGCCCCTAATAAATATAGCTGCAAGCAGCAATTACGGGGCCAAGCACTCAAAGCGGAAAATGAGGAGCTAAGGATGGCAGGAACAGCAGACCAACTGCAACAATAAGTACAAAGAAGCCATTTTAGGATGATTTTAGTCAAAACGACAGAAAAATGATGTAGAACGACTACTGATGTGATTTAATGGCTTATTAGGTTTGACCAACAGGTGGCGCTGTTATCAAATCGATGTGGTGTGTTTAGTGTGAGATGACAAACGTTCACACAAAGTTTGGTGTCATTATGTCAAAGTTTTCTAAAGATATAGCCTTAGAGTCATTTTCACATCAAGCCTAAAATTTGTAGAGCCGCTGTACGAAAACGGTTTCAGCTATCAACATGAAATCCATAAATTTTTGTCAGCACAGTCTGAAGATGATCTGACTCGATTTTGGTGAAAATCGGACAAACGGTCTAGGACTAGTTCGAAAAAGTAGGTTTTCAACATAAATCAAAATGGCGGACAGGGAGTTTGGCCAACTGTTGCATAATTGATATCTATGTTGTCAGCATGACCCAAGGAATATTTTGAGACCAGTTTCATTACAATAGGCTAATGCTATCTACAGTTATTAGCATTTTTGTTCATTTTAAAACTAATGGTTAATGAATGCTTCATTACTCTTGACCAATAGGTGGCGCTGCTACCAAATTGATGTGGTGTAATCAGTGTGAGGTGGTAATGCCACATACCAAATTTGGTGCAAATATCTCAAAGCTTTGCAGAGATACAGCCTCCGATGCGCTTTGGCATCTTACCTGCAAATTCGTTGATGCGTTAAATGAAAACGGTTTCGAATATCGACACGAAATCCATAACTTTTTGTCAGCATGGTCTGAAGATGATCCGATTCAAATTTGGTGAAAATCCGACTAACAGTCTAGGAGGAGTTCGAAAAAGTAGGTTTTCTACATTCATCAAAATGGCGAACAGGAAGTTAGGCCAATTTTGGCATAATTGGTATCAATGTTCTCGGCCAGACCCAAGGAATATTTTGAGATCACTTTTATTACATTAAGCCATTTTTTTCAGAAGTTATTAGCATTTTTAGAAATTTCGTTATAACTTTTGACCACAAGGTGGCGCTGGCCCCAAAATTGGTATGTACATTCAGGGCATGGTGCCGAACATTTTTGTAATTATGGTCGAAACGATACGTTAATCTGTTCTCAAGATACAGCATTTTAAAGCTAAATTCAAAATGGCCGACACCCAAAATGGCTGACATGGGAAAATTGGATATGGTTCGACTCGGCATGCTCCTCCGAATCTAACGGGACCAGTTTCTAGATATTTGGCCAAAGCACTAAGAAGTTATAAGCAAAAATAGCCATTTTTCATATCTCCTGACCACTAGGTGGCACTGTGACGAAACACTGCAGGTAGCCTCAGGTCATGCTTGTTACAACACACACCAAGTTTGGTCTCAATAAGACAAACCGTTGCGGAGATATGGCCTCACATCCGTTTTTGCGCACTTTTCGTAGAATTAATTAGCGCGTTATTCGAGAACGGTTTGTCCAATCAACTTGAATTCCATAACTTTTTGCCTTCATGGTCTGAAGATGATCTGAGCCAATTTTGGTGAAAATCAGACAAACCGTCTAGGACGAGTTCGAAAAAGTAGGTTTTATAAACAAAAAATTATAGAAAAAAAACTAAACCTTAGGATTTTTGAAATTTGGTGTTCATTCGACTCGGCATCACCCAAGGATTCAGGGAAAATTGGAATTTTGATTTTATGGCTTACGGTTCAAAAGTTATTAGCAAAAAGAAAGTGAAAGTTTGGACAAGTGGTGGCGCTAGAGAGTTTGAGTTAGAGACTCCAAACTTGCTATGGTTAATGTTGAGTCGGCCCTCTATCAGTGTGCCAAATTATACAACTTTCCCGCAAGCGGTTCTATGGGCTGCCATAGACTTGCGGCGGAATAATAATAATAATAAGAATTCTAACGGTTTCAATAGGTGCCTTCGCACCTTCGGTGCTTGGCCCCTAATAATAATAATAGGAAGAATTCTAACGAAAACAATAGGTGCCTCCGCACCTTCGGTGCTTGGCCCCTAATAACGCCAACGGATACAATAGGTGCCATCGCACCTTTCGGTGCTTGGCCCCTAATAATAACGCCAACGGATACAATAGGTGCCATCGCACCTTTCGGTGCTTGGCCCCTAATTAAAGCTGCAAGCAGCGATGACCGGGCCCTCGCCATCTGTGCAGTCGCCATCCCGATAGCATCAGGAAAACGGTGCCCAGTAGGCAAATGCATTCACAGTAACCCTTTGGACTAACCCTAACTGTCTATCCTCCTCTCTGACTCATTCTCTTACCACCCATCCCCCCTCCTTACACTCAGCCACTTAATTCAATTCAATTCAATTCAAGTTTATTTGTATAGTGCTTTTTACAATACAAATTGTTGCAGAGCAGCTGTACAAAAGTTTTAGGCTACTACAATATATTTAGTAGCTTATTAGTGGTGAATACTGTATGTTGAGTTAAATATTAAAATCAGTAACTGTGTAATCAAACAGATGATGAACACTAATTGCAATGGTTATGTGCTGTAATCAACTTGTAGGAAAATTATGTAGTGCTGTATGTTGTTTCAAGGCTGGCATCATCTGCGGTCCTCTGAGGGGTTGGCATCATCTCTTCTTCTGAATCCGGGCTGAATCTTGTGTAAACCCTAGTTACCACGGGATGGAAATCCCATGGCAGAGACAGAGAAACAAAGAAATAATTAGCGTAGCTGCTGTTCCAACTTCCGACCAAACAAAAATGATGTCACTTACCACACAAACACACACATAGAGTGCAGAGCAGAATGAGATCAAATATGTTTTTTTATTTTTTATTTTAATTCGTGGAGTTTTGTATAATTATGAAATGAACTGTGCTTGATAAGAATGAATAGTTATTTGTATGAAAAAAGTTTCAAAGAGTTAGGATGCTGCACTTTAAATATATAATAAATCATTGAAAATGGAAAATGAAATTCTAAGCACGCTATCTGCCTCAAAAACACAGGAAACAAATATTTGAATGTATTTTTTATTTTTATTTATTTGCCATGGCAACAGCATTTGATGCATCAGGGACGCCTTTACAGACTCGGCCGTGTTTTTACATTATTCTGATGAAGTTTGAAGAAAATCGAGTACAAATATATTGTTCGTTGTTCGTTCGTGTTTGTTAGTTCATTAACCATTGTTAACAAAAGAGACCCTATTTTAAATAGTTACCATGTTTTATGATCTACAACCATTTTTAAATATTATTTTAATGATCTATAAGCATCTGTGAAATAATTATAAACAAATATATTACAAATGAATACATATTAACTTAGTTGATGTATTGGTTTCTCATTCTAATTAAGTGAACTGAGCAGTATAGTGTCATACTTAGATTTTTTGTTCTATCAGTGAGAGTCTATATATGTATATAAATCATATAATTTTTCCTTAAAAGATTAAAAGAAGATTTTAATGCTCTTTAAGCACCTATACAAAACAATTATGTAAAAGTACACTGACAGTACAGTACATACAAAGTCCTTTTAAGACATGTCATGTCACTCGGCGGCCATCTTTGAAACGCCTCTCGGGCATACAAGTGCAGCTCCTATCTATTTGAATGGGGAAACATCAAATTCTCCAAAACTTTTTGCCAAACTTACGATTAAATTTCATATTTGAAATCTCCAAAGAAATCCAACAAGAACTGCCTCATTAATATAGTTCCTTGTGCTTTTATAGCGTTAAAAAAAACGCTTATTTTTCCGTCTAGATTAGCCAGTGCGCATGCGCAGTACTGAAAGCACGTCTTGAGCGCCGACTGTTTCTATAGCAACCGGGACTTCCAACGGCAGCTGTAGTGACGCGCTGACTTTACTAATCAACGATTGGCTCTTTCACTAGAAGGCGGAGCTTCGCGGCCATATTGACCGTTGCATTTTTCCCCATTCAAAACTACACGAGTGACATGTCTTTGGTATTCTATAGTCTTTGGTACATATCAACTGATTCTATGGATTATTGTCATTCTTATACACTGACAATGAGCTAAATAGCATTAGAGGTCAAACGATTCCTTATCTTATGAGGACCTCTAGTGTTCATCCCTGGTATTAGAGCTTAAATCTGACAAATTTATATGACACTTTTAATGTTTTTGGGGCCTCTGAGCATGATAACATTTTGAAACTACACGTATTTCCTAAGAATTTCTTGTTCTTTATATGTAAAAAGTTTTGATGAGTTAGAATAATGCAATTTAAAGATATATGGAAATAACTTCATCTTTTTTACTGTTACTATCATAAATCACCACATCAACACCGTTCAAGATATCCCAAACCCGTTCACAATTTAACATCTTCAGTATCTTGGCATCATGTTGACAAAGTTTGGTGTGAGATGTCTGAATCTGCTATGAGTGATATGAATTTATTCACAGCTATATTTTTCCAAAAATCCACATTCAAATCAAAATAGCCGACTTCCTGTTGGTCGTAGCTAATGGGTGTAAATTAGAAAGTTGTCCGGCTTGATGAGACCAATATACCGACCAAGTTTGATGTCTGTAGCTACAACTAACCCTCCAACTTTTGTCAAAAGGTGGCGCTATAGAGTGTCTCCTCCACGCCCATTTATGAGCTTTTGCCAGTGTTTTACTATCATTAATACTGATGTGTGTGTTAAGTTTCATGAAATTCTAAGCATGTTATCTGCCTCAAAAACACAGAAAACAAATGTTAAAGTTTGACATGTTGCCACAGCAACAGCGTTTGATCTATCAAGGACTCCTTTACAGATTCTCATCGCCCGTGTTTTGATAATAATTTGCGACATAATTTGTCGCCCCGCCACGGCCAACCCATTCGAGATATCAATATACCCCTGGCAATTTTGCGTCCCCAATGTCTTGAGATCACGCTGACCGAGTTTGGTGACCATCGGTGGAAAGGCCTATGAGGAGTATTTCAAATTCCACAGCCTGATTTTTCCAAAAATCCACATTTAAATAAAAATAGCCGACTTCCTGTCGATCGTAGCTAATGGGTGTAAATTAGAAATTTGTCTGGCTTGATGAGATCAATATATGTACCGAGTTTGGTGACTGTAGGACAAACAAACCCTGCAACTTTTGTCAATAGGTGGCGCTATGGGCTTTTATCAGTATCTAAATATCATTAATACAGATGTGTGTGTTGAGTTTCACGAAATTCTAAGTATTTTAAGTGGCTCAAAACCACAAAAAGCTGAAGTTATAGTTTGGCACGTTGCCATGGCAACATGATAAAAGTTATCGATAATGCCCTTCACAGATTCTCATCGGCCGTGTTTCGACATTATTGGGATGAAGTTTGAAGCAGATTGACAAAAATTAAGAGGCTGAGTTTAAAGCATTTCAAAAACATCATGCTTTCTGCTGCCAGTTGGTGGCGCTATAACTTTGACTCATAATAGTGACATCTTTGTGATCGGCATCAGACGACAAACAAACTGCTGAAGTTTGGTCAAAATCAGACAAAGTGTGTCAAAGTTATTAGGCACTTCCTGTTTCTCATTTCTCACCATAACTTTGTCGCCCCGCCACGGCCAAACTATTCGAGATATCAAAAATCCCCTGGCAATTTTGTGTCCCCAATGTCTTGAGATCATGCTGACCGAGTTTGGTGGCCATCGGTGGAAAGGCCTAGGAGAAGTATATCAAATTCCATTGCATGCGCTTTTTATACATCCCTGAATAGCTGACTTCCTGTTTGGTGAAGCACGGACTGTGAGCACGAAAGTTGTTCGGCACGATGAGGTCTGTGTGTGTATGAATTTTGGTGACTGTAGGTCAACTGGTGTGCGCTCCAGGGCCCATCAAAAGTCGCAGTTTTTAGCGTTGTGCCACGCTCCCCCCAGGTGACCCCCCCATCTCAAAGTCTGTCCGGCCCTGATGGCCGCAGGTTCCAATGTGTGTGCAAAGTTTCAAGAGTTTTCGTGTATGTTAAGTGCCCCGAAATCCCCCAAAACATTGAAAAAAAAAATAAAAATAATAATAATTAAAGCTGCAAGCAGCGATGAACGGGCCCTCGCCGTCTGCGCAGTCGCCATCCCCGCAGCATCAGGAAAACGGTGCCCACTGGGCACATGCATTCACAGTAACCCTCTGGCCTAAGCCTAACCTTCTCTCCTCCTCTCTGACTCTCTCTCTTACCACCCATCCCCCCTCCCCACACACACCCAGCCACTTACCACACACACACTAGGCATGGGCCGGTATAAGATTCTGACGGTATGATAACCTTGGATAAAAATATCACGGTTTCACGGTATCACGGTATTGTAATTACTGCTCTACAATGTTATATTTAAATGTCTGGGTAAAAAAAAAAAAAAAAACATTTTTTTTTTTTTTTTTAACTGAACACAGTATATTTTATTTTAGGAAACATATAGAACATTTTGTAACATGGAACATCAGGCAAAATAATTAAAATCAATAATTGAAACTTCTTAATTAAATTTAATTTCAGTCACTTCACTTCAAAAACAAATCCTTCTAAATGGAAAAAATGCAATCACTAATCAAAGCAAAAATATGACCAAGTTCCAAAAATAAAAAAATACTCAAAGACACAGGAGAGCCAGCGAGTGTTTTCTTTTTTTCTTTTCTTTTTTAATGCTGTGATTTTGAAAAGATGTTAAAGGTACACTGTGTAATATTTAAGATGATCTCTAGACAGAGGTGCAATAACTGTTTTCAGGGGTGCATAAAGACCTTAATGAACCATTATGTTTTTATTAACTTAGAATTATCAGCTTGCGAAAAAAAAAACACTGACACAATGATGAACAAGTAACAGTAATATTCACAATAATATAGCTTTATTGAATGATTAAGTAAGTGTAATTCCTTAAATTACGTTTAAAAAGAAATCTCACTATTCGTTGCTGTCAAAAACGGCGTGATTTTAATCCTGTATTGGCTTCCGTAGTTCTGTAAAGGGAGGGGTTAGCGGTGGACTGTTGCAATTCACAACTTCGCCACTAGATGCCGCAACAATCTACACACTGCACCTTTAACGTAGCAGAAGACTTAAAAGCAAAGACGTGATTTCACTTTAACTTAATTGTTGTACTAATGTTCAATCACAGAAACGTAACGTTAGTACATATAGTCTGCTATTCCCCACTCTGTGTTGTGGGGGTTCACCTCCTTCGGCCATCCTGAGCTTTTATTACCCGAGTCTCACTGACTATGGACCACGTTCACAATCACAGACACGCGCCAGCCAGCAGTAACCGCTGGGGGAGGGGCTGCATTGTTTTCTCTGCAGGTACGCACACACACAGCCTAGTAGCGAGTCCTGCACTTTCACTTTGACGACAGAAAATGCACATATCATAGGAACGGTATAACTTTTTTTGTTTGCGGTTTTGAAACCGTGACTTTTTCAAACCGCGGTAAACCTTGAAACCGGTTATCATCCCATGCCTAACACACACACACAGCCACTTACCACACACACATAGAGTACAGAGCAGAGTGAGATCAGATTTGTTTTTTAATTTTCTTTAATTCATTGAGTTTTGTATAAATCTGAAATTAACTGTGTTTGATCAGAATGACTAGTTCTCTGTATGAAAAAAGTTTCAAAGACTTTGGGTGCTGCACTTTAAAGATATAAAATTACTGCAAATTGAAAAAGAAATTCTAAACATGTTACCTGCCTTTAAAAAACACAGGAAACAAATATTTTAATGTACACTTTTTAAATGTGCCATGGCAATAGTATTTGATGCATCAGGGACACGTTTACAGATTCTCATCGGCCGTGTTTTGACATTATTCTGATGAAATTTGAAGAAAATCGAGTAAAAATGTATTGTTCATTGTTAGTTCATGTTTGTTAATGCATTAACTAATATTAAAAAAAAGAGATCCTATTTTAAATACTTACCAACATGTTTTATGATCTACAACCATTTTAAAACAATATTTTAATGATCTATAATCATCTGTGAAATAATGCTAAACAAATATATTAAAAATAAATACATATTAACTTACTTGATGTATTTGTTTCTTCTTCTAATTAAATGAACTGAGCAGTAAAGTGTCATACTTATAAGATTTTTGATCATATCAGTGAGAGTGTGTGTATATAATTTTTCCTTTAAAAATTAAAAAAAAGATTTTAATGCTCTTTAAGCATTTATATAAAATAATTATGTAAAAGTACACTGACAGTACAGTACATATCAACTGATTCTATGCATTATTGTCATTCTTATACACTGAGAATGAGCTAAATAGCATTAGAGGCAAACAATTCCTTATCTTATGAGGACCTCTAGTGTTCATTCCTGGTATTAGAGCCTTAAAATGACAAACATATATTACACTTTTATAATGTTTTTGGGGCCTCTGAGCATGATAACATTTTGAAACTACTCAGATTCCCTAAGAATGTCTTGTTCTTTATATGTAAAAAGTTTTGATGAGTTAGAATAATGCAATTTAAAGATATATGGAAATAACTCTTCATCTTTTTTACTGTTACTTTCATAAATCACCACATCAACACCGTTCAAGATATCCCAAACCCGTTCACAATTTAACATCTTCAGTATCTTGGCATCATGTTGACAAAGTTTGGTGTGAGATGTCTGATTCTGTTCAATCGTTGATTAGTAAAGTCAGCGCGTCACTGCATCTGCCGTTAGAAGTCCCGGTTGCTATAGAAACAGCCGGCGCTCTAAGACGTGCGTTCAGTACTGCGCATGTGCAATGGCTCATCTAGCCGGAAAAATAAGTATATTACTACTATATTTATGAAGCAGTTCTTGTTGGATTTCTTTGGAGATTTCAAATATGAAATTTAATCGTAAGTTTGGCGAACAGTTTTGGAGAATTTGATGTTTCCCCATTCAAAGAGATAGGAGCTGCACTTTGATGCCCGAGAGGCGTTTCAAAGATGGCCGCCGAGTGACATGACTTATCTTAAAAGGACTTAGGGGGTGAAGAGGGAAGCCAGCGCCGCCAGATGGGACGAGCCAAAAGGACCCGTAGTCCGGCTGAAGACCGCACCTGAGACGGCCGACGGGCCAGGATGCCGGGCCGTAAATTCCCCGTTGGAAGTGCCGGACAGCTCGAGAGGGACGAAGCCGCAAGAGATGCCGCAGCCCTAGCACTTCCCTATCGAACACTGCCCATCCTTCACGAAACCCCAGCACTCGAGGACACCAGATCCCCCTTTTTTTTGGACAC